>NC_086449.1:410025582-410342505 GCF_028390025.1 Pseudophryne corroboree
CTCTAATGCTCAAATATTATTTAACCAGGGATGCCTCCCTAGCCACCGTATATGTCACTTACACGTATGTCCCTTGACGAGTACCCGGCTTTCCTTTTGGTTCCACCTTAAAGTTGTATAAACTTATGTATACAAAACCACACTCACTCAACACATGTACACTTTGTTTCTATATCTATTTCTGCGCAGAAATTGTCTTCAGTCCAACAGTGTTACCAATTAGGAGCAGGATCTGTTAAACTAAATTTCAGATTTTTTTTTTTTTTTCCCAAAAATAGATTTGCGTTATTTACCGCTTCGCGTTACTTATCGCCTTTGCGCTAATTCTCGCTTTGCGCTAATTCACCTTTTTCGTGACTTGAGCTACGTGAGCGTAACCGGACGCTACGTTGCGTAATGTACGCTGCGTGCGTCTGCCTTTTGGATTGCGTACGCTAGTCTTTGTTAGCGACACGTGTACGCAATGCAAAGATCCACCGTAACACAATATATACTTTTATCAATGTAAATGATCCCTGATCATCTACCGCAATCCACACTGACTGCCTTGTATCTCAGACAAATCGTGTGTTGTTCTATACTTTAACTATTACCTCTATTATGAAATAACAGCAAATCTCTTTTTAGCACTTTCTATCAACTATAAAAATTGGCAAACAGGAATAGTGATATACGAAATTGAAAAAGAAATGCAGATAAATGTATGCGTGCGTGTATACGCAAGACAGAAGAGAAATAAAACGGTTTTTAAAAGACACAAGCGTTTTGTTCTTACTTCCGGTTCCCGGATTCCTTCAGCACTCTTTATCTAAGCGAAGCAGACGCTTATCCCGTCAGCACTGGGAGACAACCTCCCACCCTTTGCTGGGGGATAATGTCTGCTGATCTACCTAGTGCAGATATGAGAAGGATAGGACGAGTCCCCAATTGACAATGCTAAATTCCTTTTGTCGTATAAACAACCCTTTATGAAGTCTAAGAACACTGTACGCTGTTTGCTTAAGAAGTACCGTAATGGTACGCTAGTTGCGTAACGATCGCTCCGCCGTAGGCGAGACGCTCAAGCGTCACGTTCGCTCACGGCCCAGTGATCACAGGACACGTTATTGGTTATGACTAGAGTAATGATTCGCTATGGCGTAGCATACGCTCGAGACCACGAGGAGGTCACCAGCGGCGCAGACGCTCACAACGCTATACCTTAATGTTTAAACCTTATACCAATGAAATACACAGAATACCTTAATGTGAGTACAGGGTGTAAGTGCAACCTTGTGTAACCTGACTAACTACAAAGCTGCTTGAGCGTCACCGACGCTCAAGTGAACATTTAACACTATAGAAAATACACAGATACTGGTTTAGGTTCCAAAGCCTATTAACTGTATTATATCTAATATATTTGAAAAAGGGGATAACAGTACAAATGATACACTACAATATAACAGAGACTTCCTAACCACAGAACTAAACAATAAATACAAAAGGACAATACTACACTGACCTAAATGCAATACAATACAATACTATCTAATACAATACAATACTAGCCTAGTCTAGGGGAGATATGAGAGAACAGAACAGGGAGAGAGAGAGAGAGATGAGAGATGAGAGAAATTGGCTCACAGAAAGACAATGATTACGGAGAGAAACTTACGCACAAAGGGTATGATCGCCTGCGCCTCGATATCCAGCTCCCGGCTATCAGCAGATAACCGTTGATGAGAGAGTGAGAGCTGGATGTGGTCGGCCTGCCTATTTATGCCCCACACACAATGCAATCTCCTGGTCCTACAATCCCATTGTCCATTGGCCGAAGGAATTCGGCCCTGCATCATAACAAAAGGTCATAGGGTGATTCATACAGGTGGGCTGTGACGATTTCCAACAGCTCAGGTGGGTGGGAAACTGGGTTTCCCGCCGCATACCTGAGTATGTGTAAATAATAGAAATGGACATAAACTTCTTATGTCCATAACTATTCGCACGAGCGATTAATACGCTCCAAACCAACACCGGAATATTACTAATTAAATACTCTTCCGATGGGTACCAAACACTGCTGTATGATTCCTGTTAGACCCTTCGTACGATGCAAAGAGGGATTCCTCAGCTCAGGGACCTTCTATTTTAACCAGACTTTCAGAATCTATCAAGGTGACCATGATCTACAAACTACATTAATTGTGAACATTTGTAACGAATGAGTCGCACGCTACGACTACATAAACTCTACCGTAAATACGCATACCGCGCCTGCGAGTGCACGCTATTGCGGGTATGCGCCTTCACGGGAGAGCGTACGCATGCGCAGCGCGGACCAGTGTGCGGTGCAAATATGGCAACGTGCATAGAGACATTTTTCTGACTTTGACAGTGCCACCATGTTGGATTGTCTTAGGTCACCACATCTGCTCCAGTCAGAGTGTTTTCTTACCTAGCTAACTCTGGCAGGCAATCTGTGACCTGCAGCTCTATTTAAATCCTTACTGATCAACAGCATGCTGTCAGATCAATAAGTCACATTGCTGATTTCCTGGTTCCTGGTTTGCAGCTAATCTGTAGTCTCCACTTGAGTCTCTTGTGTCCTAGAATAGCTGCCAGCACACCACCAGC
This sequence comes from Pseudophryne corroboree, assembly GCF_028390025.1. NCBI lineage: Eukaryota > Metazoa > Chordata > Amphibia > Anura > Myobatrachidae > Pseudophryne > Pseudophryne corroboree. The sequence goes on from NC_086449.1 coordinate 410,028,199, forward strand.
CAAGTGCTGCTCCTCACAGCTCTGTGGTGCTCACGGCTGTGTAAATTCCCACCGGCCACATCTGATGGAGAGAGAAGAAAAAGAAAATCATGGTAGATAGTGTGTTTTTATTTATTTAATTGTTGTGGGGGGTCAGTGTGTGGTGTGTGTGGAATTACTGTGTGGGGACAGTGTGCTTCGAATTACTGTGGGGGCCAATCTGTTTGGATTACTGTGGGCACCAATGTGTTTGGAATTACTGTGGGGGACAATGTGTTGGATTAATGTGGGGGCCAATGTATTTGGAATTAGAGTGGGGGCCAGTGTCCTTGTATTAATGTTGGGGGTAAAAATGTGTTTGGAATTACTGTGGGGTCTGATGTGTATTACTGTGGAGGCGAGTGTGTATGTTTAATTACTATGGGGGCCAATTTGTGTGTGTTTTTCCCCCTTGAGGGACTGATAGTGTGCCTTGGCAATTTTATAGTCTTGTTCGGTGTGACACAAGTTGAAAAAGGTTGAAAATCACCGGTCTAATGCAATTAGTACATTAGCTCCATAATGTACAGTATATATGCAAATATATGTAAAAAGGATACTTATAAGATGCACACCATCATAAATTTCCGGTAATGTTTGCACTTGTGGATAGGAAAAGATTTTCATGATTAAATAAAGTTCTAATTGATTGGGCACTTCAACAATCTGTGCATTGCATGACACTCAATTTGAGCCAATATATCTGTCCAATTTGACCATTCACACAGGCAATAATGTGGCCATAGATCTGGTCACTCAGTGATTAGCACAAATGTAATTTCAAAATGTACTGGATCTATTAGGATCGTAAAATTGCACATATTCGGGCTGATTCACACCTGATCGGTGCTGTGCATTTTCACACAGCAGCGATCAGGTCTGAACTGCACATGCGCCGGTGCATGGCAGATAGCTGACTGCTTTTGTAGCACTGCGATTGCCTCTGCCTGATTGACAGGCAGAGGTGTTAGCTGGGCGGGCCGGCGGCGTTTAGCCGCCGTTAAGGGGGCGGGGTCCAGGCAATGCAGGAGTGCTCGGACCATTGAAGGGAGTGGGCCACGGCAGCAGCGTGTCGTCACATGCAGCCACTGCGACCCGGGCAGTGACGAGCAGCTCCCTGCCAGCACGTAGGAGCTGTGCTGGCTGGGAGCTACTCCTGAAGTACAAAAGCACTTTTGTACTTGTGCGATGGGACAGGGACTGACATGTGGGGCGGGCTAGCCCTGTGCTAGGCGTCCCCCCGCATGTCAGTGTGACTGATCGTAGATGTGCTAAGTTTAGCACATCTACGATCAGGTCTGAATTAGCCCCATTGAGAGCAAGTACTTTCCCATCCCATGTAATGTAACTTCACCCTGTGTATTCATTCTTCATAGAATGATACTACTTACTAAAACAATTCAAATATAAGGATCTACTTATTTTCAATGGGTTCACATTATTATTCTCATTATCCATTAATCCAATTTATTGCTTTTTAGCTGTCTTCATTTAAATGATTTCAGAATGAATATCTGTTTTGAAACTGAGCCCAATGATGCATTATTACAATATTTCTTATTTAATATAATTGTGAAAATAATTTGAGAAAACGCTAATATATATGTAAATCAAGCCAGGTCACAGTTGTACACCTAAAAAGGATGGAGAAGCAAAAATTATTCTGCAGTAATAAATCTCTGTTTAAAATTTCATTTAATTGCGACTTTAACAAGTCAGTAATCACATGAAATTGTAATATTTAATTTCAATTTTGTAATGTTGAAAACAGCCACAAGAAGGCAGCATTTTCATTTGTATCTTCTTTTACAGCTTGTTTTATACACACACATAAATATGTATAGAAATTGTATACTATCAATGACTTGTTGGTTTCTATACATATGGGCTGATGCAGAGTACGCCTGTTCGTTGAGCATATGTTGCATAAAATCACACCATTACTATTCAGAAATGGGTGCACTCATGCCAGGTGCCATGCAGAGACATATGGATTTTGATCTCATCTACATTTACAACTGAAGATGTAGAATAAGAGTATAATGGTGCGATATCAAAAAGGCAAAGTTCAGCGAGGATCTGTTTCCACCTGTTTGGAAATGTCTCTTTTGCTCTTTGTATAGAGTAATTGCAAGTCCACATTGATGATGATACCTAGTAGAGCTCGGGTATTCCCGCCTGACTCAGCAACCAGAACAAGGCTAAACGTCATCATCCCACTGTCGGATTCTCGCAGGGTTTGGACTCCATATAAGGACCTGTGCGTCACCGCCATTTTCACTCTGGCATTGGAGAGTGTAGAGAGAGGACGTGTCTCCGTCCTCAGTGTCCTGCATCAGTTCAGTGGTAGTGTATTGTGCTGCATCAGTCCAGTCACAGTGGTGGTGTCCTCTGCTGCCATATATCCAGTGCTGCTGTATAAGTCCAGTCCAGTGGTGCTGTGCTGCATCAGTTCAGTGGTGGTGTCTTGTGCTGCATCAGTCCAGTCACAGTGGTGGTGTCCTCTACTGCCATATGTCCAGTGCTGCTGTATAAGTCCAGTGATACTGCCATATATGTCCATTGTGTTATGATTCCCGTACTCCAGACCAGAAGAGATCTTATGGCAGAGGTCTGAGTACTGGGAAGATATGCTGGTTGTGGGAGCAGGAGAGCCTAGTAACCCCTGGCGCCCTAACTCCGTTGTCTCGCCCGTGTTATCAGAAATCCCTTGCGAGACTATGGTTGCTTGAGCCCATGGCAGCCGCGTTCGAAGGGCGGATTATGTCTGCCCAACCCCGATGCCCCCGCAGGTCTTAATGGGAGACAAAGGGAAATCCGAGACAGGGTGATAACAAGGGGCCCTCTGACTAAGCAACCAGGCCAGGGGTTACAAGCTAACTAACTTTAACCAAAGGTATGTGCGGACTAGCCGCCAGGGAAAAGGACAACCAAAGAACCACTGATCCGTTACTCCTATCCAGCACCGCTGGATACCAGAGTGGATCTGTGGGAGCGGAATCCTCCGCAAAAGCTCCAGAACACAAATTAACTAAATAATAAACAGTAAGCGGACAAGCCGCAACACACGGCTGAGCCGCGACTCACGAACACCACAGGATGTTAAAGGTGCTCGGTCAGACTCCAGGAATAGATGGCAAACTTCCGAGTACAGGATCTCTGAGGACAGGAACAACCGGATTGAGCAGGACTGGAAACTCTCTGTAGCAGACACAGGCAAACAGGAAGCTATCACCGGCGTCTGTAAGAAGTCCTGAGGGTGCCTTTATTCAGGAACCCTCCAATCAAGATCCAGACAGGGTAATCAATGGAAATGCCGTGCAGCTTGCATGCTGCACGGCCGGCACATAATCAGGTAATTTAGGACAGATCCAGCAACGGGGAACGCGGCTGAACGTGGCGTCCCTGTTGCTAAGGTCAGAGCGGCTCTGTGCGCCCGGCGTCTAGCGTTGCCAGGGAGCCGGCGGCTGAACGCGCACGGCGTCCCTGGTGCGCCGGGCCGCACCGACGAGCGGACCCCGGCGCCTAACAGTACCCCCCCCTTGAGGAGGGGTCAAGGAACCCCTAAAGCCAGGTTTCTGAGGAAATTCTCGAAAAAATGGCCTTTTGAGCCTTGGGGCATGAAGGTCCTCATCCAGGACCCAAGACCTTTCCTCTGGCCCATAACCTCTCCAATGTACCAAAAAATAAAGCCGACCCCGGGACAACTTGGAATCGAGAACCTTCTCCACCAAGAACTCCTGCTGACCCTGTACATTTACTGGAGATCTCCCCTGAGATATTCTACGAGGAAATCTACTGGACGAAACATAAGGTTTAAGCAATGAGCAATGGAAGGTATTTCCGATCCGTAAAGTTTTTGGTAAGCGTAACCGGAAAGCAACTGGATTGACTTTTTTGATAATGAGAAATGGTCCAATAAATCTAGGACCCAATCTGGCTGAGGTTTGTCGGAGTTTAATGTTGCGAGTCGACAACCACACCCTGTCTCCTACTTTAAAAGTGCACGGCCGCCGGAGTCTGTCAGAAAATCTTTTTTCCCGGAATGCTGCTTTTCTGAGAGCCAGGTGCACTTTTTTCCAAATAAGTTTAAGATGAGAGGTCAGGGCCAGAGAGGAGACAGAGGAATGTTGAAAAAATGAATTAGCTCTGGGGTGAAAACCAAAAACTGCAAAAAATGGAGACACATTGGTGGAGGAATGACAGGCATTATTATAAGCAAACTCCGCCAATGGAAGAAACTCAGACCAGTCATTTTGGAGTTTGGCCGAGTACAAACGCAAATATTGTTTAAGAGATTGGTTAACTCGCTCAGTCTGTCCATTGGATTGGGGATGATAGCCGGAGGTTAATGATAATTTCATCTTCAACGAAGCACAAAAGGACTTCCAAAATTGTGCAATGAATTGTGGACCCCTGTCAGAGACAATATCAGTGGGTAAGCCATGGAGTCTGAAAACATGGCGGAGGAACAAGACTGCCAATACCTGGGCAGATGGCAATCGGGGAAGAGCAATGAAATGGGCCATTTTGCTAAAACGGTCCACTACCACCCATATGACTCGGCATCCGGCTGACAGAGGGAGGTCCACCACAAAATCCATGGAGATATGCGACCATGGCCTAAGGGGAACATTCAAGGGCATAAGTTGACCTATAGGCAAAGAACGAGGAACTTTATGCTGTGCACAGACCTGACAAGAAAAAACAAACTCTTTAATGTCTTTGGAAAGACCAGGCCACCATACTGAGCGGGAGACTAATTCCAAAGTCTTAGCGATTCCCGGATGCCCGGCAACCTTGCTATCATGAAACTCCGCCAAAACAGTAGCTCTCAAAAACTCAGGGACAAAAAGACGACCAGCAGGAGTATTTCCAGGAGCTTGATGTTGAAGCAGCTTTAACTGGGTAAATACATCCTGTGTGAGGCCTGCCCGAATGACTGAAGACGGAAGTATGGGAGTAACAGGACTGTTGTCTTGAACTGGAAGAAAACTGCGTGACAGGGCATCTGCCTTAGTATTCTTGGAACCTGGCCTGAAGGTGATAATGAATTTGAAACGAGTAAAAAATAAAGCCCAACGAGCCTGCCGGGCATTCAGTCGTTTGGCAGATTCAATGTATTGAAGATTTTTGTGATCAGTCAAAACTGAAATGGTATGGGTCGCTCCTTCAAGCCAATGCCTCCACTCCTCGAAAGCCCATTTAATAGCCAGCAATTCCCGGTTACCAACATCGTAGTTGGATTCTGCAGATGAGAATTTCCTGGACATAAAGGCACAAGGATGTAATTCAAGGGAATCTGGATCCTTCTGAGAAAGGATAGCCCCTACTCCAACCTCCGAGGCATCAACCTCAACAATGAAAGGCAATTCTGGGTTGGGATGTCTAAGGACAGGGGCTGAGACAAAGGCTTGTTTCAAGGCCTGAAAAGATAACTCAGCTTCACATGACCAATTGGTAGGATCTGCTCCCTTCTTAGTAAGTGCCACAATGGGAGCAACTAGGTCAGAGAAAGAGTGAATAAATCTTCTATAGTAGTTTGCAAACCCTAAAAAGCGCTGAATTGCTTTTAAATTGGTGGGTTGCGCCCAACTAAGGATGGCTTGGAGCTTCTTCGGTTCCATACGGAATCCCCGAGGGGAAATAATGTACCCTAAAAAGGATACCTCCGTGACATGAAATTCACACTTCTCCAGTTTGGCATATAGGTGATTTTCACGTAATTTCTTTAGCACCTGACGCACCTGGGTAACATGTTGTTCTTCAGAGTCAGAATATATCAAAATATCTTCTAAGTAGACTACAACGAATCTTCCAAGAAATTCACGGAGCACATCATTAATGAGATCCTGGAAAACTGCCGGAGCGTTTGACAGGCCGAATGGCATAACCAGATACTCATAGTGGCCTGATTGAGTACTGAATGCCGTTTTCCACTCATCCCCTGACTTGATTCTGATGAGGTTATATGCTCCTCTAAGGTCAATTTTGGAAAAAATCACAGCCGAACGTAGCTGATCAAAGAGGACAGAGATCAGCGGCAGAGGGTAAGTATTCTTTACTGAGATTTTATTCAAAGCTCTAAAGTCAATGCAGGGTCTGAGTGAACCATCCTTCTTCTCTACGAAGAAGAAACCTGCACTTAATGGGGATTTAGATGGCCTGATAAAACCTTTCCCAAGGCTTTCTTTCACATACTCATTCATGGCCACAGTTTCAGGACCAGACAATGCATATAACCTTCCTTTAGGCAACGTGGCACCAGGAATTAGCTCAATGGCACAATCGTAAGGCCTATGGGGAGGCAGAATATCCGCATTGCCCTTGGAAAACACGTCGACAAAATCCTGATATTCCTCAGGAATGGGTGCAGGAACGGCGGCAGCTACTCGGATAGGAAGCGTAATACATTCTTTACTACAGATGGTACCCCATTGTAAGATCTCCCCCGACTGCCAATCAATGATGGGATTATGAAAGGCCAGCCAAGGGTGACCCAGAACCACAGGAACTGCTGGACAATGAGTAAGGAAAAACTCAATCTTTTCAGAATGCAGGGCACCCACCGAGAGTAAAACGGGAGGTGTACCTAGAGAAATAACCCCATTGGACAAGGGACTCCCATCTAAACCATGCATGGTGACACACCTACCCAAGGTTAACTGAGGAATACCTAAGGCCTTGTCCCATGTTAAATCCATAAAGTTCCCTGCAGCTCCACTGTCCACAAAAGCAGAGACCGAGGAACAGAGGCTGCCAAAGGAAACTTTAGCAGGAACTAACAGTGAATTATTTGAGGAGATGAGCTGCAGACCAAAGTGAACCCCCTCACAACTCACTTGGTCAGGAAGTTTCCCGATTTGTTCGGACAACTACGGGCAAAATGTCCCTTACCTCCACAGTATAAACAAAGACCAGAATTTTGCCTCCTGGTTCTTTCTTCAGGAGACAATTTGGAGAGACCTATCTGCATAGGCTCCTCCATGTCTACAGGAATGGAAAGCACACAAGGAGAAGACCCGACAGATGCCCCTTTTTCAGCCCTCCGCTCTCTGAGCCGACGATCTATCTTAATAGAGAGCTCCATGAGTTTATCGAGAGTCTCAGGAGCGGGATACTGAAGGAGACTGTCTTTTATAGATTCAGATAAGCCGAGGCGAAACTGACTGCGCAGGGCTGGGTCATTCCATCCACAGTCGTTCGACCAACGGCGAAACTCCGTACAATAATTCTCTGCGGGATTCCTACCCTGTCTAAGAGCACGCAACTGACTCTCAGCGGACGCCTCTCTATCAGGGTCGTCATACAATAGCCCTAAAGATTTTAAAAAGGCGTCTACAGACGATAAGGCCGGATCGTCTGTCTTTAAACCAAAAGCCCAGGTCTGAGGATCCCCCTGAAGCAGAGAAATAATAATTCCAACCCGCTGAGCCTCCGTACCTGAGGAGACTGGTCTTAAACGAAAATAAAGTTTACAAGACTCTTTAAAATTAAAAAACTGTTTTCTATCCCCAGAAAAACGGTCAGGCAGATGCATTTTTGGTTCAGGGATGACCCTCGGGGAAGTCCGTAACAGATCTTCCTGTGACCTCACCCGGAGGGACAGATCCTGAACCATCTGAGTAAGTTCTTGAATCTGACTAACTAGAAGCTGGCCAGGATTTGGCCCAATACCGGCGGGATTCATGAGGCCGACAAAATCTCCCAACTGAATAAGTGAAAAAATTAACTCCTGTTAATTTACATTTTTTCTTTTGTCTGGCCGGTGATAATGTTATGATTCCCGTACTCCAGACCAGAAGAGATCTTATGGCAGAGGTCTGAGTACTGGGAAGATATGCTGGTTGTGGGAGCAGGAGAGCCTAGTAACCCCTGGCGCCCTAACTCCGTTGTCTCGCCCGTGTTATCAGAAATCCCTTGCGAGACTATGGTTGCTTGAGCCCATGGCAGCCGCGTTCGAAGGGCGGATTATGTCTGCCCAACCCCGATGCCCCCGCAGGTCTTAATGGGAGACAAAGGGAAATCCGAGACAGGGTGATAACAAGGGGCCCTCTGACTAAGCAACCAGGCCAGGGGTTACAAGCTAACTAACTTTAACCAAAGGTATGTGCGGACTAGCCGCCAGGGAAAAGGACAACCAAAGAACCACTGATCCGTTACTCCTATCCAGCACCGCTGGATACCAGAGTGGATCTGTGGGAGCGGAATCCTCCGCAAAAGCTCCAGAACACAAATTAACTAAATAATAAACAGTAAGCGGACAAGCCGCAACACACGGCTGAGCCGCGACTCACGAACACCACAGGATGTTAAAGGTGCTCGGTCAGACTCCAGGAATAGATGGCAAACTTCCGAGTACAGGATCTCTGAGGACAGGAACAACCGGATTGAGCAGGACTGGAAACTCTCTGTAGCAGACACAGGCAAACAGGAAGCTATCACCGGCGTCTGTAAGAAGTCCTGAGGGTGCCTTTATTCAGGAACCCTCCAATCAAGATCCAGACAGGGTAATCAATGGAAATGCCGTGCAGCTTGCATGCTGCACGGCCAGCACATAATCAGGTAATTTAGGACAGACCCAGCAACGGGGAACGCGGCTGAACGTGGCGTCCCTGTTGCTAAGGTCAGAGCGGCTCTGTGCGCCCGGCGTCTAGCGTTGCCAGGGAGCCGGCGGCTGAACGCGCACGGCGTCCCTGGTTGCTAGGCGCCGGGCCGCACCGACGAGCGGACCCCGGCGCCTAACACATTGATACTGCCGTATATGTCCATCGGTACTGCTGTGGCACTGCTGTATAATTCCAGTGATTCTGCCGTATAATTCCAGTGGTACTGGTGTATAAGTCCAGTGATCCTGCCGTAAAATTCCAGTGGTACTGGTGTATAAGTCCAGCCCGGTGATACTGCTGTATATGTCCAGTGGTACTGTTGTATAAGGCCAGTGGTACTGCGGTATAATTCCAGTGATCCTGCTGTATAATTCCAGTGGTACTGGCGTATAAATCCAATGATCCTGCCATATAATTACAGTGGTACTGGCGTATAAATTCAGTCCAGTGATACTGCCGTATATGTCCAGTGGTACTGTCGTATAAATCCAGTGGTACTGCCGTATAATTCCAGTGGTACTGGTGTATAATTCCAGTGGCACTGGCGTATAAATCCAGTGACCCTGCCATATATTTCCAGTGCTACTAGCATAGTCTAGTGATCCTGTCGTATAATTCCAGTGGTACTTGCGTATATGTCCAGTCCAGTGATACTACCATATACTGTATATCCAGTGGTACTGCCGTATAAATCCAGAGGTACTGCCATATAATTCCAGTGGTACTGAAATATAAATCCAGTGATCCTGCCGTATAATTCCAGTGGTACTGGCATATAAATCCAGGCCAGTGATACTGTCATATATGTCCAGTGATCCTGCCGTATAATTCTAGTGGTACTGGCGTATAATACCAGTGGTACTGCCGTATAATACCAGTGATACTGCCGTATAATTCCAGTGGTACTGGCGTATAAGTCCAATGATCCTGCCGTATAATTCCAATGGTACTGGCATATAAATCCAGTCCCGTGATACTGCCATATAAGTCCAGTGGTACTGCCGTATAATTCTAGTGATTCTGCTGTATAATTCCAGTGGTACTGGCGTATAAATCCAGTGATCGTGCCGTATAATTCCAGTGGTACTGGTATATAAATCCAATAATCCTGCCGTATAATTCCAGTGGTACTGGCGTAAAAGTCCAGTCCAGTGATACTGCCGTTTATGTCCAGTGATCCCGCCATATAATTCCAGTGGAACTGGTGTATAAATCCAGTCCAGTGATACTGCCATATAAATCCAGTGGTACTGCCGTATAACTCCAGTGGTACTGTCTTATAAATCCAGTGATCCTGCCATATAATTCCAGTGGTAGTGGCATATAACTCCAGTCCAGTGATACTGCCGTATATGTCCAGTGGTACTGCCGTATAAGTCCAGTGGTACTGCTGTGTAATTCCAGTGATCCTGCTGTATAATTCCAGTGGTTCTGGTGTATAAGTCCAGTGATCCTGCCATATAATTCCAGTGGTGCTGATGTATAAGTCCAGTCCAGTGATACTGCCATACATGTCCAGTGGTACTGCCGTATAAATCCAGTGGTACTGCCGTATAATTCCAGTGGTACTGGTGTATAATTCCAGTGGCACTGGCGTATAAATCCAGTGACCCTGCCATATATTTCCAGTGCTACTAGCGTATAAATCCAGTCCAGTCCAGTGATACTGCCATAAATGTCCAGTGGTACTGCCATATAAGTCCAGTGGTACTGCCGTATAATTCCAGTGATCCTGCTGTATAATTCCAGTGATACTGCCATATAATTCCAGTGATCCTGCCGTATAATTCCAGTGGTACTGGCGTATAAATCCAGTGATACTGCCGTATAATTCCAGTGTTACTGCCATATAAGTCCAGTCCAGTGGTGCTGCCATATAAGTTCAGTGGTGCTGTCCTGTGCTGTATATTATTTACTCCAAATAAAGGGGTTATTAATATTTAATCCAAATAATTTTCACAGGGTTTGCCCTGTGTGGTGTAGAGGTACGCTCTACTGTACTGCATATTGTTGTATAACTCCAGAAAAATAATGGAGAACAAAAATTTGGAGGATAAAATAGGGAAAGATCAAGAACCACTTCCTTTTAGTGCTGAAGCTGCTGCCACTAGTCATGACATAGATGATAAAATGCCATCAACATCGTCTGCCAAGGCCAATGCCCAATGTGATAGTAGAGGGTATGTAAAATCCAAAAAGCCAAAGTTCAGTAAAAAGACCCAAAAAAAGAAATTTAAATGGTCTGATCAGAAATGTAAACTTGTAAATATGCCATTTACGACATGGAGTGGCAAGGAATGGTGAAGGCCCTGGCCTATGTTCATGACTAGTGGTTCAGCTTCACATGACGATGGAAGCCCTCATCCTCCCGCTAGAAAAATAATGGGTTAAGCTGGAAAAAGCACAGCAAAGAACTGTGCATTCTAAGATGGTATCAAAAATCCCCAAGGAGAGTCAAAGTGTGTCGGTGGTTGCGATGCCTGACCTTCCCAACACTGGACAGGAAGAGGTGGCTCCTTCCACCATTTGCATGCCCTCTGCAAGTGCTGGAAGGAGCACCCACAGTCCAGTTTCTGATATTCAAATTGAAGATGTCACTGTTGAAGTACACCAGGATGAGGATATGGGTGTTGCTGGCGCTGAGGAGGAAGTTGACGATGAGGATTCTGATGGTGATGTGGTTTGTTTAAATCAGGCACCGGGGGAGACACCTGTTGTCCGTGGGATGAATAAGTCCATTGTGATTCCTTGGCAAAATACCAAAAAAGCCACCTCTTTGGTGAGGAATTATATCTCCACAAATCCGGACAACAGGTGTCAAGCCGTGTGTTGCCTCTGTCAATCTGTAATAAGTAGGGGTAAGGACGTTAACCGCCTACGAACATCCTCCCTTATACTTCACCTGCAGCGCATTCATCAGAAGTCAGTGTCAAGTTGTGAAACTTTGGGTAAGAGCGTAAGCAGTCCACTGACACCTAAATCCCTTTTTCCTCTTGTACCCAAGCTCCTGCAAGCCACACCACCAACTTCCTCAACATCAACTTCCTCCTCAGTCAGGAACGTCAGTAGTCCTGCAGGCCATGTCACTGGCAAGACTGAGGAGACCTCTCCTAACCGGGATTCCTCCGGAGGATCCTTGAGTGGTACGCCACTGCTGCTGTTGCTGCCGCTGCTGGGAGTCGATCGAAGACCACTTGTACTACTTCAACTAAGCAATTGACTGTCCAACAGTCCTTTGTGAGGAAGATGAAATATGACAGCTGTCATCCTTTTGCAAAGCGGATAACTGAGGCCTTGACAGCTATGTTGGTGTTAGACGCGCGTCCGGTATCCGCCATTAGTTCAGTGGAACTTAGAGAATTGTTTGAGGGAGTGTGTCCCCGGTACCAAATCCCATCTAGGTTCCACTTCACTAGGCAGGCGATACCGAGAATGTACAGAGATGTCAGAAAAAGTGTCCTCAGTGTACTAAAAAATACAGTTGTACCCACTGTCCACTTAACCACGGACATGTGGACAAGTGGAACAGGGCAGACTAAGGACTATATGACTGTGACAGCCCACTGGGTAGATGTATTGCCTCCCGCAGCAACAATAGCAGCAGCACCAGTAGCAGCATCTCACAAACGCGAACCTGTTCCTAGGCAGGCTACGCTATGTATCTGTTATGAGCCACGGCTGTGGCTCATTCCTGTTTTGCAGTTTTGTTCTGTATTTCATGTTATACTTCTGTTTATGTTCCCCGTGGGTGTCATGGGGTGCTCGGAGCTCACCCTTAAGGAGGGGATACTGTTATGAACCACAGGTAGTGGTTCATTCCTATTTTATGTTTATAAAGTTGTCTTGCATGCCAGGATTTCCTGTTGCTCTGTTTTAGAATACTCTTGTCTGCTGCCGCTGGTGAGTCTGTGTAATTGCAGCTTGTTCCCTTGTGTTCAGCCTCACCTGGCTGCTAATTGCATCTGGTCAGTTTGGAATCTTGCAACAAGGCAGCTGCATGGGATTATTAATTAGGCCTCTCTGTTATATGCTGGCTGTTTGCAATTCACAGAGGCTGGTGATATTCCTGGGTTTTCAGTCTGCTTGAGTTCTGAGCTTGGTTCCTGCTAGTTCCTGAGCTTCCTGTGTCGATTCCTGTGTCAGTCCCTGTGTCGATTCCTATGTCTGATCCCGTGTCCTGCCGTGAGGCGTTCCTGTCCTGAGGTCCAGTACCTTTGCCTGTGCAAGTTTCTGGCTTCTTGGTGTCCACTGGTCTGTCGTTTGGGATTCTGCCTGTCCTCCAGTTCTGAGAGTCTGTGTCAGCAGCATTGGGAGTTCCTGTCCGTTTACCAGTATTCGTACCGGTTCCGTGAGTAGCGGCACGGCCGCGTCCGTTGGCTTAGGCCGCTGTATTCCCTTATTATTTCTGTCACTGGTGTTTTGCAGAGGGTTCTGCTTATGCTGTCACCGCCGGTACACAAAAGTATTGTCGGCATGTGGTCAGCATTTCCTTTGTTGTTCTTTTCCTTTGGCGGCAAGCCGCACATACTTTGGCTTTAGGTTTGTTAGTAGCCCCTGGCCTTGTTGTTTAGTCAGAGGGCCCCTTGTTATCACCCTGTCTCAGTTCACTCTTTGTCTCTCATTAAGACCTGAGGGGGCATCGAAGTTGGGCAGACGTAATCCGCCCTTCAAACGCGGCTGCCATGGGCTCAAGCAACCATAGTCTCGCAGGAGTGTACTGACAGCACGGGTGAGACAACGGAGATAGGGCGCCAGGGGCTATTCCCTTTCCATTCCCCTTTCCCAGCATTCCGTCCTGGTGCTCTGGACTCGCTTCATAACATCTCCCTTGTTCTGAGCACCAGGAACCTAACAGTATCACCGCTTTCCGTAAGAGGCACACTGCTGACAACCTCTTATGGAAACTTATGGAATGGCTTACCCCAATTAGACTCTCTTGGGGATTTGTGATATCGGACAACACCACCAATATTGTGCGTGCATTACATCTGGGCAAATTCCAGCATGTCCAATGCTTTGCACATACAATTAATTTGCAGGAGATGCTGTCGGTGGCCCAAAAATTTGCGGGCCACTTTCGGCATTCAGCCACTGCGCGCTGAAGACTGGAGTGCCATCAAACACTCCTGAATCTTCCCTGCCATCACCAGAAGCAAGAAGTGGTAACGAGGTGGAATTCAACCCTCTATATGCTTCAGAGGATGGAGGAGCAGCAAAAGGCCATTCAAGCCTATACATCTACCTACGATATAGGCAAAGGAGGGGGAATGCACCTGACTCAAGTGCAGTGCAGAATGATTTCCATCTTGTGCAAGGTTCTCCAACCCTTCGAACTTTCCACACGTGAAGTCAGTTCAGACACTGTCAGCTTGAGTCAGGTCATTCCCCTCATCAGGCTTTTGCAGAAGCAGCTAGAGAAATTAAAGGAGGAGCTAAGATGGAGTCATTCCGCAAAGTATGTGGGACTTGTGGATGGAGCCCTTCATTCGTTTTGCCAGGATTCAAGGGTGGTCAATCTGTTGAAATCAGAGCACTACATTTTGGCCACCGTGCTCGATCCTAGGTTTAAAGCCTATGTTGTATCTCTCTTTCTGGCAGACACAAGTCTGCAGAGGTTCAAAGACCTGCTGGTGAGAAAATTGTCAACTCAAGCGGAACATGACCTGTCAACAGCTCCTCCTTCACTTTCTCCCACAACTGGGGCTGCGAGGAAAAGGATAAGATTTCCTAGCCCACCTGCTGGTGGTGATGCAGGGCAGTCATGAGTGCGTACTGACATCTGGTCTGGACTGAAGGACCTACAAACGATTACTGATAAGTCTATTGTCACTGCATATGATTCTGTCACTATTGAAAGAATGGTGGAGGATTACATGAGTGACAGCATCCACAGGCATGTCAGACAGTCCGTACGTATACTGGCAGGAAAAAGAGGCAATTTGGATGCCCTTGCACAAACTAGCTTTATTTTACCTAAGTTGCCCCCCCTCCAGTGTGTACTCCGAAAGAGTGCTTAGTGCAGCCGGTAACCTTGTCAGCGATCGGCGTAGGAGGTTACTTCCACAAAATGTGGAGAAAATTAATTATAAATTCCTCCGGGAAGACCTTTACCAGCAATTGCCTCCAGAAAGTACACAGGGACCTGTGATGGTGGATTCCAATGGGGACGAAGTAATACTCTGTGAGGAGGAGGATGTACACACTGAAAGGGGTGAGGAATCGGAGGATGAGGTCGACATCTTGCCTCTGTAGAGCCAGTTTGTGCAAGGAGAGATTGATTGCTTCTTTTTTGGTGGCCTCCCAAATAAACCACTCATTTCAGCCACTTATTTCGGTCGTGTGGCAGACCCTGTCGCTGAAATGATGGGTTTGTTAAAGTGTGCATGTCCTGTTTATACAACATAAGGGTGGGTGGGAGGGCCCAAGGACAATTCCATCTTTCACCTCTTTTTCTTCTTTCTTCTTTGCATCATGTGCTGTTTGGGGGACTAGTTTTTTAAGTGCCATCCTGTCTGCCACTGCAATACCACTCCTAGATGAGCCAGGTGTTTGTGCCGCACACTTGTGTCGCTTAGCTTAGTCATACAGCCACCTCGTTGCATCTTTTAGGCCTAAAAACAATATTATGAGGTGTTCAGTGTTCAGAATAGACTGGAAATGAGTGGAAATAATTGTTATTGAGGTTAATAATACTGTAGGAGCAAAATTACCCCCAAATTCTGTGATTTTAGCTGTTTTTATGTTTAAAAAAAAATAATCATCCAGATCCAAAACCAAAACCAAAACACGAAAGGGTGGTTTTGGCAAAACCAATCCAGATCCAAAATACGAGGATGGAACCAGAACCAAAACACAAAATACGAAAAGTGCCCGCCGCACATCTCTAATACCTAGTAGTAAATTAGATGCACGTGGAGATGTAGTCACTACTTAAGATCGACTTTGTAAATGGGAAATTATATGCATTTATTCCGTGTACACATCTTTTGAGTAATACATGCCCAGTTTTCTCATAATTCTTTATCACGCACATAGGGCCAAATACAATAGCCTCCGAGGTTCCGGAGGTGTGGGACCTTCTGTGAGTCTGCACAATTGTTTTTTTTCAATATTGCATTTGAGTTTAATGAAGCATAAAATAAGAAGGTGGGGGAACAGAAATAATAAACAGGAAAGGGAAACAGGTAGGGTGTATACAAGTAAATGTTACAGCCATATATATAGTATTTGAGTACAGCAGGTAACAAGATTCTTCTAGTAAGAAAACAGTAACATTAAAATCACTAAACATACTAACAGTAATGGCAAAGAAAACAGCACACAAAGGGGCTGATTCAGGTTAGATCACAAAACGCAATCCAATAGCAAAAATTACAAAAAGAATGCATGAGCAGCGCCCATCCTGCAGAAAATGCCTGTCAATCAGGCAGTGGCGTTCGCGGGGTGTCAATCCGTTTCCTAGGCGGTGATGGAGCATTGCAGGAACGTGGCCACAAAATGGGGGGTGGTGTGGCGCGAGCGGGGGCGAGATCGGGGCAGCTGCATGACATCACACGCAGCTGCCTCGATCAGAAAGATGGCAACGGGCCTACTACGGGTTGGAGGCAACCCTAATTTCTGCGATCAAGCAGATATTGCGGTGCAATCACAATTTCTGGTTGATAAAGGGGGGGGGGGGTGTTCAGCGATCAGCATGCTGGGCGGACTTGCACTGCGATGGGCGGCCCCCAGCATTCGATCAAAAGAATAATTAGCAGAATTTGCAATCCTTACTGAATCGGGCCCAAAGCTATGATAAAATGGGCTATCGGGGGTCATTCCGAGTTGATTGCTAGCTGCCGTTGTTCGCAGCGGAGCGATCAGGCTAAAAATTGGCATTTCTGCGCATGCGTATGCACCGCAATGCGCACGCGTGACATACGGGTACAGTGGCATTTGTTGTTTTGCACAGGTTCTAGCAAAGTTTTCAGTCGCACTGACGGCCGCAAGAAGATTGACAGGAAGGGGGCATTTCTGGGTGTCAACTGACCGTTTTCAGAGAGTGTGTACAAAAACGCAGGCGTGTCTGTAAAAATGCAGGCGTGGCTGGGCGTTCGCTGTGCGAGTGTATGACATCAAATCCGGACACGAATACGCTGAAGTGATCGCAAGCGCTGAGTAGGTTCAGAGCTACTCTGAAACTGCACAAACCTTTTTTGCTAAGCTCGGCTGCACAAGCGATCGCACTTCTGCTAAGCTAAAATACACTCCCCAGTGGGTGGCGGCATAGAGTTTGCATGGCTGCTAAAACTAGCTAGCGAGCGATCAACTCGGAATGACCCCCATCATCACTAGCAGAGATATGACAGAGATAAGTGAAGCCAAAACTAGGAAGGTCATATTACAACATAAGGTAGACCTTGTGTTTAGTAGCCCAATGCTCACTCCAGTCAAACCAGATTGTTGGCGGATGAAGAATATGAAGAGCCGGCAGTTTCAAACTCATAATGAGACTAAACATTCTTCTCCGCCACAGTAATACTGGGGACAGAGGACGAACGCCAGTGATGGGCAATAGAGAGTTTAGTTGATGTCACAACTGAGGGCCTGAGCTGACGGGAGGCAGCCTCAGTTGTAGGGGCTGAGATGTACCGGAACCTGGGAGGTTGTATCAGACCCCTGGACATGTAAGTAACATGAATAATAACTGCCCGAAGGCGTGACCACGACAACTTGGATAAAAGTCAATGATGTTTATTATGACAACTCCGCAACACAGCAGCAGTAAAAGAAAACGTAAAAGTCAGCAAAGAATAAATACAGTTCCTGGGTACTACAGGATGGCAGGAGCCACAGGGCACTGGTAGTGTGAGATAGTTCTTATGATCTTCTAGATGGAAAGTCCTTACCAGGCCCGACTGTAGCAATGGAGATAACCCAGGATTGTGCCAGCTGGTGTTCCAGGAAAAGCTGGGTTGCTGAAGATAAAACAGCTGCTGTGGATACTGGCTGGAACCAGACTGTTAGCACGGAGTGGATACTGGCTGGAACCAGTTAAATAATAAATGAACTTGGGAGCGATGAAATATGAACTGAAATGTAGAACTTGAGAGCGGAGAAATAATAATACCGGTGGAGAGTGGTAAAGTGTAGAAAGGACACCGGCCCTTTAAGGGAAGCTGTACTCTGCTGGAAGCTGAGCTGGAAGCAGGTAATGTTGTAGCTGGAAACAGATGAATCCACAATGGATTGGAGAGTCAGGCTACACCGCAGGTGGAATGCTGGTGCGGGTCTCTATGGTGGAAGTCTTGAGACAGGAGCTGGAACCTGGAAGACAATCACAGGAGAGAGACAAACAGGAACTAGGTTTGACAACCAAAGCACTGACGCCTTCCTTGCTCAGGCACAGTGTATTTATACCTGCAGCAAGGAAGGGATTGGCTAGGCAATTATGCAGATTAACAATACTGACAACAGATTGGAGGAAATGATCAGCTGACAGAATCCAAGATGGCTGCGCCCATGCAGACACTTGGAGGGAAGTTTGGTTTGTAATCCATGTGGTAATGAAAACAGTAATGGCGGCGCCGGCCACTGGAGACAGGAGACGCCAGGCTGACAAGTGCACATCCAACCACGCGGACACAGCGGAGGCCGCGGCTGACGTAATCGCCACTCTGACACTCTGCATGCAGAAGCTCAGGGACGGCGGCGGAGGCCGCGGGAGACGCCATGCCAGATGTAATAAGGCGTTACTGTGACAGCGTCTCAGAGAGACAGGAGAGGATGCAGGAATGTGAACATTAGGATAACAGATGGGATCCGGTCCTGGAGCGCTGAGCCAGCCTTAGGAGGCATCTGATGGGTAAGAAATGGCGTCCAGATACCCGGATCGTGACAGTTGAAATGAGTATATGACCCATTTCATAGCACTCCTTAGTGGGGATGTCTCTGTAAAATACATTAAATAAAGCTAATAATGGATTCGGAGTTACAGGAAAGTGAAACATTTTAGAAATAAGAGCAAAAACTGAAGAGCAGAGATTAGTGACATCAGGACTTGACTAAAAAATGTGAATGAGGGAGCCTACATTACCACAGTTCCGCCAACATAAGTTGGAATGTGATGGACAAATGGTATGCAATAAAACTGGAGTCATATATAGCCTATGGAGCATTTCATAAAACTGTTCTAGGTGGGAGACACATTTAGATAGATGAAGGCGTGTCTGGAAGACTGAGTCCCAGTCGTCTACAGTTAAAGAGCACATGTTAGGATCTCCTGCTCTGTGCTGCCACGTCGCCATGGCAACCGGGAGGCAAGTGTTAGCGAAGTAACCTGAGCGCAGCTGATACTCCGGTCCGGGTTTTTACTGTGTAGTGGTTACAGGCTCTGTGCACGGCAGGGAATCCGGCGCTGGTTTTGTGCTCACAGTCTGTGAGGTCTGAGTGGGGCGTGGACAGCACCTGCTATATAAACCATCCTCTCAGGCTAGGCAAATGCTGCTGAATCTTTGTTTGTTAGTCAGTTCCAGAGAGTTAGCTAGTACTGTGTGACTTTGTATTTACTTGTTGCTTACTGCGAATAGGCCTTGGGATTCGGTACTTCATTCTGTCAATCCGGACCTAGCAGTAAGACTGGAGTCAGTTCTTTGACCTGCTGGGGTTCTTTTGCTATTCTGTGAACCCAGCAGGTTTGCGGCTGTACTCTCAGACCTGCTTGCTTAATCCTCCCTCACTGTGCAGGGCGTCCAGGTGTCAGTTTAGTGGCAGTAAGCTGAACCTGTGCCCTGCAAGTGGGGGTTAGGATTGTGGATACTCTCCTTGTGTTTATATTTCTATCTCTGACCAAGGAGTTTATTCCCACACCCGTTGGTAACCCTTTGGGGTTTTTTCTGTTGCTCTTAGCAACATCATTTCAGGTGCTCCACATGTTAAATCACTACACCTCGCTTCATTGTCCGTTCTATTCCATCTGAGCATTCCTGACACTAGGGAGACACCCAATTCCTGAGCCTTTGGGCTTCTCCGTTCACTTTGTGTTTATTAGTTATTCCATCACCTCCTGTATATGTTATGTTATACTGTCTGTGAGTTCATTTGCTTCGCTTCCCTCTCTGTTCATACACCGGTATACTCCTGTTAGCACTGGTGTGTGTAACAGCACAATAGGTTGGCTTCCCATTTTAATAGTGAGGGGAAGTTAACGGGCTTCAGGGGGTTCACCATGATGGCATACTGCCATGAGAGCTCTCCTTTACTGTCCACTTTATTAAAGATATCAGTAACATATTTACAGTGCATCCAGAAAGTATTCACAGTGCATCACTTTTCCACATTTTGTTGTTACAGCCTTATTCCAAAATGGAATAAATTAAATTTCCCCTCAAAATTCTACCCACAATACCCCATAATGACAATGTGAAAAAAGTTTTTTTTTTAGATTTTTGCAAATTTATTAAAAATAAAAAGCTAAGAAATCACATGTACATAAGTATTCACAGCCCTTACCATGAAGCTCAAAATTGAGCTCAGGTGCATCCTGTTTTCACTGACCATCCTTGAGATGTTACTACAGCTTAATTGGAGTACGTAAACCTGTGGTAAATTCAGTTAATTGGACATGACTTGGAAAGGCACACACCTGTCTATATAAGGTCCCACATTTGACAGTGCGTGTATGATCACAAAGCAAGCATGAAGTCAAAGGAATTGTCTGTAGACTTCTGAGACAGGATTGCATCGAGGCACAAATCTGGGGAAGGGTACAGAAAAATATCTGCTGCTTTGAAGGCCCCAATGAGCACAGTGGCCGCCATCATCTGTAAATGGATGAAGTTCAGAACCACCAGGACTCTTCCTAGAGCTGGCCGCCATCTAAACTGAGCGTTCGAAGAGAAGGGCCCTAGTCAGGGAGGTGACCAAGAACACGATGGTCACTCTGTCAGAGCTATAGCATTCCTCTGTGGAGAGAGGAGAACCAGAAGTACAATCATCTCTGCAGCAATCCACCAATCAGGCCTGTATGGTAGAGTGGCCAGATGCAAACCACTCCTTAGTAAAAAGCACATGGCAGCCCACCTGAAGGACTCTCAGACCATGAGAAACAAAATTCTCTGGTCTGATGAGACAAATATTGAACTCTTTAGAGTGAATGCCAGGCGTCATGTTTGGAGGAAACCAGGTACCGCTCATCACCAGCAAGGGCGTAGCTACCATAGGTGCAGGGGATGCAGCTGCTATGGGGCCTGAGGTGCCGGTGGGGCCCTGCCACTTCCCTGCACCCGATCAGGCTGCTGCATCTGTTTTTTTTTTTTTGCCACCCGCCCAACTCCCCCTGCTGCCCCGTTCAGACCGAATGACCGCGGCACACTTGAGGCTTCCAGTGGATGGGTCTTCAGCCAAGCACATGGCGCACAGCGGTAGCCCAGCCGGCTGTCTGTCTCACATCACTGTAGTGCGGCTGCACTGCAGGGAGCTCTCTTCTCATCTGCCAGCAGCTGTTTATACTGTTTCCCGGCTTACTGCTATGTGTGTTGGGGGTTGCACCTTACTGTAATGATGAAATGCTGTACAGTGACTGTGGGCATGGGGTGGAAGGGTGGCAATGTATGTGCTTGGCAGTGACTGGGCATGGTGGGGGTGTATGTGCTGGATAGTGACTGGGCATGGGTGCGGTGTATGTGCTGGATAGTGACAGGGCATGGGTGCCGTGTATGTGCTGGATAGTGACTGGACATGGGTGCAGTGTATGTGCTGTATAGTGACTGGGAATGGGTGCCGTGTATGTGCTGGGCAGTGACTGGGCATGGGTGCCATGTATGTGCTGGGCAGTGACTGTGGACATGATGGGGTGTATGTGCTGGACAGCGACTGTGCATGGTGGGGTGTGTATATGCTGGGCAGTGACTGGGCATGCTGGGGGGTGTATGTGCTGGATAGTGACTGGGCATGGTGGGGGGTGTATGTGCTGGGCTGTGACTGGGCATGGTTGGGGTGTATGTGCTGGGCAGTGACTGGGCATGGTGTGGGGTGTATGTGCTGGTTAGTGACTGGGCATGTGGTTGTGTGTGTGCTGGGCTGTAACTGGACATGGTGGGGTGTATGTGTTGGTCAATGACTTGGCATGGTGGGGGTGTATGTGCTGGATAGTGACTGGGCATGGGTGCGGTGTATGTGCTGGATAGTAACTGGACATGGGTGCGGTGTATGTGCTGTATAGTGACTGGGAATGGGTGCCGTGTATGTGCTGGGCAGTGACTGGACATGGTGGGGTGTATGTGTTGGTCAATGACTTGGCATGGTGGGGGTGTATGTGCTGGATAGTGACTGGGCATGGGTGCCGTGTATGTGCTGGATAGTGACTGGACATGGGTGCGGTGTATGTGCTGTATAGTGACTGGGAATGGGTGCCGTGTATGTGCTGGGCAGTGACTGGGCATGGGTGCCATGTATGTGCTGGACAGTGACTGTGGACATGATGGGGTGTATGTGCTGGACAGTGACTGGGCATGGTGGGGTGTGTATATGCTGGGCAGTGACTGGGCATGCTGGGGGGTGTATGTGCTGGATAGTGACTGGGCATGGTGGGGGGTGTATATGCTGGGCAGTGACTGGGCATGCTGGGGGGTGTATGTGCTGGGCAGTGACTGGGCATGTGGTTGTGTGTGTGCTGGGCTGTGACTGGACATGGTGGGGTGTATGTGTTGGTCAATGACTTGGCATGGTGGGGGTGTATGTGCTGGATAGTGACTGGGCATGGGTACAGTGTATGTGCTGGATAGTGACAGGGCATGGGTGCGGTGTATGTGCTGGATAGTAACTGGGCATGGGTGCGGTGTATGTGCTGGATAGTGACTGGGCATGGGGGCTGTGTATGTGCTGGGCAGTAACTGGGCATGGGTGCGGTGTATGTGCTGTATAGTGACTGGGAATGGGTGCCGTGTATGTGCTGGGCAGTGACTGGGTATGGGTGCCGTGTATGTGCTGGACAGTGACTGTGGACATGATGGGGTGTATGTGCTGGACAGTGACTGGGCATGGTGGGGTGTGTATATGCTGGGCAGTGACTGGGCATGCGGGGGGGTGTATGTGCTGGATAGTGACTGGGCATGGTGGGGGTGTATGTGCTGGGCAGTGACTGGGCATGTGGTTGTGTGTGTGCTGGGCTGTGACTGGACATGGTGGGGTGTATGTGTTGGTCAATGACTTGGCATGGTGGGGGTGTATGTGCTGGATAGTGACTGGGCATGGGTGCAGTGTATGTGCTGGATAGTGACAGGGCATGGGTGCGGTGTATGTGCTGGATAGTAACTGGGCATGGGTGCGGTGTATGTGCTGGATAGTAACTGGACATGGGTGCGGTGTATGTGCTGTATAGTGACTGGGAATGGGTGCCGTGTATGTGCTGGGCAGTGACTGGACATGGTGGGGTGTATGTGTTGGTCAATGACTTGGCATGGTGGGGGTGTATGTGCTGGATAGTGACTGGGCATGGGTGCCGTGTATGTGCTGGATAGTGACTGGACATGGGTGCGGTGTATGTGCTGTATAGTGACTGGGAATGGGTGCCGTGTATGTGCTGGGCAGTGACTGGGCATGGGTGCCATGTATGTGCTGGACAGTGACTGTGGACATGATGGGGTGTATGTGCTGGACAGTGACTGGGCATAGTGGGGTGTGTATATGCTGGGCAGTGACTGGGCATGCTGGGGGGTGTATGTGCTGGATAGTGACTGGGCATGGTGGGGGGTGTATATGCTGGGCAGTGACTGGGCATGCTGGGGGGTGTATGTGCTGGGCAGTGACTGGGCATGTGGTTGTGTGTGTGCTGGGCTGTGACTGGACATGGTGGGGTGTATGTGTTGGTCAATGACTTGGCATGGTGGGGGTGTATGTGCTGGATAGTGACTGGGCATGGGTGCAGTGTATGTGCTGGATAGTGACAGGGCATGGGTGCGGTGTATGTGCTGGATAGTAACTGGGCATGGGTGCGGTGTATGTGCTGGATAGTGACTGGGCATGGGGGCTGTGTATGTGCTGGATAGTAACTGGGCATGGGTGCGGTGTATGTGCTGTATAGTGACTGGGAATGGGTGCCGTGTATGTGCTGGGCAGTGACTGGGTATGGGTGCCGTGTATGTGCTGGACAGTGACTGTGGACATGATGGGGTGTATGTGCTGGATAGTGACTGGGCATGGGGGCTGTGTATGTGCTGGGCAGTGACTGGGCATGGGGAGGGGTGTATGTGATGGGCAGTGACTGTGGGCATGGGGTGATGTATGTGCTGGGCAGTTACTGTGAGCATGAGGGGGTGTATGTTATGGATAGTGACTAGGTATGGGTGCGGTGTATGTGCTGTATAGTGACTGGGAATGGGTGCCGTGTATGTGCTGGGCACTGACTGGGCATGGGTGCCGTGTATGTGCTGGGCAGTGACTGTGGACATGATGGGGTGTATGTGATGGGCAGTGACTGTGGGCATGGGATGATGTATGTGCTGGATAGTGACTGGGTGTGGGTGCGGTGTATGTGCTGTATAGTGACTAGGAATGGGTGCCGTGTATGTGCTGGATAGTGACTGGGCATGGGGGCGGTGTATGTGCTGGGCAGTGAATGGGCATGGGGAGGGGTGTATGTGATGGGCAGTGACTGTGGGCATGTGGTGATGTATGTGCTGGGCAGTGACGGTGGGCATGAGGGGGTGTATGTGCTCGATAGTGACTGGGTATGGGGGCGGTGTATGCTGGGCAGTGACTGGGCATGGGGGGTTGTATGTGCTCAGCAGTGACTGAGCATGAGTGGGGTGTATGTGCTGTGCAGTGACTGGGCATGGGGGGGTTATATGTGCCGGGCAGTGACTGGGCATGGGGGGTATATGTGCTGGGCAGTGACTGGGCATGGGGGTGTCTATATGCCAGGCACTGACTGTGGGCATGGCGGGGTGTATGTGCCGCGCAATGACTGTGGACATGGGGGATGTAGGTACTGGGCAGTGACAGTGAGCATGGGTTCTATATCTCCAGGGCAGTGACTGGGCATGGGAGGGCATATGTGCCGGGCAGTGACTGTGGGCATGAGGGGTGTATGTGCAGACCGTGACTGTGGGCATGGGGGGGTGAATGTGCTGGGCATGAGTCTGTATCATGTGCAATGCTGGGCAGTGACTGTGGGGAAGGGGGGGTGTATGTGCTGAGCAGAGACTCACTGTGGGCATGGAGGATGTATGTGCTGGGCAGTGACTGTGGGAAGGGGGGGTTATGTGCTGGGCATGAGTCTGTACCATGTGTAATGCTGGGCAGTGATTGTGGGCATAGGGGGGTGTATGTGATGGCATGAGGCCCTCATTTCCCCACAATCAAAACCTGTCTGACCATACACAAGTCTCCCCACCCCCCACACAGCACCACTGTGCTCAGTGGGGAAAGTTTCAGAAATGTGCGATGTGATGTCATGACACACCACGTCAGCTTCAGACTCCCTGGACATGGATAGGTTGGTGTTGTTTGGGAATTACTGTGTGGGCATAATATGGCACAATGGGCATTAATGTGTGGGGCGTAAGGAGGATTACTGTGTGGGGCATAATGTGGTACATTGGGCATTACTGTATGGGCATAATGTGGGGCAATGGGCATTACTGTCTGTAGCATAATGGTGTAATCAGCACTACTACTGCGTGTCATCACATGGTGTAAGGGGCCTCTACTGTGTGGCATAACGTGAATGGGCTGTACTGTGTGGCATAACATGAATAAGGGGCACTACTGTCACCTCAAAACCACCACCCCACTCCCTGTCGCTTTTGAGGAGCGCAGGGGGGCCCTTTCAAAATCTTGCTATGGGGCCCACAAATGTCTAGCTATGCCCCTGATCACCAGGCCAATCCCATCCCCAAAGTAAAGCATGGTGGTGGCAGCATCATGCTGTGGGGATGTTTTTCAGCTGCAGGAACTGGGAGACTAGTCAGGATAGAGGGAAAGATGAATGCAGCAATGCACAGAGACATATTGGATGAAAACCTGCTCCAGAGAGCTCTTGACCTCAGACTGGGGCAACGGTTTATCTTTCAGCAAGACAACTACCCTAAGCACACAGCCAAGATATCAAAGGAGTGGCTTCAGGACAACTCTGTGAATGTCCTTAACTTGAATCCGATTGAACATCTCTGGAGAGATCTGAAAATGCTGTGCGCTGATGTTTCCCATCCAACCCGATGGAGCTTGAGAGGTGCTGCAAAGAGGAATGGGTGAAACTGCCCAAAGATAGGTGTGCCAAGCTTGTAACATCATATTCAAAAAGACTTGAGGCTGTAATTGCTGATGAAGGTGCATCAACAAAGTATTGAGCAAAGGCTGTGAATACTTATGTACATGCGATTTAGTCGTTTTTTATTTTTAATAAATTTGCAAAGTTCTCAAAAAAACTTTTTCAATTGTTGTCATTATGGGGTATTGTGTGTAGAATTTTGGAATAAGGCTGTAAGATAACAAAATGTGGAAAAAATTAAGCACTGTGAATACTTTCCGGATGCACTGTAGGACTGTCGACAGTACATGTGGGGCTTAGGTGATGCTTAACAGCCAGTGTCTGAGCTGGAGATACTTATAGAAGTCTTTGGGAAAAATGAAATATTGCGCTTTACGGTACCAAAACACCATGCAGTGTTAAGTCATAGAATGGACCACCTGAGATCTCCAAGTGTCGAACTTAAGGTTCGGGATAAGGAGCGCTAAACCCTTGAGGGAGAGTTCAGTTGAGGGGAGGAAGAGGAAAACCAACCTGGTTTTATCTTATAAATGATTGCTACTTTAAAACAAAAGGCAGACTCACAGAAAGTCCTGCACTTCAGCAACTTGGAGGCTATTACATTTAGGTGCTCATTCCGAGTTGATCGCACGCTGCAACTTTTGGCAGCCCGTGTGATCATCTAGACGCCGCCTATGGGGGAGTGTTCTTTTGCATAGCAAGGCTGCGATCGCTTGTGCAGCCCTGCTATGCAAAAAAAGTTTTGTGCAGAACAAGACCACGGTATGAATTACTTACCCTGTGCGATGAATCCAGAGTTGATGGTCCCGGAATTGACGTCAGACATCCGACCTCCAAACGCCTGGACATGCCTGCGTGCGCCGCATCACTCCTAGAAAACGGTCAGTTGATGCCCCGGAATGCCTTCCTCCTGTCAATCTTCTTGCAGTCACCGCTGCGACCACTTTCTTCGCTAGCGGCATTGGCAACGACGCACCTGCACAATGCAGCCACAGCGCATGCGAAATTCCGACCCGATCACACGGCTGTGACAAAGCGCAGCGTGCGATTGGGTAAGAATGACCCCTTTAGCCCCTAGTGTTTAAGAATGTTGTTGGGGTTGACATTTAAATATCTGTATACACACATACTGTGTTTAGATGTACTGAGAAAATATACTAAAATATTTGATATTTTATGCCAATATTATTTATATCTGTGTGTAATGATTCTGTACTAAATAAAATCTTTGTAATGTGCAGTAAAATTAAAATAGACTTAACATGGGTAGATTGATAATGGGTATTTAATTTACTATTTACATTTACTCACATTAAAACATACAATTTTAATAATAAAAATTTGGGTTATAATTTCTGTTGATGAAATAATACAGAAAACAAATAGAACAATTGTAGCTAATTTTAATGTAAAGCTGGATCATCTTGGGAGAGAATTAGCAACATTCTCGTTACCATGGACAGCTCCCTCCTGACTCATTGGCAAATCTTTAAACAAGTTCTTTGCAGCGACACTTCTGTCTGGATGGCTTTAATGATATTTTACAATACGTATGTTTTTACTTTATTGTTTAAAGAATTTTGAAATTTCTTATATTATTTATACATGCTGTGGCTTCAGTAATGACCTTTTTAAATGAATAACATTTATATGAACATAGAGATAATTTAGCAAAACAAAATGGGCTTGGCTTGGACATACACCAGTTTTCATAGCACAAAATACTCAAATTTCTACTGCGGACTATAATTATGTGCACATTTGCTTTCACATATATATTGCGGGTGTCTGAGGGCAGCTGCAAATACATGCTGATGATGATAATAGTCACCATCACTGCTTCATATATTATATGACCTTTTGAGAGTATTTTAGCAAGATATTTTTTTGTACCCAAAAGGAGAGTTATATCTGCTATTCAGGGGGTATGTCTTTTTTATTTTATTAAAATCTTATAACAAATTTCTCTATTAAAACAAAAGTTTAAGAAATAAGGCCAAGATTTATTAAGCCTTGGCGAGTGATAAATTGCACGATGATAAAGTACCAACCAGTCCACTCCTAACTATGATTTTTCAAACACACCTGTAATATGACAGTTAGGAGCTGATTGGTTGGCATTTTATCACCGTGCTATTTATCACTCTCCAAGGCAGGGCCGAAACTAGGATTTTCGGTACCCGGGGCAAGGCAGTAATTTAGCGCGCCCCCCCCCCCCCCAAAAAAAAAATAATAAAAAAATAAAAAAAGATAATAATCCTTAATCTCATTACACGGCACAGTAGTGCCCCTCATTAACACATATATATATATATATATACATATATACATATATATATATATATATATATATATATATATATATAGAGGGGTTAATTCAGACCTGTTTGCTAGTAAACTATTTTGCACTGCTGCGATCAGATAGTCGCCACCTACTGGGGGAGTGTATTTTAGCTGTGCAAGTGTGCGAATGCATGTGTAGCAGAGCTGTGCAAACAGATTTTGTGCAGTCACTGAGTAGCCCAGGACTTAGCCGCTGCGAACACTTCAGCCTGTCTGGGAGTGTAATTGACGTCAAGAACCCTCCCTGCAAACGCTTGGACACACCTTTATTTTTCCAAACACTCCCGGAAAATGGTCAGTTGACACCCACAAACGCCCTCTTCCTGTCAATCTCATTGCGAATGCCCATGCGAATGGATCCTTCGCACAAACCCATCGCTGAGCGGAGATTCGCTTTGTACCTGTGCACCACGCCTGCGTATTGCGGTGCATACGCATGCGCAGTTTAGACCTGATCGCAGGCTGTACAAAAACGCAGCTTAGTGATCAGGTCTGAATTACCCCCATAGTCCATCAAACGAGGTGCGGCACTCACTGGTCCTAATGTAAGCAGTATGCAGCAGGTTTTCCTGGCTTGTCAACGTTTCATTTATTCACGCACATTTTGTTATGTCCTGACAAAACTTATATGAATAAATGAAACGTTGACAAGCCAGGAAAACCTGCTGCATACTGCTTACATTAGGACCAGTGAGTGCCGCATATCGTTTAATGGACTATATGCACTTGATGGCACCGGGCACACTACCAGTTTATTAACAGTGTGCCAGCTCTCCATGCACACACAGATATATATATATATATATATATATATATACATATATATATCCAAGGTTTGCCCCGGCACTCCTCCTAATACCTTGCTGAGGTGCACTTCCTTGTGGACATGCTGGTCCACCCACATGCAATAGGAAAGAACAGGTGGCACTCTCAGTCTTGTAGATAGTGAAAAGCAACCTCCACGTCGTGGAGTCTTTATTGAAACAAACAGGTGACATTTCGGGGACGTATCCCCTTCCTCAGACAACAATATAGTGCAAAAACAGTGTTTAAATAGAAACATAAAACCCACTTACCCCCACGATCATGACTCTCAGCTGCGTGGACCACGGAGTGTCCGGCGTCTCATGTCCCGCACTTCCGGTTTCGGCAGCACGGCCCGGCCGGAAGTGACGCGATCACGTCAGCCGGTTCCCGTGGCAACGCGCTGGGAGCCCTGAAACAATAACAAACCATCAATGTGACAATCTCATGTGATGTAACTGCTCACAAATATAAAACACGCTCGACTGAGCTAGAGTGAGCACATAAAACTAATAAAAGTGAATACAACAATATGTCATATAAAAATAATTTACAATACTTTAAAATATCCTATGTGTGCTAACACCCAGGAACCAGTTAACCACGAACCTTATACGTTTTATAAAATCGTGTTTTATTATTTTATATTAATACCCATTATATCGATGTTAAAAAACATCGATGGATCTTTTTTAATATATATTTGTTATTTAAAAAAAAATTTATTTTCAAAAAACAAATTTGTTTATTTATTTATATCTCTTTATTTTGGCCTTTGGAGATTTTTTAAGCTTATTGAATCTGTGAGGTGGGCAAACCGGTGATGTGGCTGCCATCCTTAGCCTGATGGTGACAACTATATTTAATTCATGAAAGGTGATTACTAAGGCAGATAAGACAAGACGGGGGGAACCTGTACCAAGGAAGTGGTTATAGGTTTTATCACAGGAAATTAATCAAACCCAGTGACTCATTTAGACCCTTGGGCGCCAAGCAATCCAGGCGAAAAATCCACTTGGATTCAAGCTGGAGCAGCTTTCTCCCCCTATCTCCCCCCCGGATGGACGCTGGTACGTGATCAATTGCTCGGTACCTCAAACTAGCAAGGCTATGTTTAAATCTGGCAAAGTGCCTTGCCACCGGCTGCTCACTAGTACCCGTGGCAATGGCTGCCCGGATGGCCGACCTGTGTTGTGTTAACCGTATTTTTAATTGACATTCGGTTTTGCCTACGTAGTAGAGCCCACATGGGCAAACCACCACGTAGACCACAAACCGAGATGTGCAGGTTAGTGGCCACCTAATTTTCAGCCGTTGGCCCGTGTGTGGATGGGGAAATGTCTCACCTACAATGAAAAAAGAACAGGTCGTGCATCCTAGGCATTTGAAACACCCATTTTTCTTACTCAAAAAATGTCTGGATGTCTCCTTAGTGTCAAAGCCAGTGATGTCAGTTTTGACCACTAGGTCTTTCAAATTTCTGCCCCTAGAAAAACTGGGCATCAATTTACTATTATGGAAGCACTTGAGGTCCGGGTCAGAAGTGACCATCTGCCACATCCCCTTAACCTGCTTTACCAGTGTCGGGCTGCTGGAGTTATACTCAGTCACCCAGGGAATAGTCTCTTTGGGTAACCCTTTTGAGTGGCGTTTTGGTGGTTTCTGAAAATTGCGCAGCGCTCTTTCTTTCGCTTTTTTTTCACTTTTATTAGTTTTATGTGCTCACTCTAGCTCAGTCGAGCGTGTTTTATATTTGTGAGCAGTTACATCACATGAGATTGTCACATTGATGGTTTGTTATTGTTTCAGGGCTCCCAGCGCGTTGCCACGGGAACCGGCTGACGTGATCGCGTCACTTCCGGCCGGGCCGTGCTGCCGAAACCGGAAGTGCGGGACATGAGACGCCGGACACTCCGTGGTCCACGCAGCTGAGAGTCATGATCGTGGGGGTAAGTGGGTTTTATGTTTCTATTTAAACACTGTTTTTGCACTATATTGTTGTCTGAGGAAGGGGATACGTCCCCGAAACGTCACCTGTTTGTTTCAATAAAGACTCCACGACGTGGAGGTTGCTTTTCACTATCTACAAGACTGAGAGTGCCACCTGTTCTTTCCTATTGCATGTGGGTGGACCAGCATGTCCACAAGGAAGTGCACCTCAGCAAGGTATTAGGAGGAGTGCCGGGGCAAACCTTGGATACATAGAGATACACGCGCCGCTGCGGTGGGTAAGAAATTCGTGTTATCAGCCCAAGGCACCTTCCCAGTGGACCACCTCCCTCTGTTTTAACCGTTTTTAAAGCACTGCACTTTGGTGTTATGCACTTGACACTTTAGTGACACTCAAGTTATATGTACCCTATGTGTTTCTGCACTATAAGGACCAGTGTTATATAGAGGATGGCCACCTCTGAGGGTGAAGGTGACTTCACGTCATTTTTGCTTGAATGTGACAACTATGAAACGCTCAGTTTTTCTGATGTGGATGCTGAGAAAATTCTACATAAAGATGCAGCACTATGTGAGGAATATGTGGATTCCTGTGAGGACGTATACCGTGAACTGTTCAAACTAAAAAAGCGGGAGCTGGACTTCCTATATCATAGCCGCACCTTGTCTGACTACCATCGAGCAAAGCAGATACCCCGTGGTTTCAGGGTGCTCAACACACCCACAATCGGCAGGTATAACTCTGCTTTTTGCAAACGCTGGATCTCAATACTCAATAAGTGCTCCATGGACCTCATTTTATTAGTCATCGAGGAGTCCACAAGGGAGCTGAAGTTAACATCACAAAAGATCAGTGAGTTTGAGAAGGAACATCTCGTGACAATTAGTGATGAGCGAGGTTCGGTTTTACTCGGTTTTACTCGGTTCTCAAAACGGCATCTTATTGGCTATCCAAAACACGTGACATCCGTGAGCCAATAAGATGCCGTTTTGAGAACCGAGTAAAACCGAGTAAAACCGAGTAAAACCGAACCCGCTCATCACTAGTGACAATGACTTCTGACAAAACCACAGACTGGTTATCCAAACTACAAAGTCAACTGGAGGAATATAAGAACAACCTCCTGAAATATAAAAAAGAAAAACATAAGAAAGTGGTCACAGATTACGCCCAGCATCGGGTATATACCTGGTTAAATCAAACAAACCAGTTCCGAGGACGCGGCCGAGGCGCAGGTAATATGAGAAGACCGCAACGGGTTCGCTTCTCAAGTACCTCAGCAAGCGATAATGATGACACTGGGGGAGCCGGCAGTGAGGTCAGACACTCGGCGACCCCTTTTGTGGTAAACACCCGGGCAGGGGCCTCCACCCGGGGAAGAGCAAAACGAGAAGGGGAGGTCAAACGAGGAGGCAGAACAGTGGGAAGGCCGCCCAAACACAGAGCCACCTAATCTTCAACTTATCCTCGCAGGAGCTCCAGGAGTCCGAGCAACATCTACTCAGCAAGGGACTCTCATATATACCCACCAACTTTGTGGATCCTTTTAAGTGGAAGATAGAATCATTTAAACTAGCCCGTTCATTGAAAATTAAAGAACACTTTCATAAACATCCTACGGTGAATACGGAACCCACGTTACCTGGCCGTATATCCAAATTGGGTAACCGTTCCAGATTCGACCCGCAGTCAAACAATGCCACTCTTAAGACTTTTCATAGACTTATGGACATTTCATGTGGACAGAGAACCCCAGGGGTGAAACATAACCTGTCAAGTGATGAAAGACAAGCGTTAAAGAATTTACAACAGAGGACCGACATCGTCCTGAGAGCCGCGGATAAGGGCGGCTCTATTGTAATCCAGGACACTTCCATATACGCAGCAGAATGTGACAGGTTGCTAAGTGATGGAAACACCTACAGTCGATTGGATAAAGATCCCACTCCTGGGTTTAAACAGGAACTTGACCTTTTGTTAAAAAGGGCCGTGAGTGAGGGGTTGTTATCTCAGGTAATCAGTGACAAATTATCCACAAAGTGGCCACGGGTTCCCTTGTTCTATACTCTCCCTAAGATCCACAAGGACGCGCAGAGACCCCCGGGCAGACCAATCATCTCTGCCCGTGGGTCTCTGTGCGAGCCTATTGCGATCTTCCTGGATGCATATTTGCAGCCATGCATCCAGGACACGTTTACGTACCTGAAAGATACTAAGATGTTGTTGGATAGATTGGCCAGGTTGGGGCCACTTCCCAGTGATACTATCATGGTGACTTTAGACGTCACCAGCCTCTACACGTGCATCCCGCACGACGCTGGGTTGGAGGCTGTCAGACGGCTAATCACAGCGAACCGGTTATACACAGGTCCAGATGTGGATCTGTTCATTGAGCTGTTGGCTTACACTTTGTCACATAACTTTTTCTTTTTCAATGGCAGGTTTTATAAACAACTGACGGGGTGCTCGATGGGGTCCCCAGTGGCACCGTCTTTTGCAAACAGCTTCATGTGGGAAACGGAGAGGGGATTGTTTTTTGAGGATGCGCACATTGCAGGGCACATTAAGCTATACTTTCGTTACATTGATGATCTCCTCATCTTCTGGAGTGGTGACATCCAGATCTTGACTGAGATCATCAATAGACACAACAGCTCAGCCAGCCCCATCAAATTGACTAGGAACCACAGTAGTTCTGAGATTTGCTATTTAGATGTCTGTATTCTTCTAAAGGAGGGACAGGTGGGGACGACCCTCTACAAAAAACCCACAGACAGAAACACCCTACTCCGAGCTGACAGCTCACATCCTAAAGCCATGATCCGCAGCCTACCCTATTCCCAGTTACTTAGGGTTTGTAGGAACAATACGGACCCGGATATACGGGGGCAGCAACTGGAAGAGATGATACAGAAGTTCTCCGAGAGAGGATATTCCCTTCCAGAACTGAAAAAAGCGAAAGAGCGCTGCGCAATTTTCAGAAACCACCAAAACGCCACTCAAAAGGGTTACCCAAAGAGACTATTCCCTGGATGACTGAGTATAACTCCAGCAGCCCGACACTGGTAAAGCAGGTTAAGGGGATGTGGCAGATGGTCACTTCTGACCCGGACCTCAAGTGCTTCCATAATAGTAAATTGATGCCCAGTTTTTCTAGGGGCAGAAATTTGAAAGACCTAGTGGTCAAAACTGACATCACTGGCTTTGACACTAAGGAGACATCCAGACATTTTTTGAGTAAGAAAAATGGGTGTTTCAAATGCCTAGGATGCACGACCTGTTCTTTTTTCATTGTAGGTGAGACATTTCCCCATCCACACACGGGCCAACGGCTGAAAATTAGGTGGCCACTAACCTGCACATCTCGGTTTGTGGTCTACGTGGTGGTTTGCCCATGTGGGCTCTACTACGTAGGCAAAACCAAATGTCAATTAAAAATACGGTTAACACAACACAGGTCGGCCATCCGGGCAGCCATTGCCACGGGTACTAGTGAGCAGCCGGTGGCAAGGCACTTTGCCAGATTTAAACATAGCCTTGCTAGTTTGAGGTACCGAGCAATTGATCACGTACCAGCGTCCATCCGGGGGGGAGATAGGGGGAGAAAGCTGCTCCAGCTTGAATCCAAGTGGATTTTTCGCCTGGATTGCTTGGCGCCCAAGGGTCTAAATGAGTCACTGGGTTTGATTAATTTCCTGTGATAAAACCTATAACCACTTCCTTGGTACAGGTTCCCCCCGTCTTGTCTTATCTGCCTTAGTAATCACCTTTCATGAATTAAATATAGTTGTCACCATCAGGCTAAGGATGGCAGCCACATCACCGGTTTGCCCACCTCACAGATTCAATAAGCTTAAAAAATCTCCAAAGGCCAAAATAAAGAGATATAAATAAATAAACAAATTTGTTTTTTGAAAATAAATTTTTTTTTAAATAACAAATATATATTAAAAAAGATCCATCGATGTTTTTTAACATCGATATAATGGGTATTAATATAAAATAATAAAACACGATTTTATAAAACGTATAAGGTTCGTGGTTAACTGGTTCCTGGGTGTTAGCACACATAGGATATTTTAAAGTATTGTAAATTATTTTTATATGACATATTGTTGTATTCACTTTTATTAGTTTTATGTGCTCACTCTAGCTCAGTCGAGCGTGTTTTATATTTGTGAGCAGTTACATCACATGAGATTGTCACATTGATGGTTTGTTATTGTTTCAGGGCTCCCAGCGCGTTGCCACGGGAACCGGCTGACGTGATCGCGTCACTTCCGGCCGGGCCGTGCTGCCGAAACCGGAAGTGCGGGACATGAGACGCCGGACACTCCGTGGTCCACGCAGCTGAGAGTCATGATCGTGGGGGTAAGTGGGTTTTATGTTTCTATTTAAACACTGTTTTTGCACTATATTGTTGTCTGAGGAAGGGGATACGTCCCCGAAACGTCACCTGTTTGTTTCAATAAAGACTCCACGACGTGGAGGTTGCTTTTCACTATCTACAAGACTGAGAGTGCCACCTGTTCTTTCCTATTATATATATATATATATATATATATACTTATATACTCTGGAGGTTCTCAATTATAGAAAACATACACTGCATTGAATATTTTACTTCATGATAATTACAAAGTTTCGGGATTGCATACACTGCCTTCAGGAAGCATAAATTTTTTGTATGCTTCCCGAAGACGCGGTATGCAATCCCAGAAACGTTGTAATTATCATGAAGTAAAATATAAATTTCTAAACAACTCTGCAGTGCAGTGCATGTTATCTATCATTGAGAATCTCCGGAGTATATTTACAGCTGCACTGGCACGCAGGTTAACTGCTAAGAGGAGAGTGCTGGACTTATTTGGATATATATATATATATATATATATATAAATAAAATAAAAATAAAGTAATTATGTAACCCTGATTTAGGGTTTAAACAACACTTATACTGAGGTAGTTATAATATGGTGACTAAAATGGAGTATAAGCATATATATTATTCATATAAAAGTTAATGGATGTTGTAATACTGTATGCATGTTTTGAGGTAAATAATACAGTTCACATATATGTAATTGTATGTACATTGATGTAAATGTAGTGGTGAATACAATTAAGGCTTATTTTATGGTTTCACAGTGTAGCTAAAGGGTTAATGTCCTTGTGCTCCTAACTGTCAATCACCTAGTGGGGTGATTGCCAGTGGGCGGGGCATCACCTCAGAGTGGGTCATGTGACTACTAGAGAGGGGTGGAGAGGTGCTGTGAGTATAGCTGAGGGAGAGACTGCATATCCCTTGGTGAGAGGACATAGTTTTTTGCTGCTCCGGCCGTCACCCGCATTAGAGCTGAGCGGTATACATTGCGGCGGCCGGAGGGGGCTTAGTGTGTGTAGCCAGAACAGGGCTTCCTTACTGTAAAGGTGGTGACAGCAGCATTGAGACTCAGCACTGTTCATAGAACCCGGCATCAGCGCTAGTCAACTCACCCAGCAGTATTGGAAGGGCGCACCTATGACAGGGAGACAGAGAGGGTTCCTTCCTACCTATTACCGGCACAGACTCTGACAGCCACAACAAAGAAGCCAGGACCAGCAGCAGAGGCTCCATTCTGTGTGGCTGTAAGTGTAAGGGAGGAGTCGGGGGAGCATCCTGCAGCAGCATCACTAGATCGTAGAAGTGTGAGTGCATAATCCAGCCATTTATATTACCCCTACACTAAGCACAGCAAGCCATAGGTGACTATGGTACATAGTCAATTTCATATTGGGACTAAGGACTCCACGGCTAGGCCGCAATAATGGCTATTAAGCAGGAGGATAGTAATGGGTCACAGTAGTCAGAGTGACCTATAATTACAGTTCCATGTATGGCTTAATCATAGTGCTAAGGAGAAGGTAGAAAGCACTGGGTATATATATGTAACAGGAGGAGTGGAGTGAAACTTGAACTGTTTAACGCTTCATAAATAGTTTTAAAGCTCCCCCATATATCAGCATCACATCAGTCAAAGGAGAGCCAGAGACATTGTTCCGCAGCGCTAAATAGAAAGTAATATGTGTATTTATGCCCCTGAATTAGCAGAATTAGAGTCAAGGACATTAAAGGTAGCCATACTACAGTGACATTGGATGGATGTTAAAGCCTCTTAGCCACAAAGGATTAGAATATCATCCCGATTCAAGGACTAGCTTGTGGCACTTTAATACAACTGTGTTATATGTATATTCGTGAACCCGTAAGAAGGACTGACACGTAAGAGACTATTAATTTTAAAGTTAAAGGATTTGAGCTCGCTGTGACTATGATAAGAGAAACCATCTCTTGCAGATATATTTAATATAGACTCATCCTAAGAGACAACTATAATTTGAGGCATACAGGAATCGAAAAGCTATATATGCTCTGAAATATAGAAAGCATCAGCTACTTCAAATGGACACAAGGACGCAGCATAACAAAGGTTTATCATACCAGCTTCTTAGGAGTTTAGTTTAATACTGGACAACTACGGTAACATTTTTACTGAGGAAAGGATACAGATTCCTTGGTAATCAACTGTTGATGTTACTATCTATGAGCTAAATAGATACTTTCTGTTATCTGCCAAGGAGGAACTATAAGTAACCTTATAGGAGAAAGTAATCGCTACCATAAGTAGACTGAGCCAAACATCTTTTTATTTAACTGAAGGGAGAACTGATAGTTGATACTAAAACATAGTGTCAGACATTCTGTATTAACTGCTGTTATTTTTAGGAAGTTTATGGGCCCTTATAGTGCACTATCATATTAAGAGTACCCGGGTCACTCTAACACCTAAGGGTGTCTTGAAAAGAAAAAAGATTTGTTGTATTGCATGCAGGTACTGTGTATAGGCCTAATTGACAGGGGGTTAGCATGGATTAATGACTTAAAGGGGAATGTGTAATT
This sequence comes from Pseudophryne corroboree, assembly GCF_028390025.1. Classification (NCBI taxonomy): domain Eukaryota; kingdom Metazoa; phylum Chordata; class Amphibia; order Anura; family Myobatrachidae; genus Pseudophryne; species Pseudophryne corroboree. Next base: position 410,066,112 of record NC_086449.1, read on the forward strand.
GATGAAATGTTAATGTATACTTAATCCATTTGGTACTGGTCATTAAAGTGTTATACTTTCCATGTGTGTCTGGTCCATCTGGAAGTTGATCTGAAGATCCTGGAAGAAAGAGACAGGTATATTAGATAATATATCTATGATATAAGGGAATTATCCCCTAAGGATAGAGATCAGGCTTACTCAAGCAAGCCTTAACGGTAGTTAAATACTACACATAGCTTGAGTGGAGGCACAGCTATTAGGTAACCATCCCTTAATAGAATACATAGACAGCTCTCGTTCAAGGTATTGAGGGTAGGGTTACAATTATATATATAAGTATTCACCCGGCACTGTCATTGGGATTCCAACACAGTGTTTGCTGCAGTGTCTTCCGTGAGTGGGTGTTTCCTACCCAATATAGCAACGATGGTCCGGCGGCTCTCACGCAGACTTCAATAGTAAGTTTACTTTAGAAAAACTTTTTTATTTTCATCCTATGGCATTTGGGGGTATAACCCCGTCATCAGGGACATAGCGTTCATAAATAACACACAACTTATAACACTTATATACCGTTACAAACACTTGTTACATTGACAATTTGATCATGCTTGGGCACTAAAAACCCACCTATTCATCAAAGCATACCCTCTCGATGCATAACCCAGTGTTTAAGCCGCGCCTCCACCCCCCTGCCTCATGCCGTGAACATCTCAGCTTTGCTTGCATACTGCCATCAGGCTACCTCCCACTTACCTGCACCTCTTGTCTTCTGTCTGTCGCCCCTCCCCAATAGATTGTTAGCTCTTCAGAGCAGGGCCCTCTTTCCTCTTGTTATCTAAGCCCTCGTCTCAACACCTTTCACTCACAGCTCTCCCCTACTCAACGACCATCTTTATCCTGCTAGTAAAGGCTCATCTCCATCTATGGCCACCAGCCTCTAGTAGTACGATGATCACTCCCTCAATACTTACATCTTAGCTGTATTATGTCTTGAGAATGTGTGGTGCTCTGTTACCTGTACTCTATTTCTGTTATTTTTTTACTGTAATGCAATGTTTTGTCCCCTGTACTGTCCTTTGTACGGCGCTGCGAAACACATGTGGCGCCTTATAAATAAAATGTAATAATAATAATAATGCTCACCTGTCCAGCGTGTTCCGCCTCCGTCATCCCCGTACTCACAGCTCTGTGGTTACCGGAAGATGACAAAGGGGGGTTAAATGTCTTTGTACTGTATATTTATGTTTGTTTAGTGTTACCTAGCAACAAATCTGTACAAATCTGCGTCTAAGCATCCCCGTCCCCTGCAAACAGCAGCTGCCAGGTGGTGAGGATGCGGACGGGAGGGTTTGCAGGAGGCGCTACTCAGCGGGAGGGCAGAGGGAGACACGGAGACTTGCAGCAGTGATGGGTTCATGATGGCGCCATTCGCGGCTGCCCGAGGCAATCGCAGGGGGTGAAGGAGCAGCATTCTGAGGGAGCCAGGCAGAGTTCTCCGCGCCCCCTTAACCCTTAGCTCACCCTAGTTGCGGTCATGTCCAAGGCTTGATAAATCTGGGCCTATGTATGTGTATTATGTATCAGGGCTGCAATCAGAAATTGTGGGGCCCAGGACTAACAAAATAGGCAGGGCCACCTTAGCTGTTGATAATGTGGGTGGAGCTACAGAGGAGATGGGGCATATATTGACATGTTAACCAGTTTTGTTTTTATTGCCACATTTTGGGTTGTGGCCGAGGGTGTTATTATAGCATGTCAATCTATCATAAACTATATTATACAATAGTCTTGCCTCAGCCACCTCAATATAATACATAAATACCATAATTTTATAGCAATGAGGCTGGTTCAAAAATGTAGATGGGCTTTTATATATTTATTTAAATAACATTTTAGCAACTTCTCTGGGCTGTTTTACTGGCATTCACTATCCTGTTTTAGAACTACAAGTCCCAGCATGCTACTGTATATACACGAAATACTCATGCAGCTGTTAGACAAACCACTTTTTAAAATTTTAGTACAGCTCACACTGCAGTAAATAAACTAGTTATGCCAATAACTTGTTTATTACATGGGTAATTTAAAATATCCTATGTGTCCAATGCACCAATCACAAGAGGTCTGGGAGGAGTTGGGATTTTTAACTTTCTATAGGCAGATTACTTGATTAATTGGTTGCCTGTCAGACACCTCATTCTCAGTTTGGAAATAACCCAAAGCAATACCAGATTTTGAAACGATATTGTAGCATGCAATATAAAATGTGGTTTTGCAAACTGAGGCTTTAATACATCCTGGCCTACTGTATATGATTAGAAAGAGTGGCTAAAAATAACAAAAAGAAGTAAAAGAGAGGAAACAGGGAGAAAGCTGGAGACAGATCACCTGGGGGTAGTTTAAACGCAGTTATATCTGGGAAAAGGAAACAAAAAGAAACAAAGAAACAGAGAAATGAAAGCTCAATTCAATCTACATTATGTGTACTGTATCAATACATGCCAGCAGTTTCAGAAATGGACCTCCACGGACTTGAAAAAGAAATGTGGACACACAGTATATTCTAGTGTTTCAGATGTTTACTCCATCTTTTGTCAAGGACAGTGCACCCAGACATTACTATGGGTGAAGGCCACACACGCTACTGAGCCTCATTTTGACTTGTTTTAAGGACATTACATAAAAGTTGGATCAGCCTGTAGTGTGTTTTTCCACTTTAATTTTGAGTGTGACTCCAAATCCAGACCTCCATGGGTTAATAAATTTGATTTACATTGATAATTTTTGTGTGATTTTGTTGTCAGCACATTAAACTATGTAAATAACAAAGTATTTAATAAGAATATTTCATTCATTCAGATCTAGGATGTGTTATTTTAGTGTTCCCTTTATTTTTTTGAGCAGTATATATATATATATATATATATATATACATATACACACACTGCTCAAAAAAATAAAGGGAACACTTAAACAACACAATGTAACTCCAAGTCAATCACACTTTTGTGAAATCAACTTGTCCACATAGGAAGCAACACTGATTCACAATCAATTTCACATGCTGTTGTGCAAATGGAATAGACAACAGGTGGGAATTATAGGCAATTAACAAGACACTCCCAATAAAGGAGTTGTCCTGCAGGTGGTGACCACAGACCACTTCCCAGTTCCTATGCTTTCTGGCTGATGTTTTGGTCACTTTTGAAAGCTGGCAGTGCTTTCACTCTAGTGGTAGCATGAGACGGAGTCTACAACCCACACAAGTGGCTCAGGTAGTGCAGCTCATCCAGGATGGCACATCAATGCAAGCTGTGGCAAGAAGGTTTGCTGTGTCTGTCAGCGTAGTGTCCAGAGCATGGAGGTGCTACCAGGAGACAGGCCAGTACATCAGGAGATGTGGAGGAGGCCATAGGAGGGCAACAACCCAGCAGCAGGACCGCTACCTCTGCCTTTGTGCAAGGAGGAACAGGAGTAGCACTGCCAGTGCCCTGCAAAATGACCTCCAGCAAGCTACAAATGTGCATGTGTCTGCTCAAACAATCAGAAACAGACTCCATGAGGGTGGTATGAGGGCCCGACGTCCATAGGTGGGGATTGTGCTTACAGCCCAACACCGTGCAGGACGTTTGGCATTTGCCAGAGAACACCAAGATTGGCAAATTCGCCACTGGCGCCCTGTGCTCTTCACAGATGAAAGCAGGTTCTCACTGAGCACATGTGACAGACGTGACAGAGTCTGGAGACGCCAAGGAGAACGTTCTGCTGCCTGCAGCATCCTCCAGCATGACCGGTTTGGCAGTGGGTCAGTAATGGTGTGGGGTGGCATTTCTTTGGGGAGCCGCACAGCCCTCCATGTGCTCGCCAGAGGTAGCCTGACTGCCATTAGGTACCAAGATGAGATCCTCAGACCCCTTGTGAGACCATATGCTGGTGCGGTTGGCCCTGGGTTCCTCCTAATGCAAGACAATGCTAGACCTCATGTGGCTGGAGTGTGTCAGCAGTTCCTGCAAGACGAAGGCATTGATGCTATGGACTGGCCAGCCTGTTCCCCAGACCTGAATCCAATTGAGCACTTCTGGGACATCATGTCTCGCTCCATCCACCAACGCCACGTTGCACCACAGACTGTCCAGGAGTTGGCGGATGCTTCAGTCCAGGTCTGGGAGGAGATCCCTCAGTAGACCATCCGCCACCTCATCAGGAGCATGCCCAGGCATTGTAGGGAGGTCATACAGGCACGTGGAGGCCACACACTAATGAGCCTCATTTTGACTTGTTTTAAGGACATTACATCAAAGTTGGATCAGCCTGTATTGTGTTTTTCCACTTTAATTTTGAGTGTGACTCCAAATCCAGACCTCCATGGGTTAATAAATTTGATTTCCATTGATAATTTTTATGTGATTTTGTTGTCAGCACATTCAACTATGTATAGAGCAAAGTATTCAATAAGAATATTTCATTCATTCAGATCTAGGATGTGTTATTTTAGTGCTCCCTTAATTTTTTTTGAGCAGTGTATATATATATATATATATATATATATATATACAAGTAATACACACACATTTATAGAACACTGCAAGAAAATGGACTTGGATACAAAGTCTCTTTATACCACATTCATGCACTTAACTTGAGAACTCATTGTTATTCATTTACTATACCCTTTATTAAAAAACACATTTCAATATACTGCCATACCCAAGATTCAAACCTATAACTTGTTGAATTCTAATCAAACACGCTACTCATTGAGCTGTTTATCCTGCATAAAAACTATGAACACTGTATGAAGCTACTGGTACTTTGTAAAAAAAAAAATCAACATCACAATTGAGCAGATCTTTGCAGTGTGCGGCCACACACTACACAGATCTGATTAGCCGCACATTACATAGATCTGCTCAGCCGCAATGCTGATCACCCCTTCACAAAGTGTAAGGTAAGCTCAAATAGTTAGAATTCTCTAGCTTAGAATTATCCACCTTTCGATGCAAGGGCAGACAGCTCAATGAATAGATTAAGTGGGGTGTGACTCCGCACTGGACAGTGGAAACATTTATTTCAAACTTAATAATGACAATATGAAACCAGCCTTAACGAAAATAGTATGACTATTCGTCAATATTACTGCTGCTGGTGGTGCGCCACGAAGTCAGTATAAATATTGTGTATGCAAGAGAGAAAAAAGAAAGAACTTCTTTTGTTGGCTCGCAAGCTGCTTTTAGCAGCATTGCACACGCTAAGCCGCCGCCTACTGGGAGTGAATCTTAGCATAGTAAAATTGCGAACGAAAGATTAGCAGAATTGCGAATAGACACTTCTTAGCAGTTTCTGAGCAGCTCCACACTTACTCGGCAACTGCGATCAGTTCAGTCAGTTTCGTTCCTGGTTTGACGTCACAAACACACCCAGCGTTCGCCCAGACACTCCCCCGTTTCTTCAGACACTCCCGCGTTTTCCCCAGAAACGGCAGCGTTTTTTCACACACACCCATAAAACGGCCAGTTTCCAGCCAGAAATACCCACTTCCTGTCAATCACATTACGATCACCAGAACGAAGAAAAAACCTCGTAATGCCGTGAGTAAAATACCTAACTGCATAGCAAATTAACTTGGCGCAGTCGCAGTGCAAACATTGCGCATGCGCAGTTAGCGGAAAATCGCTGCGATGCGAAGAAAATGACCGAGCGAACAACTCGGAATGACCACCTAAGTGCGCCAACAAAAGTAGTTCTTTCTTTTTTCTCTCTTGCATTCAATTAATGGATTATCTGACTGCAATGCCACAGGCAATGGGCTTGAATCCCAGGTATGTCAGCATCTCGAAATGTAATAAAGGACAGTTTGACTGAATAACAAAGAAATCTCAAGTTCAGTTTATGAATGTTGTATACTTATTAGGGACATAAGGGGTCAGGGTAAGAGATGGGGCGTTCAGGAGATGATGGCTTCAAAAAGAAGGGAAGCTGCAAGTGAAAATAATTAAAACAGATAATTGACAGCGCCCCCTACCCTGCAGAGCTATGTGAAGTGCCCCTTCCGCACACAACTACTGTAGTTATGGCCCTGGTTATTGCTATATTGCCATGGTCGAGCTGTATCATTCTTGGAGTGATGCACTTGCTATTGTTCTCTCTCTTTCTCTCTTGTCTCTATCCATGGGATTCTGTGAGGGCACCCAGTGAAGCTGAGCTGTATGTGGCTGTGATGGACCTGAGTGAGGTATATATATATATATATATATATATATATATATATACAGGTATATATATATATATATAGGTATATATATATATATATATATACAGGTATATATATATATATATATAGGTATATATATATATATATATATATATATATATATATATATATATATAAGAAGGAAATAGCAGGCACTCTCTCTCCATATAACCACCGGGGTGCCCTCCTGAAATTAAGATATAAGGTCAATGTGGTTCCCTGGGCTGGTCTAGCAGGTCTCCTCCACAGAATAGGAACCAGGCGGCACTCCACGGATTTTTTTAAAGAAAGACACATTTTATAAGTCCTTAAAAAATTCAGTGCATCATCATAGAACAGGCATTGTGCAAAATAGACCAACGTTTCAAATCCTCGCAGGCGTTTTTTTCAAGGTGCCCAGTGCTCTATAGTAACAAACAAAACTATACAGTTCTATTCTGTGGAGGAGACCTGCTAGTCCAGCCCAGGGAACCACATTGTCCTTATATATATATATATATATATATATATATACAGTATGCACACACACAATAAGTTAACTGTGGGTAAGACAAGACTTGTACATATGTATGTGATCTTTCCAAGGATCCTTTTAGTACACTTAGAGGCACTGAGTCGTCAGAAATGTAAAATATTTTTTAAAAATATTTGCTTATATACTGTATTTTTTATTTTATTTCTGATATGAGAGAAAACTCAAAACAGACATTTGTTTTATTTGTATCAAGGACAATCATATTTTTATTATTTAGGATCGGTGGCAAGTACCGTATATCCAGGGCCTGTTTGGATCTGTGGTGCCATATAAAAAAAGTACTGTAAAAAAAATAAAGAATAATCCCACACACACTGTAGAACAAAATATTTAAAACAAAGACCCCCAACCCTATTTCAGCATTGTTGTACTTTTCCTTTGAAATAGATCCAATTTTATAATCTTTTGCAATAAATGCTCCTGTGCAGTGAGATGTTTCTGAATACATCACTAAAAAGATGGCATGTCGGGAAAAGAATAGGGAGCCGGTGCAGCACTCGGGAGGCACAGTGGCCAGTCCTGGGTGCAGAATGTGTAGTGCAGGGGACCCCTGGATCTGTAGCATGGTGTGGACTGCTCATCATGCACCCATGATATATATGCCACTCTAATCAATGTGCATAGTTGCTCCAGAAGAGACTCCTCCTCGCAGCTTAGTCACAGAAAAATAGATTGACTTCCACACAAGATTTGAAAATGGAAACGTGTAATTATGTTGAAACCAACAATTTCAATAATGTAGACCCTAGAGATCAATGCCAGAATGTAATGGAGTCCAAGATCACTTGAGGTGCTAGATGCCTGCTGATCTCGGTTGTTTTTTAAAGGGGCCAACATTGACAAGGCAAAACCATGCCTCATAAATGATCGCCCCTTTAAAAAAAAAAAACATCCCGCACCTCTGGTGATCTCGGACTCCATTACATGTTGCCTAATATGTTTATAGAATCTATGAGAAAAAGACAGAAGACTCTGTGGGGCACGCTTGTGGTAATAAAAAATTGAAAACTTAGCTTTTATTGTGAGAATTAAAATATATTTGGTAAAGCTAGACAAATAAAAATACTCCAAGTAAATACATGTTATTAATAATGTCTCTTTAGAAGAGAAGGGAGATTTTGGTTACTTACTTATCATTTATCATCAGCTACTGTAATTATCATTTTGCGCTTATGCACGATTACTAGTACTGTGTGTTGTGTGATAGAAAGCACTTTGCTACTCTAATACTTCGGAGTTATCACAAGGATATTGGCCTTGTTGCATTGATCTAAACCTCTTTTTGTGATCAAGGTGTGTCTGCCTTTGCTTTAATACTTGGTTAAAAAGAATACCAACCTTTAAAGGAACAGTGGTGATTTACACGGATATCACATTGAAACTAGTTTGATGGCATCATAGAAAATGAAAGAGGTTTTGAATGCTTAAGTACAAGTTTCAATAAACGACGCTGGTATCATGACTAGGTCTGACACAGATTGGAAGGGTTTTAGAAGCTGCACGTCTGGATCATGACTCGAATTCCACATATACAGTATGTCATCAGGTTAAAAACACATGTGGCACAATACTCCTTAGGTTTTGGATGCAGAGTTATGCCAATACTGATAATCAGATTCACAGCAACTGCCTATTAAGCTAATCAGAAACAGACACCAGTGTCAGAGACCGTAATATCACACATCAGGAAAAAAATACAAAATGTCAAAAACATATTGGGAGTTATAGTCTCTAATGTAATTTGAAGAGTTCAAATTGAGTATCAAAATAATAGTGAAGCTCACAACAGGTATTATTACACAGACAGTACAATCAGTATTCTGGACAGTATGATAATGACTGCACTAATTGTCATACATCATTATTAGTGCACATTTATACCAGCCCTATCCTTAGTACAAAAGATACATCTGAAAACAAGCTTGATTATATGTACTGTATGCAAAACGCTGCACTGCATGCAACTCCATCTGCCAGCCCTCTCTGAAATTAGTTTATGTGCAAATTCCCTACAGATGTAGCCATGCTCATCTTTGCTGTGATGCAGCATGGTGCAACACGGCTTGCTGCGCGGTATGACAGACTGCGACTATTTGCAGTTGGCGATCGCTGTGAGTAGTCACAGCTTGGCACGCCATGCAGCATGTCACATCGCAGTAAGATGAGCATCTTATACATCTGTAACTCAACTTTATTCAGAAGAAAAACAAAGTTGGCAGCATTTCAGTGCTACATGCTAAGATAGGCAATATTTTATATTTGTGTTCAGGTGCACAATTTCCCTTTTTATCTGGATTTGCTCCAAAATGTAAATAAGGTCCATAAACTGATTGGTTGGTCAATATAGTCAATGTCTACACTTTCTCTCTCCAATATTTGATACATTTCCCCCAAATAGTGTTGTGCTGCCTCCAGTGTATATAAATGGATGCATGATTGATAACACATCCTGTACATAATTGCATTTACTCTGTAGGTAACATTTAGATAGATATGCTACTGTTCAGGAATTTACAGCTGAGCTATCAGTAGTCTTTTTTATCAGATATGGATTACTAGTCTTTTTGTCAATTATATATGTCACTTTCATGGGCTTCTGTAGAATATAAATGTAGTGTAACATACAGCCTTCTGTGTACCAAAATACGTGATTATTAACAGATGTCTAGCATCTCTTTATCTTTGCATTCCAGCTTGCCTAACACTGTAATGCCTGAATGTTTGCAGTCTAAGTTGGCACTGCTTTATCTTACCAGTCTGTAATGCCGTTTGGTGTTGCCTTGTCATGCTGCCTCGCTGTCTGAAGTCCAGCATTACATTTTACACCTTCCTCCATCTGTTCAATCCAGCATGATAGAACTTCTCCATACCAGCTTGTTGCAAATTATAGCTGAGTCCAGCTGTGTCTGCCTGCTCTCTACAGTCTGCTGCCTGTAGTTTAGGTTATTACAGCTGCTTGGTGCCCACATTTATTTATTTGAGTCAAGTTATGACTTGGGCTATCAGCAGTGATGTTCTGTGTGTTAACTTTTGTTTTTATCAAGTATGTTCTTGTTTATTAATGAGTGAAACTAAAAGCTCTAATGTAAATAAGAATTTAGACATAGAAATTCAAACAGAAAGATTTTTAACAAGACAAACTATATCCAAAAGCAGACAATTAGGTATTCTGTTTATTTCGATTTTCAAGAAAGTTGTATTAGGATGTTATTCAGAAGTAAATCATACATTTTGGTTTGGTGTTACTAGACATAAGAGCAACAAAGTTCTCTCAAGATTCATAAAGTGGCTTAATGTTTTGTCTTTAGGTAAAATAGTTCCAACAAATCCTTATTAATGACATACTGCATAAAATGTATGACTAAATAGTTATGGAAAAAATAACAAGAGAAACAAAAGCAAAGGAAGAACCCAAAGCTCTAGAATACTTTCTTAGATAGTAACTATTGTATCAACTGTATCAGTAGGATGGCCGTTGTGTGGATAATGCAGACAGTACATTTGCTGATGCAATGGATAGAACTGCCCTACAGGACATTATGTCGTAATGCCGACACCACAATGGCAACAGTTATGATGTTGACATTGTTGAAATGTAGAAATTGAACATGTCAGCATCTGCAGAATGTTGACATGTACACAATGTCAAAATTCTGCACAGACTGGAGGCTTAGGTTTAAGCGTCAGCAGTGGAGGGCTAGGGTTAGGCTACAAGAGGGAAGGGTTATGGTTAGCACTACAGGGAGGGTTAGGTTAGGGTTAGGATGCTGGGGAAGGAAGGTTAGGGTTAGATATTAGGGATACTCACTGCTAAAACTGCTGCGAGCCAGAAATAATCATAACTTCACCACTGGACCTTTAAAACACCACTGGAGCTGCTGAATGCAGAGTACCAGCTAATGGGGTGATTCAGTAAGGATCGCATATGTGATCCTTACTGCATCCCCCTGATGGTCAGGTCCGGCATTCTCGGCGCAGGAATGCGAATGCCTCTGCCCTATTGACAGGCAAATGTGTTCAGAGGTAGGGGCGGCCGGCGCTCAGGAAAATAAGGGGTGTCACCCCCATTTTGCAGGAGTGGAGAGGCCAAACAATGCATCAAAAGACGCAGTTCCCTTAGCCTCAGAAGCCACCCTGTGATGGCAAGGCTTATAAAGCTTAGACTTAGCCTGCCATCGCAGATGAACACCGCGACCGATGGTTGCGATTTTCATGTCCGATGCGACTGCATCGCAAATGCAGGGAGCAGATGGTATCGCTGCAAGCAGCTTTGCAATTGCAATCCTTAGTGAATTAGGCCCTAAGTTAGGAATAGACCACTATTCTAATCATTTTGACATTCTAATCATGTTGACATTTCACCCTAGTATATATGGTCAATGTCGTCATGCCAAGCATGTCGATGTGCTGCACGTCAACTTTATGACCAGAAAAAATAAAGAAAACAGTATTCCTTTGTGGGGCACTCATGGACTAATCATAAACTGAAGCAATACTAATTGTACTTTTAACAATACAAATCATCAGACAGTGACAATAGCGCAAATATTTTCATTTAGTGCGAAGCCTGGACTTTTTAAAGCCCAGACCTCCACTCTCAGCATCCTTCCTCTTCTCACGGTCATGATTACATCACTGTCCACATGTGGATGCTCCTCTGCACTTCACCCCTGTTTATAAAAATCTGGCACTATAAGTTGAAATTTACTTGACTCTCTAGTGACCAGTCACACACTATGTACTAATGTTATTAGCCAGTTTAAAAATGTCATTTCTATAGGGTAGAATTAGTCAAAATAAATATTACAATAGGTGTGAGACAAACATTTGTTTAAGAGTGCTGTTGGCCACCCTATGGATGTAACACCTACTTACCTGTATTTTGGGGTTGATGTATGACCATGGTCACATGTAATTGACACAACTTACACCTACACCCAACCCTCATACACACTCTTATGCTATATAAATGTTAAGACTTGATATAGCAATTGCTTCCATTAAGTCCCTGACAAATAGCCATAAATGTTGGTGCTCTTTTAAATTGCATAGTTAAACATAAATTTAATGGTCAAAAGAATTGTGTATGATATCTGACACTCTATTGTATGTGCTACCCTTCCTACAGCTATTAATGTTAGGCGAGCCACTGAATTTTCACAATGACATGTCTAATTACAGTACATAGAGTAACAATTTATGCGGGAGTTCCACTGACTAAGCTTGTGAAGTTAACAATTTCAGACTCTCCTGGTAGTCTTTCTATGGCAGTCCTTCCCATAGGATGCAGTGGGGCCCTGGGAGCCAGCACATCTGAATATGGTGATGGTTCTCTCATGCAAGCTTGTGCACCTAATAATGAATGCGCCCATTACAAAAACAGGCCAATAGTGATGATGAATGTGCTTCATAGAAGTAAAAAGAGTCTCTTACATTTGTTTGTTGCATGGCCAGTCTAGGTGGCTTTTGTGCTGATTAAGTAGTTTCCATGTTAGTTAGTAGTTCAGCTGTGTTAGAATAATGAGCCAGGAGAGTGTTCTGTGCTCAGACACAGGACCTCATTCAGTAAGGATTGTAAACTGATTGCAGGCCACCACCCACCCACTGTGATCAAGCTGTAATTGCGATTGCGTTGCAATTACAGCATGATCACAGAAATGATGGAAGCCTCTTGCCAGCGGAGCTTGGCTGTGATGGCAGGAGATCCGCCAAATTTTTTTAGTTCAGAGCGGCTCCCGAAAACGCCGCTGACACGCCCCTGTTTGCGTTGCCATGCCCCCTCTATGCTCCATCTCCACCTTGGAAACGGAGCGTTGTCGCCCCGCGAGCGCCTCTGCCTGTCAATCTGGCAGAGGCATTCGAATTTAATGTGGGCCACCCCCATTAACTGTGGGTGCATGCGTAGGACGGGACCTGTGCATGCATACGCGGGTCCCGTCGCTGATTTTGCAGTGCGATGCGACCTGAATTAGCTCCACAATTCAGCTATGAATCAATGTTATAAAATGTACATCTGTTATCTTTTACCACAGACTCTTTACTTCAACATCCTAATTGACAATAGTGAATGCATTTGTTGCATATTCAATAAATGGTTTATAACATGGTAACAAGTGGGACTTTACTGTCTGTGGCATTGGCCTGCCCTAATCCAGACACATATGCTACAGCTGTTGTTGAGTTGTTGAGTATAGGTGGAAATATGCTTTCCCATATGATATGTTATGGAGTCATTTACACCTTTTTTGTGACCAATTCTGTATCAGCCCTAATACACTATGGCCCTCATTCCGAGTTGATCGGTCGCAAGGCGAATTTAGCAGAGTTACACACGCTAAGCCGCCGCCTACTGGGAGTGAATCTTAGCTTCTTAAAATTGCGACCGATGTATTCGCAATATTGCGATTACTAACTACTTAGCAGTTTCAGAGTAGCTCCAGACTTACTCTGCCTGTGCGATCAGTTCAGTGCTTGTCGTTCCTGGTTGACGTCACAAACACACCCAGCGTTCGCCCAGGCACTCCCACCGTTTCTCCGGCCACTCCTGCGTTTTTTCCGGAAACGGTAGCGTTTTCAGCCACACGCCCCTGAAACGCCGTGTTTCCGCCCAGTAACACCCATTTCCTGTCAATCACATTACGTTCGCCGGAGCGAAGAAAAAGCCGTGAGTAAAAATACTTTCTTCATAGTAAAGTTACTTGGCGCAGTCGCAGTGCGAACTTTGCGCATGCGTACTAAGCGGATTTTCACTGCGATGCGATGAAAAAGAACGAGCGAACAACTCGGAATGAGGGCCAATGTGTGTATAAAACTAACATGGAACAATTGTAATTATTCCATTTTTATTCTTCTATCTTGTTTTCAACCCTTCCGTACAATGCATTTTCAATAAGAGATTCCATACCTGTATTATAATTATAGAAAGCAAATAAAAATGTTCCTTTACTATAACAGTGTTACATATACATGAATGTCTAACAGAAAAACCACTAAATGACTTCTTGTTACCAGCATGTATTGTGCAGTATGTTGTCCATGTGTAAGTGTGTGTGCTTTAGCGCAGCAGTTGTATGTGTTTTCTAATGTGCTGTGCACATGGGCGGGTGTCCAGACAGTTGGGTTTTAATGGGAGCCATGCAAGCTGCTGTTGGCTTCATTGTTCTAAAGCAAGATCTGTGTTGGTGCCAGGCACTGTGAGAGTGGAAGAGATGGCACTTATTTGGAGGCTGGCTGGGGGCTATGATGGCAACCCTTTCTTTGGTGCTGCTTATGAAATTTGAAAGAGTAGGGATTAGAATTAGGGATAATGGAAGGCTTCGGTGGTGTTTCAATGAAGATCAATTGACATTAAAAAGCAGCTGGTACAGGAAAAAAAGAACTAAGAAGTCCAGGCAAGCTCTATCAGTCTGTCTTACTGGTTTGAAACTCCACTTTTACCATATGATTTCACACTTCTTTCAATAATTGGTCTGGACCCTTCCCTTTAGTATACAAGCTCTTGCAAATATTGTCCTCCTCCCTCTTGTTTTTCCTGAGCTCACTCTATGTCACCAGAGGTCCACTTCTTCTCCCATTCAATGACTGAGAATCTCACCATACTCTGGGTACGTTATCCCTGAGTATTGAATTGACTCCGAACCATGACTTCTGTTATTTTCAGGGACTTTTACTACCCATGTCACAGTTATCTGTCCTACCCAGAATTCCCAGACAATGGTGTGATATTTAGATTTGGTTGTCATGCTATGTACTTTTGCTATGAAACCTGGATAGTGATGGGGGACGAAGGGATGGAGGGTGTGGGATGGGGCTAGGAATCGGAAGGATATGGAGGACAGCAGGGGGTGGGGCCAGCCATAGAGAGGGTAGCTTATATATATATATATATATATATATATATACTGCTCAAAAAAATAAAGGGAACTCTTAAACAACACATCCTAGATCTGAAAGAATGAAATATTCTTATTAAATACTTTGTTCTTTACATAGTTAAATGTGCTGACAATAAAATCACACAAAAATTATCAATGGAAATCAAATGTATTAACTCATGGAGGTCTGGATTTGGAGTCACACTCAAAATTAAAGTGGAAAAACACACTACAGGCTGATCCAACTTTGATGTAATGTCCTTAAAACAAGTCAAAATGAGGCTCAGTGGTGTGTGTGGCCTTCACGTGCCTGTATGACCTCCCTACAATGCCTGGGTATGCTCCTGAAGAGGTGGCGGATGGTCTCCTGAGGGATCCTCTCCCAGACCTGGACTAAAGTATCCGCCAACTCCTGGACAGTCTGTGGTGCAACGTGGCGTTGGTGGATGGAGCGAGACATGATGTCCCAGATGTGCTCAATTGGATTCAGGTCTGGGGAACGGGCGGGCCAGTCCATAGCATCAATGCCTTCGTCTTACAGGAACTACTGACACACTCCAGCCACATGAGGTCTAGCATTGTCTTGCATTAGGAGGAACCCAGGGCCAACCGCACCAGCATATGGTCTCACAAGGGGTCTGAGGATCTCATCTCGATACCTAATGGCAGTCAGGCTACCTCTGGCGAGCACATGGAGGGCTGTGCGGCCCCCCAAAGAAATGCCACCCCACACCATTACTGACCCACTGCCAAACCGGTCATGCTGGAGGATGTTGCAGGCAGCAGAACGTTCTCCTTGGCGTCTCCAGACTCTGTCACGTCTGTCACATGTGCTCAGTGAGAACCTGCTTTCATCTGTGAAGAGCAAAGGGCACCAGTGGTGAATTTGCCAATCTTGATGTTCTCTGGCAAATGCCAAACGTCCTGCACGGTGTTGGGCTGTAAGCACAACCCCCACCTGTGGACGTCGGGCCCTCATACCACCCTCATGGAGTCTGTTTCTGATCGTTTGAGTAGACACATGCACATTTGTGGCTTGCTGGAGGTCATTTTGCAGGGCTCTGGCAGTGCTCCTCCTGTTTCTCCTTGCACAAAGGCGGAGGTAGCGGTCCTGCTGCTGGGTTGTTGCCCTCCTATGGCCTCCTCCACATCTCCTGATGTACTGGCCTGTCTCCTGGTAGCACCTCCATGCTGTGGACACTATGCTGACAGACACAGCAAACCTTCTTGCCACAGCTCGCATTGATGTGCCATCCTGGATGAGCTGCACTACCTGAGCCACTTGTGTGGGTTGTAGACTTCGTCTCATGCTACCATTAGAGTGAAAGCACCGCCAGCTTTCAAAAGTGACCAAAACATCAGCCAGAAAGCATAAGAACTGAGAAGTGGTCTGTGGTCACCACCTGCAGAACAACTCCTTTATTGGGGGTGTCCTACTAATTGCCTATAATTTCCACCTGTTGTCTATTCCATTTGCACAACAGCATGTGAAATTGATTGTCAGTCAGTGCTGCTTCCTAAGTGGACAGTTTGATTTCACAGAAGTGTGATTGACTTGGAGTTACATTGTGTTGTTTAAGGGTTCCCTTTATTTTTTTGAGCAGTGTATATACATCTACTATATAAAAGCAAAAAATGTGTCCTTCTGTCTTTCTATACAAATCCACAGTTTACAAGCGAAGATCGTGAAATTTTACATACAAGCATATTAAAACACGGCCGAGGCAACTAAATCAATTAGAAATCCCTAGCACCCCTAGGAGGGGAGACAGCAGAACAGAGTATACCAGGAGACAGCATAACTCCGGAATTGCTGGAGCAATGTACTCAAAACTTGGTACACATATGCCTTACAATCTGGGAACAAACACTGTGGGGGGGAAGACACCCTCCTCCTCTAGCACCACTAGGGGTGAGGCAGCAGCACTGAGTATTTCAGCAGACAGCATAACTCTGGAATGCCTGCTGCAATTTACAACAAACTTGGTGCTCATATGACTTACACTCTGGAAACAAACACTGTGTCAGATACCCCTAGCACCGCTAGGGGTGGGACAGCAGCACAGAGTATGTCCTCAAACACCATAACTGTGGAAGGCTTGGAGCAATTTACATCAAACTTGGTACACATCTGACTTACTGTACAATATGGTAACAAACTCTGTGTGGGTTAAACACAGCTAGCACCCCTATGGGTGGGACAGCAGCACAGAGTATTTCAGAAGACAGCCTAACTCCCGAATGCCTGGACCAATTTACAATAAACTTTGTACACATATGACTTACAAGCTGGGAACAAACACTGTGGGGGTAAGACACTCCTAGCACCCCTAGGGGTGAGGCAGCAGCAGACAGCATAACTCTGGAATGCATGAAGCAATTTTACACCGAACTTGCTACACAAATGACTTACACTCTGGAAACAAACACTGTGTCAGATACCCCTAGCACCGCTAGGGGTGGGACAGCAGCACAGAGTATGTCAGCAAACACCATAACTGTGGAAGGCTTGGAGCAATTTACATCAAACTTGGTACACATCTGACTTACTGTACAATATGGTAACAAACTCTGTGTGGGTTAAACACAGCTAGCACCCCTATGGGTGGGACAGCAGCACAGAGTATTTCAGAAGACAGCCTAACTCCCGAATGCCTGGACCAATTTACAATAAACTTTGTACACATATGACTTACAAGCTGGGAACAAACACTGTGGGGGTAAGACACTCCTAGCACCCCTAGGGGTGAGGCAGCAGCAGACAGCATAACTCTGGAATGCATGAAGCAATTTTACACCGAACTTGCTACACAAATGACTTACACTCTGGGAACAAACACTGTGGGGGTAACACACCATTAGCACCCCACTGGTGCTTAATACATCTGTGGTAAGATAGACTATAGATTCTCAGTATCATTTGATAATGGGTCCTCATTAGATGATTTAAGATATGAAGGACATGTTTAAGAACTTTCACACAAATTTGCTTATCATTCTTTTGAATTGCATGTTGTTTTGTTAACACCATTTATATGCACCAATAAACTGTATTACCATATTTTAACATAATTTGGAGTTTCAGGATTACATCTGCGTACAAACAACTCTGCATAGGTTGCAATTCCATCTACACACCATCATTAATTAGCCTTATGCAATTGCCTCATTACCAGTCAGTCATGCCATTTAGTCACAAGTGCAGATGCAAAGGAGATATGTATGATTCAAATTTTCACGCATAGAGGCATGCTGTGGCTAAAGAGCTCTGCCCAAGAGTGCTATAAGAGTGCACCGTTATATCTATAGGTTTCATTTTTTTTTGTCCTTCAACTTAAATAAAAGCTTTACTAAATGTTAGTGACATAGATATTCACAACCTGAGTACAGAGAGATACTGACACTTTAGAATGTATGTACTGTACCATGCTACTATTTCCTCAAGGAATAAAGTGATACATCTTTGCTTCCTTCACATTGGGTGTACAGTATGTCACCCCAGTTGCATCACATAATGCATCCATCCATTCCCAAAGTATGTAATTGCTGTCATACTTAGACTGGCAGTCACTGTACACAGTCTGCATACCTCATAAAATGTAGGTATTTCATCCTTTATGTCCACCATATCAGATGTATACAGTGCTATTTGTCATCAGTAACCAGCAAGAACTCAGTTCCTGAACCTCTCATTAAATATGACATAATCAGGAACTGGGTTCCTGAACCTGTCCTAGACCAAAATGTATTTTTCATAAGATAAGTTTTATTTTATTTTAATGTCCATTTTGAGGGCCTTCTTTTCTATCTATCTATCTATCTATCTATCTATCTATCTATCTATCTATCTATCTATCTATCTATCTATCTATCTATCTATCATCTATCACTTTTCTTAATAGTTTCCCCTCAGACTCCTTAGGTTCCTGAATCTATTTTTCCAGAAAAATAGTACTAGATGTATGAATGCCATTCCCTCTATCCATATACTAGGCTTTGATGAAAAGCAGGTCCCAACTACGGTCAGGAAGTCCCTAGAGTTGTACGTGTCAGTTATTAATGTAATGATATGAATGTATGTATGAAACACAGAACCCTGGAGTTGTAATACTGTATAAATTCTTATTATACATAGGATGAGAAAAGAGATGACTTTAGTCAAACATAAAAATTTTTATTGGAAGAATTTGAATGAACATTCTGAACTTTAAACAAGACACGCAGCACTGTCTTTCATAGTAACCAATATTTAGTACGTTTATTAAAAAAAGTGTCAATCAAGAATAATTTGTGTAACCTGCACAGTGGATTTACAATATTGTAATAATACTATTATCGGCTAAAGACACCCATCTTTTTCACTGTTCATACAAAATCTGCAGTTACATTATAAGAAAGACAGGTTTAGTACAGTATATTCAATAGTCTAAACATCTCTGTATCTCCATCATACATTAGAACATACATTTTGGATAATGTGACCACAGTGATTTACATTGTTTCTATTAATAATATTTCTAGATAAGTAAAAACACTTTTTAGCTTATGTGTTCCTTAGGGTTAGAATTTACGAATACACAGCTTAGTGAAATACAAATCACAATATAGTATATTCTTTAGTCCTTTCCGTAACTTTTTACATTGCTCATTCCAGTTACAGATTAGTCATGGTAGAAAGTGTTCATTTGAAGATCAAAAATGCATTGAAGGAGAATAAAATAAGTGGACTTGTGCTTTACTTAGAGTTCTTTGTTATAAGATTGTTCATTATTTCACTTTTCGTGTGCTTTCAATTTACTGTAAGTCTTTCAGCATAGGAGTTCCCATATACTTCCAATGGCTCCTTCACAATCTGTTCCTGTTAGATTTCAACCAATTTAGCCCTGTTTGTGCTTTTTTAATGTCGGGGTGGAAGTCAGGTGCATATTTTAATAGAGACAGATTAGTCTGTGTTGAAATCATATATTTTTTGTTAACATACTAAGCGATAGTTATGAGCATCTGACTTACATATAATCCAATGAGCCTTTCATTCTTTGATTTTCTGAGGTATGAATCACAAGCAGAAGTATTATGATTATACTCTGAAGAGAGAACAGGATTAAATTAGGTAAATACATTAGCACAGTAAATGTATATTGTAATTGACTCTTGATTATGTGGATATTTAGCAAGTATATTGACTCAAGTGGACATACTTTTGTGGTATGAACCAATATTTATAATAATGTTCCTTACCAATTTACCTCAAAATTAGTCATGCCTTGTGACAGCAAGTCTCAGCCGCACATATGCTATCGGTTTCTTGTAAACCAGCTGTGTTGTTGGCTCAGCTCGCAAAATGGATGCCTTAACTTTGTGCGGGAGAAAGGGCTTCTTAAGTGGGAGAAAGCAAAACTTTCTTCATTTAAAAATAACTGTCAATCTAAGGTGTGCACAATCCATTTTTTCTGTCTTCCACTGTAAACAGCCAGGTGAACATTTGGCCTAAATCAGACCTGATCGCAGCAGCAAATTTGTTAGCTAATGGGCAAAACCATGTTTACTGCGGGGGAAGGGAGGGCACATATAACATGTGCAGAGAGAGTTAGATTTGGGTGGGTTATATTGTTTCTGTGCAGGGTAAATACTGGTTGCTTTATTTTTACACTGCAATTTAGAATTCACTTTGAACACACCCCGCCCAAATTTAACTCTCTCTGCATATGTTATATCTGCCCCCCCGCAGTGCATGTGGTATTGCCCATTAGCTAACAAATTTGCTGCTGCGATCAGGTCTGTATTAGGCCCATTAAACCTAATACAGTATCTGTGTCCATTGCCTTCTTTAAAAATACATATTGGTCATAACTATGTGTAGTTGGGTCTTGTTTTCATTATGTAACATATTCAACTGAAGTCATTACATATATTAAACAGACAGAAGCATTGCCAGAACTTTGAGGGCCCCATAGCAACATTTTGAAGGGGCTGCTTCTAGACACCTCTCTGCAGCAGTTATTAATGTTATGCCCAATAGTAGTGCCCTAGCTTATTTTATGAACCATAGTAGTGCCCTAGTTCACATTATGTCACATTGTAGGGATGTCAGTACACATAATGCAACTCAGTACCCCTTTTTCATAATTAAGACATACAGTGTCCCCAGTTTATATTATGTCATATTACAGTGCCCCCAATTCATATTAGTCCACACTTTAGTGCCTCCACTTCATACTGTGCCACATTACAGTAGCTCATATTATGAAACATTAGAATGCCCTCCAGTTCATTTTATACTACATTACAATGAGCAGGTCCAGGGACATAACTAGATATACTGCAGGCCCCAAGGCAAAAGTTTGTAAGGGCCCCTATGTACCACCCAATGGTGAAAAATGTATATAGCATAAGTAACTTTGACAGGAAAGGTGGTGCCCCTCTCAGCTCTGGGTCTCATAGCAGCTGCACCCGCTGCACTTATGGTACCAATGCCTTTGTAAACAGGTAGGGCTTCTTCTTGAGTACATACAGTATGGACAAATACTTCAGACAGTTGAATGTCTTGGTCATTGCAGGGTATATTATTGATTCCCTCTATAGTTCCAGTGTATTGTGAAGAAAATTAACCAAGCTTGTTACTGTAAATATTTAAGAAACATAGTGCTATTTTAAATTAATACTGATATATCTTTATAAGTTGTATTGTTTCCATATCAGTCATTTGCAGAATTACTCCAGAAGCCATACATTCATTTTACTTTTTATATCTCCAGAAACCTTTATGTCAGTGCAACAAAATAGTTGAAAATTACCAAGAAATACATGCTGAAAACCTTGGTAAAGATTTTATTACTGGCTTCTTTACATTAATACTGCCTCATTTGTGCAAAAACAACCAGTTACATAACCTGTAATTATATGCAATCTGAAAGTTATTACAACCTTAACCTAACTTACAAAATAGTCATAGGAAGGTAAATGACCATATACTGAAATGGCAGATGCTGGGAACAGCAAGTTGTGTACTAGAGATGAGCGAAATTATACAGACATTTCTGGTAAAATCGAGATTCATGGTGAAACCGGCTATTTCACAGAGATACTATAAAGACATTGAGTTATATGGAATGTTATTATGCCCTGTGAAGCAGATTAAGAGCTGCATACTATCCACAATTACAATTGCTTCGCGTACATGGAATGAATGTGGATATTATTCACCCGTATGCCCAGATATATGAAGCCACTTCGTCCATATCCATCACTAGCACCAGCCCAATCCTTGTCACACCTTCCATTAACTTTGCCTACTTGCAAATACCCCATTACCCGCCAGTTGTGGCCATTCAGCCTTAAGTGGAATTGTAAATAAGATTCATACAACTCTGCACTGTCTCCTTCTGTGTACATTGATGTGCTGGTGGGATGACGTCAGTTTTGTGTTACTGAGCATGCACTCTGTTTGAACCACATGATAGAGTGCTGCAGTACTGTATGGACTTAGCTCCTCTGTTAGATCTATCACCGCTGTCACAGCCTGCATTACCACTGTTAACTCTGTGCCCACTGCTGTAACTCTGAATACCGCTGTTACCAAATAAGGACATCTGTGTGGACTAATCTCCATTTCACATTCCACTGACACCTATTGAAACCAATATTCTTCGAATAGGTTATACCAATATGAATCACCCGTAGATGTGTGCGCTCTGTAACAGATCAGATTCCACTGGCAAAATGTGCAAAATGTTACTACCAAATGCAGAAAGGTGAAAAAATAACAGAATAGATTTTAAAAGTTTGTTCATCTCTGTTGTATACATAATGCACCTTATGTACATGGTCTCTAAATCTTTATGTTACAGTGGTCATTGAACCTGTCTAAAAAGCTCTAGAACATCATTGTGTACAGTCCTGAATAATATATTATTTTCTGCAAAATAAAAATACAGGACTGCACAAGAAGTGCATATTTTCTAACAGTCTAAAAACCATAAGGTCAGAAATGTTGATAACGATTATAAGGAAGACGTAGTGGAGTCTAGAACCTCTCCTCCATTGCAGATGTTAGGTGTGTAGTGTGCACAGGCCGAGGCTGAGGCTGAAAAATAAACAGACAAAATAAAAATAAATGTAAGGGAAGTATACAAGTAATATAAGAAAGGCAAAACAAAAGTAACAATATTACAAACTAGTGAAAAGAAAAAATCCAGCCCTAAAATAAATCAGTTGACATTTTTCTTCAGATAAGAAAAAACAAAATGTTTTTTCCCTCGCACCCTAAGGGCTTGCTAATAGCCTGTAGGGTACGTGGGAAAAACGCTTTTGTTTTTTTCTTGTCTAGAACAACCCACTCCTGCAGCACCGGAGGAATGTTATCAGTTTGATTTGAGCAGTTTGCCATTATATATTATTTTTCTTCTGATACCAGTTTTTCTGCTGTGTCCTTGGAATCTTCTGTCGTACCAAAAGCTGATGTTCAATTTTCGGCAAATACATTTAGGGGTAAATTTACTAAAGGTCAGGTTTGTCAGATTAATATTGGGCATAGATGGCAGATTGCAGTCTATAATATCAGAATTTACTATGTATCAGTTTAAATTGTCATTTGTAACCCACCTTTGATACCCATTGGATTTCAACCCCCTGTACCACAACAGATCCAAAGGCTAATCCACCATTAATCTGTGGCAGAGTGAAAGCACTGCACAAATAATACCCCTTTTAGAACGCCAGCTTTTAACACAGGTTATTGCACATGAGCGCACATAACCCGTGTTACTGTATGGTCTGAAAGGGCCCAATTGGAATAATCCAGGTAGCTAGCAGGGTTGAATACGTGTTCAACCTGGCTCGCTGTGGTGTGAATGGGGAGCCGGGTTGATGCAACCCATTTCCCGTCCACTCTGTGTGGACGGGCGGTGCTTGGAGATCATGTGATCTCTAAGCGCTGTCCCCGCAGCGTCACCACTGACATCACCAACCTGGCAATATGCCAGAACATGGTGGTGGCAGCATTATGCTGTGGGGTTGTTTTTCAGCAGCAGGGACTGGTAAACTGTTTAGAGTCAAGGGAACGATGGATGGTGCTAAATACAGGAATATTCTTGAGCAAAACCTGTTTCAGTCTGCCTGTGATTTGATACTGGGATGGAGGTTGACCTTCCAGCAGGACAATGACCCAAAGCATACTGCTAAAGCAACACTCGAGTGGTTTAAGGGGAAACATTTAAATGTGTTGGAATGGCCTAGTCAAAGCCCAGATCTTTATCCAATTGAGAATCTGTGGTCAGTCTGTGGTCAGACTTGAAGATTGCTGTTCACAAGCAGAAACCATCCAACATGAAGGAGCTGGACCAGTTTTGCCTTGAGGAATGGGCAAAATCCCAGTGGCAAGATGTGCCAAACTTATAGAGACTTATCCAAAGCGACTTGCAGCTGTAATTACCACAAAAGGTAGCTCTACAAAGTACTGACTTTCGGGGGGTGAATAGTTATGCATGCTGAAGTTTTCTGTTATTTTGTCCTATTTGTTGTTTGCTTCAAACCCCCCCCCCAAAAAAAAAAAACCATCTTCAAAGTTGTAGGCATGTTCTGTGAATGAAATGATGCAAAACTTCAAACAATCCATTTTAATTACAGGTTGTGAGGCAACGAAACATGATAAATGCTAAGGGGGTGAATACTTTAGCAAGGCACTGTATGTGTGTGTGTATATATATATATATATATATATATATAGCTATCTTGTGGCAGTCCAGTCTGGATGCCACCCCACGTGTTTGCAGGACAGGGCACAACAGTTCGGGTGCCCCGGGCTAAGGCATCCTGGGTTTAAGACTGGACCAAGAGGAAGCCGAGGGAGGTGTTGGGACACAGCAGGTTGTCTCTTTAATGTTGTGTCAAAGATTATCTGGCAGTTGGAAATTATAGTATTGTATTGCCGTTGATACACAGAAATACCCTGCAATTTCATACATGAGATCTTATCCATGCAGGTCTGGTCCAGGTATTGGAGCAAGTTCTCCCAACAATCAGACACACCTGTGCCACACTTTTATAAAGCTCGTTAGGGTAAGAGTTCAGGGCTCCTAATGCCAACAAGTGGGCAGGCGATAGAGGGCGGGCCAGTGGGTTAGAGACAGTGAGCCTGAGATTGTGTACATGTTGTTTGTGAACTGGTGCCTAATTAAGGTACCCATTGAAACTTGCTGTGAAACGTCGGTTTACTATGCTGTGGAAGTAAACGGTCTGCTTTTCTTTAACACAATTGTGCCAGCGTCTTGTCTGGTGGAAGGTCGCTTGTTACAATATATATATATATATATATATATATATATATATATATATTTTGGAAAGAGGCACTCAAACATCAGAAGTACATGAAAAAAAGTCTTATAAATTTATTTTCACCCAAGGGCAGACATTTCAGATAAGATCACTTAAGTGATGGTGGCTCAGCATAAAATCTTGAACATAAGTCAGAAAATTCACAGCACTACAAAGTGCTTTTCGATAAAGAAGTGTTTGCTCATTAGAGGGACATGAAAAATCAAACCAGTCAGTCCGTCGACCTCGGTCCCATATGGACCGTTCAAGACCCGCACATCATATTACTGTCACCTTCCACTTTCCAGAGCCATCTGCAAGCAAACACCCACTAGACACAGCCAATTAAATACCCTTCATAATTAACATTACTTACTATAGCTGATCCCATTCACCAATTCAAACACCCGCGGCGTGCATCTCACCTCAATGCGCATGTACCGAATAGACTGTCACATATCACATTACTACGTTACCGCGCCGGAGCGTTCATGCGTTCCACGGCGCTGAGAGTTTCCGGATACATCACGTGATCAGCCTGTCAACCAATGCCGCACACGCCTCTGCGTTCTACGGCCTGGAAGACTTCCGGGTGCCACGCGATACAACCATCTCACAGCCACAACTGACAAAACTTTATTGACCAGCACATAAACAAACAGGGCTGTTGCCATGACTACCACGTGACGTATACACCAGACGACCGCCTTCATGTCACATCACGGGGAATCATACAGGCATTATCCACAGAATATCAGATGTCAGTATTATGTACACTTAAGTACACAATTTCAACAAGAGCAAATGGTACATCATGAGGAGCAAGGTAGCACATCAACGCAGGTGTGAGGGACATGTTCAACAGCTAGAATAATGATAATAATTCACTACAGCAAAGCAATAATCAATACCTAGCATAATACTATTTGTCCCAAAGTGTTCGCTTGCAGAATAAGCTTCCGGACAGTGATCACATTCCAAAATGCTATGTGCAAACTATAACAATCACAATTAAATAACACATAATATTTTAAATAATATTGTAAAAGACCATGAACCCTAGTGGAGTGCCAATCATGCACAAAGCAAATTAAGGTGTCCAGCTATAACTCCACACTATAAAAAGCACCGAAAGTTATTATTCTCATTCAAGCCTTTAGGAGACTTGGTGTCCAATGAATAGATCTACCGGGCTTCAGTTTGGAGTAACTTTCTTCCTCGGTCTCCACCCCTGGCCAACTTTGGAATATGGTCTATGATCATGCACTTTAATGTTGCAAGTTGATGTCCATTTTGAAAAAAATGCCAAGCCACCGGCTTATCACTCTTTTGGTTCAAGATTGCCTGTCGAATAGAGAGGCGATGGTTCGCCATCCTTTCTCTAAATGTGGTAGTTGTCTTGCCCACGTAATAGAGTCCACAAGGGCATGTTAAAATATAAACGACAAAGTCCGTTGTACAAGTAACTTGATGCTTATAACATAACAAAAAACAAACAATAAAAAATTAAAAATGAAAAAATTATTGTCACATATTGCACAATGCCCTAGATTTTTCATTTTTAGTGTTTGTTTTTTGTTATGTTATAGATTTTTTTGATTTGGTAAGGTTTTTTTGATCTTTTATATTGATTTGTGGCTATGACTCTCTTGGGGGCCATTTGTGTATATGGATATTGAAGGAATTCTGGTTGGTCAGTATTTGATAGTAATAGCTGTTTTGAATTGGCTCTTATGAGTGTTGATGTACCCTGAATCATGTCACAAGGAGCTAGGTTACTGGATGAATAGCTGTTAAATTTAGCGGAGAATGCGCAAATTAGCTTAACAGACGATGATGCAGAAAAAGTATTGTTTGAACAAGAGGAATTTAGTCATGTACCGGCTGATAGTGCAGTAGATCTTTATTACAAATTGTTAAGATTGAGTAAACGAGAAGTAGATCTGGTTCTCCATGATCAATTTTTATCAGATTACTACCGACAAAAAAAGATCCCACGTGGTTTCAGGGTTCATAATATTCCCACCATTGAGCGTACCAACCCTAGTTTTTGTAGTAAATGGTGTGGAGTTTTAAATAAGTGTTCCCTGGATTTAATTTTGCTGGTAGTGGAGGAAGTTGGGAATGAGTTAAAACGTACTAAATCTGACCTTGATGATTTTAAGACTCATCACCAATCTAAACTTGTTGAAGATAAGTCTGAAAAGTGGCTAGAAAAACTTACTGCACAAATTGACCAGTACAGGAATGATTTAATAACGTTTAAGAAAAATAAGCTTGAGACAGTTCACAATGATTATCGCAACCATACGGTATACAGATGGCTTACTGGGGAGAATATGAGAACGCCTAGACAGCGCTATCCTGTTAATAAGTACAGAGTACCGTTTTCAGTGGACTCCTCCAATTCATCCTCCAAAACAGAGAGTAATGATTTATTACCACCTAGTGGACAGGCTTTTTTAGGAGCTCCAGTGGATCCCACAGGGATTGGTGGCAGCAGGGGCGGAAGGGCCGCACAAGACGGAGCAAAAGGAAGAAGGGGAAGAAGGGGGAGATGATTGTTAACAATGTATTTAATTTGTCAAAATACATATTGTCTCCAGCTGAGGAATCTGTATTATCGTTGGGGCTTTCTTTTGTGCTCACGTTTAAACGTGATGAGTTTGACTCTCGTGTGGATTTATACAAATTAGGCCGCAAATTACGGCTTAGGGAATTTTTCAAAGACACTGATGTGTCTGAAGAAGGCACAAACGAGTTTAGTTTGAAAAAAATCAAGTGGTTTTGATCCCATATCAGCCAATTCAATTATTAAGACCTTTTTAATGATGGTTGAAAATGATTTGGATGGGTCCACTAGAAAGTCAAGCCATTATCACAATTTATCTTTTGAACAGAGAATGGCTATTAAGTCTCTACAAAGTAATAATGAGATTGTGATACATACAGCTGACAAGGGTGGGGCGGTGGTAGTGTTAGATTATCAATACTATCATGATGATGTCCTAACACAATTGAGTGATATTGTCACCTATTCTAAGAGAAGGTTCAATCCAATGTATGATATAAAAACTAAAGTTGATGCTTTATTGGCCCGTGGCCTAACTAGTGGATATTTGGATGAGCACCTGGTGAAAGCTCTCACAGTTGAACATCCAGTTACTCCAATATTGTATTGTATCCCTAAGATACATAAATCGGCCGATAGGCCTCCGGGTCAGCCAATAGTGTCTGCGGAGAATTCGGTATTACAACCATTGCAAAGTATGTAGATTTCTTATTGCAACCAGTGGTTGTTAGCAGTAAGAGCTACATACAGGACACAGGAGATTTCTTGAAAAAGCTTTCTCAAATAGAAATTTTACCGGCTGATTAGTTGTTTGCTACGATGGATGTTTCATCGTTATACACTGTCATACCCCATGACCTTGGTGTTATGGCTGTCGAACAAGCATTGTCCATTTTTGAGTTTTGTGGACCTCCAGTTGATTTTATATGTGACATGATTCGGGTCATCCTCACACAGAACCATTTCCAATATGCGGATTCATTTTATGTGCAGAATGCTGGGACTGCGATGGGTTCAAATCTGGCACCTGTGTATGCCAATATATTTATGGCACAATATGAAGAAGTTAACATCTATCCCAGATTCGGTCCCAGCATTCTGCACTATTATAGATACATCGATGATATTTTCATCATATGGAAGGGTACTTGTGAAAGCTTTAAGGAAATGGTTGTGGAGTTAAATTGGCTTTCTAGCCCTATTCGTTTCACATTTAATGTTCAGTTTGACCAGATAGAGTTCCTTGACGTTTTGGTGTTCAGAGATGGTAGCCGGTTAGGTACTACTTTGTACCGTAAAAGTACAGATAGAAATACGTTTTTATACTCTACAAGCCATCACCCTGGTTTCCTTAAAAATGGTTTGCCAATTTCTCAGTTTTTGCACGTAATGCACAATAATACACAATCAGATTTACGTGAATTACAACTTGATGAAATGGCCACCAGGTTTAGGGAAAGAGGGTATGGATCAGGAATGATCAAAAAGGCCCTTAAAAGGGCACATTTTTTTTTCACGGGAGACAAAAACCTCCAGGTGTAAAAACATTGGATAGAATGGTAGTTACTACCCAATATGATATCAATGCACCAATTTTTGCAAGTTCAGTGAAAAAAACATTGGCCTATTATTGCCACCGACAAAGCTTTCCGAAAGGTTGTGAAGAAGCCATTAATATCGTTCTCTAGGGGCCCTAATTTGAAACAAATACTGATGCAACCTATGAAGAATTTCAACACAAAATCAAGGGACACTTGGCACACCACTCGTAGGATGGGCTGCTTTAGGTGCTCTGGATGCACAAGGTGCAACAGTATGTTAACGGGAAAAGTGTTTGCTCATCCGCATACCGGAATTTTTTTTCCAATTAAGCATCAAGTTACTTGTACAACAGACTTTGTTGTTTATATTTTAACATGCCCTTGTGGACTCTGTTACGTGGGCAAGACAACTACCACATTTAGAGAAAGGATGGTGAACCATCGCCTCTCTATTCGACAGGCAATCTTGAACCAAAAGAGTGATAAGCCGGTGGTTCAGCATTTTTTTCAAAATGGACATCAACTTACAACATTAAAGTGCATGATCATAGACCATATTCCAAAGTTGGCCAGGGGTGGAGACCGAGGAAGAAAGTTACTCCAAACTGAAGCCCGGTGGATCGATTCATTGGACACCAAGTCTCCTAAAGGCTTGAATGAGAATAATAACTTTTGGTGCTTTTTATAGTGTGGAGTTATAGCTGGACACCTTAATTTGCTTTGTGCATGATTGGCACTCCACTAGGGTTCATGGTCTTTTACAATATTATTTAAAATATTATGTGTTATTTAATTGTGATTGTTATAGTTTGCACATAGCATTTTGGAATGTGATCACTGTCTGGAAGCTTATTCTGCAAGCGAACACTTTGGGACATATAGTATTATGCTAGGTATTGATTATTGCTTTGCTGTAGTGAATTATTATCATTATTCTAGCTGTTGAACATGTCCCTCACACCTGCGTTGATGTGCTACCTTGCTCCTCATGATGTACCATTTGCTCTTGTTGAAATTGTGTACTTAAGTGTACATAATACTGACATCTGATATTCTGTGGATAATGCCTGTATGATTCCCCGTGATGTGACATGAAGGCGGTCGTCTGGTGTATACGTCACGTGGTAGTCATGGCAACAGCCCTGTTTGTTTATGTGCTGGTCAATAAAGTTTTGTCAGTTGTGGCTGTGAGATGGTTGTATCGCGTGGCACCCGGAAGTTTTCCAGGCCGTGGAACGCAGAGGCGTGTTCGGCATTGTTTGACAGGCTGATCACGTGATGTATCCGGAAACTCTCAGTGCCGTGGAATGCATGAACGCTCCGGCGCGGTGACGTAGTAATGTGATATGTGAGAGTCTATTCGGTACATGCACATTGAGGTGAGACGCACGCCGTGGGTGTTTGAATTGGTGAATGTGATCAGCTATAGTAAGTAATGTTAATTATGAAGGGTATTTAATTGGCTGTGTCTAGTGGGTGTTTGCTTGCAGATGGCTCTGGAAAGTGGAAGGTGACAGTAATATGATGTGCGGGTCTTGAACGGTTCATATGGGACCGAGGTCGACGGACTGACTGGTTTTATTTTTCATGTCCCTCTAATGAGCAAACACTTCTTTACCGAAAAGCACTTTGTAGTGCTGTGAATTTTGTGAATTATGTTCAAGATTTTATGCTGAGCCACCATCACTTATGTGATCTTATCTGAAATGCCTGCCCTTGGGTGAAAATAAATTTATAAGACTTTTTTTCATGTACTTTTGATGTTTGAGTGCCTCTTTCCAAAACATATTTCTACTGGACCATTGAGGAACAGATTTGAGGGTGCACCTACCTTTATTAGTATTTAGAAGTGTGCAAATGTTTATCTCAATTTATATATATATATATATATATATATATATATATTATACATGCAGATGACCAGCCATACTGTGCATTAGGTAAATAAATTATGTTGGCCGCCCCGGTCCCTCAGTACAGTGGCTCACACTTTGCCTGCCCTCTCTCATACTCATCAGAATTGTATCAGCGATAATAGTACAGCACTTTGCACTTAATAGACTAAACTGCAATATTCGATCTATACTGTAGTTTGTAAGCTTGCGAGCAAGGCCCTCTTACCGTTTTGTCTGTCTGTTATTAACCAGTCTTGTCTTATTAATATTTGTACAGCGCAATGGAATATGCTGACACTAAATAACATAATAATAAATAATAATAATAATAATATTAATAAAAATAATAATAATAATAATAATAATAATAATAATAATAAAAAAAATCATCACCATCATCTAGTAATAAAAAATATGGCAAAAAAGTATACATTTTAATGAATAAACCTTACTTAATGTAAGTTATAAATTAATTTTCTAAACCATGAAACTTCTTCCCATTTATTGAAAATTTGTGTTTTAGCCTTTGTCTTTCATTAACGAGTATATCAGTCAGATTGCTATTGAAGTACAGTTTCAAAATACACTAAGTCAGAATGGACTAAAAATAACAGGTCTGATATCACTAGACTTTATGAGATTGGTGTACTATAAAATTGCACGTATTGCTTCTTGTGCGATATTTCTCATTAACTGTCTTATAGTGCTCACAACATAATGGTTTTATTGTCCCTCTAGGGTTTGGATTCTCATCGATTGCAAGTTTCCAATACAGGTACTTTTCAGAGTTGTAATTAAAATTTCTATGAAAACACTCTGACAAGGTAGCTGAAAACTAAAATAGTTATTGACAGTGCTGTCCATACAGATTCTGCACTATGCCAAAGATACACAGGCAACCCATTAAAAACATGTGAAGTAAATGTGAGGAACCCATTCATAAAGCTTTTTGGAATACTTTAGGCTCTATTAAAAAAGCTGTGAAAAGCCCTTTTTCAAAGATAAAAGGAACTCTCACAGCTTCATGCTATTCATGAAGTGGGAACTGTCACGCTCTGACCAATCAGTGCAGCCCTATTCATCCTTATGGGGAGAGTCTGCGATTGACCTCTCATTAGCAGCGGTGACTTGAAAGGGACAAATTGCATCATCTATGAGAATTTATTTTTTGCCAAGTACCTATGATATTGTATCATCATAGAATGAAGAGGATCTATCCCGTTGGATTGATTGAGTGAGTAATAAATTGGTAAATGAGGAATGTGTGAGGGAGTGTTTTTGAAATAAATTATTTTTTCTACAATGTCTTGTCTTTGTTTTGAAATTTTGTCTTACAGATGGACTACAGGTGCCATATGCTGGTACTTGTGGTTCCCCTAGTGCCATCATGCCCCGGCAGCCTTGCAGGGGCTGTAGTGTATCTGTACAAAACAATATTATTTCTATTAACCATTACCTCTGTACTCAAAGAATCGATGGTACTGAGAAAAGACAGATTGCTATTGGCTCTAGGGCTATTTGGCCCCAGGAGGGGGACCCTCACACTGCTGGGGTCTCCCCTTTATGGCTACATTACCCTTGGCTGGTCCATGCTAGTGCTAGTAATGGAAAATTTACGGAGGGGACCCTTTGCTTTTTTTATTTTTGATATTTACACAGAGCACACAGAGATTGCTGCATTAGCATTTATTTTGCTGCCCTCTGCCCCATCTATTCTTTTGTGAGTTAATCTGGAAAGTCTAGAACAGGGGTAGCCAACCCTGGTCCTCGAGAGCTACCAACAGTTAACGTTTTCCAGGTCTCCTCACAGAATCACAAGTGAAGTAATTAGCTCCAACTGTGGATCTTTTAAAATGTGTCAGTTAGTAATGACTGCACCTGTGCACCTACTAGGTGAGCTGGAAAACGTGAACTGTTGGTAGCTCTCGAGGACCAGGGTTGGCTACCACTGGTCTAGAACTTACAGAGTATTACACCTGGTGAGTTGTATGTTTACATTAGAAACATCTGGGGGATGCGTTCAATCACACCAAAATGATTGGGACTAGATTCTGGAGAGCGCACATCTACTTTCAGGCTATGACTTTAATCTGTGACTTTAATGCTGTGACTTTAATCTTTCTGAAGAATTGCCACTTTGTAAAAATTTGAGACTATTACATTCCTCCCATAGGCTAATTACTTTTAGTATTGATGCCAATAATGCTTAATTTTGTAATTATTACTAAAAGTTACTGTACTGTATACCTACGTGCTTTTCTACTGTCCACCCTGGGTAAGTTTCCGGAAGGGAAATTAAGGTGCACTGCCATGAATCATGCAAAGGGTTCACTGCAGGGCCATGATTGTGATTTGCTGAGAAACATAACCTCACATCCCTCTCCAACACCCCCCCCCCCAGTATCCATTGAGAGAGGTTGAACTGATGTCATAAGAATCTTGGGACACCCCCAAATTTGTGTGCCTCCCAGTCCTCCTGCAGAGTAGGCAATTATGCTGAATAGTTTCCCTTTATGCAAGGCTGTAGTGAAAGCAGTATGGATGCTAAGAACACAAGGCCCAAGTCACACAAAAGCCACATGCAGTAGGCTTCAACACCAAGGTAACAGTTACAGGGAACCACCACAAGCAGCACCCGCTCAGCTCCCATAAAAAGAGCCACAATCATGAAGATAAGCTCCCTGCTCCTTTCAGAGATGCTGATGTGAACTAATAAGATAATGACAATGTTAGTCAAGAGGAGCCCAGAAGAGACAGCAAGGAGAAGAAACTGGTGAGAAACTGTAGAGAAGTTGACAGAAGCCCTAAGTTAAGTAAACTAGCAGGAGAAATGATACTGTAGGTAGAACTTTTGTGTGTTTGTGTGTGTGTGTGTACAGAGCATAACACATCTACTTGTCACCTGTAATGGCCCCTATACATCACCAGCTGTGATGCCCCAATTTCCCCAACCTGCCGGCACCTCCTGTTGGCAGCCAGCAATGATTGGCTGTCAGGGAATCAGGGAAATGAAACATGTTAAAATGCTTGATTCCCCGATCCCGACTAGAAACAATCGGAATCAGGGGGTCCTTTTTTTTACATTCCCGGATCGCTGATCATTAATGCATTGTGGGATATCTGTCCAGGCAATTTAGTTGGTTTCAGCTTGCATCCCATAGAGATATGAGCTGAAACAAGCAAGGTTTCCATACCATAGCGTGAGATTCCAATATAATCTGTCCCTTGGTGTTAAATGAGGCATATTGTTTGCCCGAGTCAACTTCACCTGTTCCTTAGGGACAAGATATGATTGCCTAAATTACCCTTAAAAGGCATCATAAGAATGCTTTCTACACACAGACTTCAGTACTTCAACAACCGCCTTGAGTCTTATTGCAGAAAGAGCGCTATATAAATAAAATTATTAATATTATTATTATTATTAACATTGATAGTAATTAATCATTTAGAATGTACTGACATCAACAAATCTACTTGGAGAGACAAATATCTACATAATTACAAATATATTATCAGTTAACCAACCATCAACAGCAAAACGTCACTGAAAACAGCAAAAAGTCACTGAAATACAAGTAATCTTATACAATTAAAAACAAATCTACGAGAGATTTGTCATCCCTATTCTCATCTAAACTCCAAGATTAAATAAACTTTAAATGGAAATTATATTAATGAAATGTTGGGGATGGTGTTGGATAGAAGCGGGCAAACTATTAAATGTAGGTGCTATCCATTTATTGCCAGGGCCGGTTAGTGAGAATGTGGCATATTCTCAGAGCCGGCCCTAACCAATAGGATTCCCTAGGCAAGATTTTGGCTGGTGCCCCCTAGCACCGCCGCTAGTTCTGCAAGAGATGCCTGGCATGAGTCAGCTGGCAGCTCTGCTAACGTCAGGCACCTTTTGTTTATGGAAATACATCTTATTTGCATTACTATGTGGCTAGGATGCACAAGCAGCTTCTGCTGATTAAAATGATATGCAGTATGCCTTTATTCTGTGTGCGACTGCGGCTGTATCTGCATACGAAATGCTACATTACAGTGGTTTCCAGGAATACACACAGAATATAGGCATGCCGCATATCATTTTAATCAGCAGAAGCTGCTGGTGCCCCTAAACATACCAAATGCCCTAGGCATTTGCCTAGTTTGCCTATGCCTAAGGCCGGCTCTGCATATTTTTCAAATCTACATGCTACCCGTTTATTTTTACAGCTTGTTGGGGGAAGGCGGGCTATTATATATATATATATATATATATATATATATATATATATACGCACTCACTTTATGGGAAAAGTGTTTATCAGGATGTTTATTCCAAAAAAATAATTTCCCATTTCAAACAGTATTCATGCATCAACCGACAGCCGTTTCAACCACCTTCAAGTGGTTTTCCTCAGGGGTTAAAGAAAAGGAAAACCACTAGAAGGTGGTCTTTGTGTTTTTTTCATAAAGTGAGTACATTTATATACTTTTTCTGGACCTTGCACCATTGCCTTTAAATATTCATTTTTGAGTGCTGTCACACTCCCTGGCACTCCTTCCAGCATTACAATAATTGAGCTTAACATACCAGAAGCAGCTACAGGTAGTCAAAACTGCAAGAACAGTAAGAGGAGAGCAGCAGAGGGTTGGACAATAGTCTAGTGCTTGTAAAGCATTGACGTGCGGTGGGGTGAGGCAGGTGAGGCAGAGCCTTTCTGGTCATACTAACGTTTGTGCCAGACTTTTGACTGTATGAAGTAAATGAAAAATACAAAGAATATGTTTGAAATATCTTCTTTGCATTATTCTAATAATTTTTAGAGCCAAAACTCTGGAGTAAAAAGTCTATGGCAGATGAGGCAATGCCTCAACTGCTTATCTTTTCTGCACATCTCTGATCAAAACTCACTAAATTTCCAGGAGTTTATACTGCTGCTCCTGTGTATAATGCCCAGATGTACGCTTTGGCTCATGTATTGCATGTAAATCTGACTCTGGTGCTAGCCAGTGCCTCCTGAGCTATTTAGTTCACCGCACGTCCCTGTTGTAAAGGACTAGGCCCATCCCCTAGAGTAGGATCACTACGTTTCCTCTGTCATGTGGTTGGAGGAAGCATCACACCAAAATTAGGGATGGGCGGTGTCACTATTCTCTCTTGCCCAGGACACTAAAATGTCTAGTTATGGCTCTTCCTTTAGTGCTTTTAGTGTGAACTAAAGACTGTTCTAAGCATATTTAGGTAGGAAAAACATGGTGTTTTTGGTGTTTTATGTTGCCTTTGCAGAAATTATTTTGGCTGCAAAACTTGCTAAAAACTTTAAAGGGGATTTAGAATAAAATAACAGTAGATATTTTTACATTTTGTGTTAGTTAAAACTAGTGGTAACCCTGACATTTTTTTAAATACTTACACTGGGAATACGTAGTTGCAGTACCACTAACGCTGAATCTATTTAAATGGAGTCTGTGTGTTACAACATTTTTCTGTGGCTGAAATAGAATGATGTGAACCTTCGGTGTAAACAGGCATCCTAAGACTACAAAACCACTGAGGCTTACAGAAATACACATGGTTGTAGTTTGGACCTGTAAGAAAAGAAAAATAGTAACATCATTTTCATTTTACAAGCTATTCATCATATATGGTATTACTTCACAATGAATAAAAAACTGAGGTCACACACCAAGACTGAGGTAAAGTATATAGGAAGCTATACTATGATGCTGTTTCACAGTTTGGGGCACAATTCTATAAAGAATTCCAACAAAAACTAGACTACAAGTCTCAGTTGCTTAAATAGGAAAGTTTAAGTAAACATTGTTCAATATAAATAGTTAATATTGTTTTCTATTATACAATGGGTACTATATTAAAAAAAGCATGCAGCACTTATTATTGAAGGTCAAGCAGAATATGTTTTTTTTTCTTCCAATAAACACTTATAGCTCCACTATTGTAATGGGCAGCAGTGAGTTGATGTTTTAGAATGCAATATAATATAACAAATCCACCAGGTCTTGTTTATGAAATGTAATATTTGCAGTTCATTTGAAATGTAAGATGAATGTTGTAAAAGTAACAAAGTTTTACATTTACTGTACATAGGGGGTCATTCCGAGTTGATCGCACCAAGCAACTTTTTGCTGCTGGTGCGATCAACTAATCTCTGCCTATGGGGGAGTGTATTTTGGTATAGCAGGGCTGCGTTCGCTTGTGCAACCCTGCTATACTAAAAATGTTTCACTCAAAACTAGACCAGCCCTGCAGCTACTTACCCAGTGCGATGGATCCAGCGATAAAGGTCCTGGCTGTGACGTCATACATCCGCCCTCCGTTCTCCTGGACACGCCTGTGTTTATTTTACCACTCCCTGAAAACGGCTGGAACAATGAGTATCTGCCCCGGAATGCCTCCCGCCTGTCCACCTTCTTGCGATCGCCGCTGCAATCACATTTGTCGTTGGCATCGTCGTTGCCCGGTGACATTAGTCACCAGGCAATGACATGCGTGCGCAAAGCGACCGCCGCGCATGCGCATTTCCGACCCGTTCGCACCGCAGCAAAGAACCGTTGCGTGCGAACGGCTCGGAATGACCCCCACAGGCCCTCATTCCGAGTTGATCGCTCGCTAGCTACTTTTTGAAGCCATGCAAACGCATAGTCACCGCCCACGGGGGAGTGTATTTTCACTTTGCAAGTGTGTGAACGCATGTGCAGCCCAGCAGTACGAAAAAGTTTTTTGCAGTTTCAGAGTAGGTCTGAACTTACTCAGCCCTTGCGATCACTTCAACCTGTCCGGTCCCGGAATTGACGTCAGACATCCGCCCTGCAAATGCCTGGACACGCCTGCGTTTTCCCTAC
This sequence comes from Pseudophryne corroboree, assembly GCF_028390025.1. Taxonomy (NCBI): domain Eukaryota; kingdom Metazoa; phylum Chordata; class Amphibia; order Anura; family Myobatrachidae; genus Pseudophryne; species Pseudophryne corroboree. The sequence goes on from NC_086449.1 coordinate 410,103,930, forward strand.
CACTCCCAGAAAATGGTCAGTTGACACCCACAAACGCCCTCTTCCTGTCAATCTCCTTGCGATCGGCTGTGCGAATGGATTCGTCGCTAGAAGCATTGCACAGCAACGATGCTGTTTGTACCCGAACAATGCGCGTGCGCATTGCGGTGCATACGCATGTGCAGTAGTAACCTGATCGCTGCACTGCGAAAAATGTCAGCGAGTGATCAACTCAGAATGAGGGCCATAATCCTATGAGTAACATGTACAGTATGTTTGCAGTTTTGCTCATAATGACTACTTTAGAAAATATGTATGGAAAAGTAATTGATCCATGTGTATGGTCACTACAATACAGTAGCTGAGAATAATATCTATGCAGGCTTTTTTATATAATAATATCTATGCATCCTTCACGGTAGACATCACTCAGTGCTTGAAAAAAGGTCTTACAGTATATAACCATTGTGTTAACAGATCACACAAAGGTTGTTTTTATATACTGTATGTACACTTCTTTCACAATTTGACAGTGCTGCATGATGTGCAGCTAGCAGGTGTGGGACATTCCTAAGCATAGGCCATCACTGCTGCCTGGGAGAGGGGGCTTGACTGGAGGAGAGTTATGGCTCCAATGGAGCATTAAGCCCTGTGAGCTCAGGGTGTCTCTGGAGTTCTATGAGCTGATGGGTATTTGTCTTAGGCTGACTTGGTCGCATCTGAGGCGGCCACGTCAAGCTCCTGGGTCAAAAGTAATTAAGGGCAAGATAGCTTAAAAAACAATGACTTAACAGCTCTACCAAAATCATTGGCATGGTGAATATTATGGATGTTATATTATAGCCTATAAGTTAAAGGCATGGACATGATTATGGTAAGTCTGCCAATATGTTTAAAGTGGTGATCATTTAAAGGAAAAAAACAACAACCTGGTTTTACCCTTTAAAAATACAGGCAGACCTGGGGAATCATATCCATACATCGTTCTTGTAGGCTTTTACATGATCCTCTATGTGCAGTTTAGTATCATTAGGATGTCATACTATACTTTTTATTTACTTTCTGTCTACGTAATACAGCAAACTATTGGTGGTTGGCAATGAAGCTTTGTACTTGATGTTAATGTAACACTAGTGTTTGTTAATTTTACAAAGATAACAGTAATATTAGTACTGTATATTTAAAATGATGCCCAACTTACCCTGTAGTCACTTGATGTCACATAAAATATAGGTAGGAATGCAAGCCAGATAATACAAGTTGTGTACATTGTAAATCCAATAAACTTGGCTTCATTGAAATTTTCTGGGCACTTCCTTGTTTTGAAGGCATATACTGTACATAATATCACAAGAACCACATCATATGTTAAAGAAATCAACATACTGGAATCTTTAACATTACATTTTAATATGACGGTTTCCCTTTTCTCAGGGAGTGTGAACCGCCTGGTACCAGGATATTCCAACATCAGCCATACAGACACAATGACAATCTGAACAGAAATGAGGCTCAGACATATGATGACTTGAGATTTGGGGCTAATGAATTTAGGTCTTTGAGCACCTTCTTTTACACCACTGAAGATCCTGGCAATTCGATTTGTCTTTGTAAGAAGAGCTGAGTAACAAACTACAAAAGAAGTTCCAAGCCCAAGGCGGCGTAGAGTACATATGACTGGGGAAGGTTTGGCTATGAAGAAAAATGTCATACAGTAACACATAAAAACTCCAATCAAGAGAATGTAGCAGAGCTCACGTCCTGAAGCCTTGACCAAAGGAGTGCTGTTGTGCATGATAAATACTCCTCCAACCAGACCTGTGCACACAAAGCCAAGACAAGCAATTGTCACTGGTCCTATAGCCCATGCATCTTCCCACTTAATGTAGTCTTCTGGTAGGTCATAACAACCTGTTAGGTCTGGTGTTGGCCACCGTCCTGCTCCACAATCAACACAAGTGAACTCATCTGCTAGGTACTCATATGTTTCACATGGGATGCAGATCCAACAACAAACATCTCCTGGCTGCATATTCTTCATTTCATTTGGAGCACAGGGATCACTACACTGTGATGTAGGCACCAAACTTTTAGACCATTGTATCACATCTACATCTAGGGATAAGGTCTCAGCCCACTGACCTATCTTTAAGTAGGAATATTTCCCATTATTATATTGAAAATTGAAGACATTGTATAACCCAAGTCCATCTCCATATGCATCAAACTTCACAATGCTGTCTGTAGTTGGTGGGATAAATGGAGCTGTTAAAACAAATTAATATGTATTAATACACACATGCATACCTACATGTAAAAATCTGTATATTTACGCAAACATATACATTTACATTACAAATATGAACTTTGATGTTTTTGATAAATATATCATATTTATTTAATTACAAAGTATTTTATAAAAGTTGCTACTGTATTTAATATGATACAACCCTTTCTTCTAGCCAACATTTTACACTTTGAAACATGTGAAGTAGATTACATTTATTAGGCACAAACGGGAAGTTCCTGTCCTCCTGGAGCTCGTCATATTTGCCATTACATTACGCTACTGATGAGCTTCAGTTTTAAAACAGTAATATATGGCCTTATTTAGATTGACATTGTTTAGGTTTGGTTTCTCATAACAGACTATTTGGCCTTAGTTTTGCATTCCTCCCAACATTGGTCCCCATAGAGATTGGTAAATTGGCAGTTAGGAGTATGCCTCATCCTCCAAAGGCGTATCTAGTGCTTCTATTATGAAAAAGTATAAAGCCAGAAGATTATTACTGATATTCATCTACCCAAACTAAAACAAAAATACAGGCACATTTCTATGCACATCAGTTTTGTGGCATAACTATTTGCATCTTCACAGTAAGCATGGGTACCAAAATACAACTCTCTATTTAGAACATCACAGGTGAGTGTAAGTTCAGTACTCATAATGTGACTTAATAAGACCTAAGATATGCCTATTAGATGGCGTATCTTTTGCAGGCACTGGAGACTTGACATAAAGATACGTCATGATGATGATGATGATGACGACAGTAGTACTATCTAGCCCTTTCTGATTGGCTGAGTGAGTGTTGACTGCTTTAGTTGATATCACTTCATTATCTTTGTAACTATATTACATGATATTGACTACTTAAATGTAATTTTTTTTTGTCATTTTTATCAATTATTTCAGTAAAATATATGATTAAGTTCAGTTGCTCTAACAACATCAGATTGTTCATTTTCCACTTGGCCAATACTGATTCAGCATTATATTTCAAATGTCACATTATTCTGAGAAGGGTTAATGGTATGTGGAGGGCATACACATGGAGTAGTAAAATAATCACATTTTTATTGCTATAAGGAACACACACATGGACAATGATGTCTAAAAATTGCATAGTTATTTGAATTTAATACAATGTCAGTTTAATTTATTTGCAGTAATATGTTTTCATATTCTCCGGTACATCTATTATACAAATAATGTCATACACAGAATGGTAGTTGCTCAATTTATTGGTACCTCACAGGTGTATGTAAGGAAGGGGTTAATCTATAGTAGAAAAACAAACAAAAATTCCCCTAGAGCACCATAATGGACCAGCAAAAGAGTACATCCTACATGATAATAGTAATGCACACCCATTTTTTTCCAATATTCTCCTCTTCGGAATCCCCCGTTGGTGGCAGAACCCTTTGGCGTCACAAGGGAGGTGCGGCCCGCACCCAGGTGTTATCCGCCAAGGGGTAACATCAAAATGCCGTCTCCTGCTCTGTGCCAGCAGCTGCAGCGTCATCCGAGCGAGGGGAACCAGCTATGCAGCGCTGCCTCCTACACAGTGACAGGAGCCAGGTGCTGCACATATTGTTACAGTGCAGCACCTGGCTCCTGTCACTGTGTAGGAGGCAGCGCTGCATAGCTGGTTCCCCTCGCTTAGATGACGCTGCAGCTGCTGGCACAGAGTCCAATCAGTGGACGCCACGTTCAGCCTGTGCATGAGAGACCTGCCGCTGCATGAAAGACAGAGACCGGCAGCGCCACGCACACTCACATGCAGACTGGTCACAGAGCACCGTGTCTTGTCTCACACAGGTGGGAGACACACAATGACAGAAGCTACATGCTGAGGAGGGGTGGACGGGGGGATGGAGTGGGCATGTATGTGGTATAGAGGCACTCCCCAGGGGTCAGCCAGCATCTCCTTAATCCCCTAAAGTGCCGAAAAACGGGGTCCGTCGATAGGCCACGCCCCCCTCGTGCTAGGCCATGCCTCCATTTTGCAGCCTCCCGCACCAGGTGTCACCAGGGGCAGTGACGCCCCTGGCAGAACCTCTTCCCAAATCACTGGGAAAATTATGCAATGGCCATTTTCCTGGTGTTTTAAGCATGTGCACTTAGGTAACCTCAATGTAAATGGCCACGAGCCATTTTCCCGGAGTTCTGTGCATACGCTATAGAGTCTGTGCCCCTACTGCTTGGACTTTACTGCACTGCTGGCCTGAGAGGAGGGGGCCCAGACAAAGAAGCCTGCACACAGGCCTCCTCCTCTGTTAATATGCCCCTGAATGCAGAGATATAATTTACATACATTCGCAAACATATGGTAATCCATCAGCCACAGCAATGTATCTCTGCTCTGGGGGTTATAAGCTACACGTTAAATGAAAGTACCTTCTTTGGGTTTACTTCCAAGACCAAGGAGAAGCTGAGTGTCCAGAAAAACCAAAGGGCACTTTGGACAGGTCTGTGGTGGCTTTACACAGGGAACAGGGAGAAGCTGAGTTGCTGGAGCATCCTAAATGCAGCTTTCTAGGCTACAGAAAGTGTGTGTAAATTAAATGCTATGGTGTTTTTTGTACATGAATATTGCCCTGCCACCAACACATTATGTGATGTTATAATGTTACAAAAATGGGGCTTTACTGCTACCTGAACCAGGAAACTGGGTACCTCTTTGTGCATCCTAAAGGCACAAAGGGAGGCTATCTGGTGCATATTCAGGCTTCAGGGTGCCATTCAATGTACCATGCAAGCCAGCTACATGTTCCATGGTACAGTGATGGTGCCACACATCCGCCCTGCGTCCTAGGCAGCAGCACCACTGACCAACCCTAGTTATAGCCCTACCTGTATCACACTCAGGATTATGTATAGGTAGGGGTATTATACATTGCTGATAACAGTGAATAAGTAGACCAGAGCCATAAGCAGACTTTTTGGTGCCCTGTGCCAGAAAGAGAACTGGCACCCCCCACCCCAGGAACATATGGCACATAAGGGACATAATGCACATGCCATGCGAGTAAGGGGCATGACAAAATTGATCTCAGAGAAAGCCCATGCTATAATTTTATATATATATATATATATATATATATATATATATATATATATATAAAATTATATATCATACACAATCAGAGGGCCCTGATACTTCAATAAAAATGGCTAAATTGTCTATGGCTGAATTGTCTATTAAAATAGCAATACTCTACCACTCAGAACAATTAAAAAATATAGTATTTACATTTTTTTTTATTCACCATATAATCAATAGATAACACAAAACTGTTTTGCATCTACATTCTGCACTCCAAAATGTAATAAAGGACAGTGCGACTGAACAAACAAGATCTATCAAGTCAAGTCCATGAATGTTGTATAGGTATTAGCAACAAAAGGGTTGGGGGTAGGAGACAGGGGGGAGGGAGGGGGGGGGGGGAGGCGGGAGATCAGGAGATGCTGGGCTCTAAATAGGGGGAAGCTGCAGGTGAAAATAATTAGATAATTGATAATTAACAAATGCTGCCAATAGCGACCCCTACCCTGAAGCTCTATGTGCGGAGCACACGCTGCACACACCTAGTTACGGTCCTGAAGAAGACACTTCCAATAGGCTTAAATTATCAATAATTATATTAAAGCCTTAGTAAAGGGGCCTATACATCAGCAGAGTTTTGGGGTAATTCCCTGTTCTTCTGATGGCTGGATCAGGGATTGGGGAAGTCCAACATGTTGTAAATCCTCGATTAGCAATTCAGACCAAATAATGATTGGGATCTGCAAGTGCTAGATTTTAATGATTCACTGACGGATTCCTGATAATTGATCTGTTGAAATTAAATTAAACATTTCAAAATGTTTAATTATTCATTCGAAATTATGAAATTCTTTTAATGAAAAATATCACAATTGCAGCTCACAGAGGGTCAGGATTGAAAATGATGGTTTTGTTGTGATTTTCCAGTGCTTTTACTTTGATAAATCTGGCAACTTTTAAATGTTTGAAAATCACACCAGAAAGTAGCAGTCACCACCTTATGAACCCCCCTTCCCTTACCTTTATGCTCACAAATAATCTGCATTTTTGTTTTATCATGGCCATCTGCACTTACTTAATATGTGCTTTGTTGGATGTTATTTTCAGTATTTGAGTTTCAAATTCCAAGTTTAAGTGAACGTAATAATCACATATATGGGTCATGTCATTTTGGTTTAGTGCATTGTTATCAAGAGCCAAACGCTGCTTGTAACTTTCGAACATCATCTGCTTTGTCCCTGGATATTACAATGACATATTGCAAAATATTAGTTTTACATTTATTTTATGAATTATTTATTTGTTAACATTTACTTATACAGCGCCATTATATTCCATTGCATTTTTTAATTGTAAAAAGAGAACATATTTAAGTTTTGTATAAACTGTGTAGAGGGCAGGCAGGTTTATATAAGTATAACTATCACATTATACACAGCATACTGTGGGAATAGAAATATAATGTCACCACATAAAATATTGTGCATGGCATGAAAATCAATAACATTAACTGTTTCTTTCTTATAATTATGCCTAAAACTTGACCTGGATGATGTTCAAGCGATGAGTTCTCACCTCTACCTGCACTAATATTTTTTTATCATGTGATGATCAGAGGCTAATCCGGTACTCAGGGGCAATTTAAGAGAGGAGGAGCCTGTGTGCAGAGTCCAGGTGGGCCCTCTCCTCTCTATGGCGCCGTTGGCATGTGCAGGTCTCCGGAAACATGGCGCCCACAATGGTCCGGAGACAAATTTCATACTGCACATGCACTGCGGTCATTTTTGGTGTGATATTTGACACGGCTTCTGTGGCTTCAGCAGCTGCAGCGCCTGTCGCGGGACTCCGGAAAGGTAAGTATTACAACAACATGGGTGCAGTGTGTGCGGAGTGGGCCCCCCTGGACTCTGGGGCCGGTGTGCACCGCACACATTGCACCTATGATAGAAATGCCAATGCTGTTACTCCATCTCTGTTGTGCTTTGGTAGTTAGTCTTCAAGTTAGTCCTCAAAACAAAGCTCCCTAAATGGAGTTATATAGACAGGACCGGATTAATGACCACATGGGTGAAAATTATCAAGGTTCTGTTTTGGGGGGCAGGAGAGATTTGACCAGTGCCATGTGGGCCTGTACACACCCTACATTGTATGCACCAATGTCTCCCTAGAGACAAACTGGAGAAATTACATAATTTTGTGTGGAAATAGAAATACAATTTCATAACTTATGTTCAACCATGTGGCCAGCTAGGAGTCTGGTCATTGTCATCCTGTCATAATGATGGGCCTATTTTTATGTGGGGGCCTGGAGCTGTAGTCCCTTCTGCCCCACTGTTAATCCGGCTCTTTATATGTAAACTAATAAATGGTAAGCTAAATATAAGGAGAACAGCCCTGTTGTTTCTGCGGACACATTGGTTTATAGTCTATTGATAGGGCCGGACGCCTGTTTGGGTCAGTGAGCGGTGTAGATAGGAGTATGTATGACATGATCACAATATTCTGATTTCTTTTATTTTAGAATAAGCAAAGATCTAGGTATATGTTCCCATATGGTAACTATTTATTGAATCATCACGAAAAAGAAAAGTTTAAAATTTTACAGATTGAGAAAGTCTCATGTCTTGGTGCCGTAGTTTTTCTTCTAAGAAACGGGTTCCCTAAACATTGCTGCCTGCGTAACAACGCCCATGGCAGGTGGTTATACTATACTGTTACAGGAACCCTTTACCATGATTTGATGAGTTATGCTCCTTCTGACCAATTTCAATCCCTTTCTATTTGTAAGAGGCGTAAACTAATTCTGTAATTAAAATAACTTTGTTTTGGTCTATTTTTTATTTATTAAAACTAATACGGCAAACTAGAAATGTAAACTAAGAATAATTATTAAATAAGGAATATTATTTTAAACATATAACACCACTTATGATTTTAATTGTAATTTAAATAAATTCAAATTTCAATAGTTTTCTTCTTTTGTAGTAATCATGCATAATAAAGAATTTAAACATCCTGTAGGGGAATAGCACATCTGTCCTAATCTGTTATCAACAATATGTCCATCAGGAAATATTCTACTTTCAGAAACAAATTTAATTTGATGTGACACTTCGTGACCTGACATGTCCACTTTTATCATGGCACTGAGATGATTCCTGTCCAAAGGCTGTCAAACCTTGAGGTCATTTAAATTTACTGGACAAAAACAATCCATGGCATATAAAATTACAATTACTGTATCATTTGATGCAGACAGAGAATTACATGTTTATTGGGGTCATAAAATGTACTTTATGTGCATCTTCCAAATAACATTTGACAACAGTACTCATGGACGTGTATATATTTGTTCCACTATAATCCATGTATACTAAGGGTCGGATGTAATGACACCGACCTTGGACGTTTCTTTAAAGGGGCAATCACTTACAAGGCATGGTTTTGCCTTGTAAGTGATTGCCACCTTAAAAAAAAAAAAACAAGTTCAGCCGGCATCCCGCAGCCACCGATTTTGGGCGTCATTACGACTGGCCAGAAATCTAACATTTGTCACAATTTTAGTATTGATAGTTCATACTGTGTTTCTTTTATCTTTCCTGTAAAATCTACTTGCGCTGCTGTCTTATCTACATGCATAGCTGTAATGAGAATGGATGAGGATTCTGGAGAATTTCTGTTGCAACAAAATGCCCTGGCTCACATCTACTGTAAGTTTTAAGAAGCATCTCCTAGCAGTGGTGCAAAGGAGGACTGTACCTGGCAGAATCAGATATTAGGATACACAGACTGCAGAAGGTCAGCCCAGATTTCAGTGATCAAGTATTTCCTCTGTAGCCTAAATGTCGTTTTGACTGAAATATGATCACTTCTTATGTCTTTCAATCAAGTCTGGTTATATGACTGAAAGTTGAAGAGTTGAACGCAATAAAAGCTGATGCCTACTGTATATTTTCTTACTTCAACTTTATGTCAGTTTCCAGATTATATTCTTTATTTTTTTTTAAAGAATACCACTATGAAAGTCACCTTAAACTGAACATTTTGGGAAAAAGTTAATACTATACTGTAAATCTTTTGCGTAGTTAATGCGACTGTAGCATTATTGATGAATTCATTATTTTAATTAATTATTTTATTGCCCTATACTCGGGTATCTATTTACTATACTTGGGTATACATACATTACATTTACTTTTTGCATTATAATAATTCTCTATGTAGCTATAGGTGCTGATTTTTAAATGCAGATCCATGAAGTATTATTTATTTTTCTGAATAATAATAATAATAATAATAATAATAATAATAATAATAATAATATAGGTAAAGTAGCTTATTATATTAGAGGACTTTATGATATAGACTTGCTATAATCTGACTAAGGTGCATATGACAGTCTTAGATACACATATGGTTTATCTGAATGACTGTCATACCCAACAATACTACTAAATCTTTGCCCAATATGAATAGCAGAACAGCCAGTGGCTCAATATTCAAGTCAGGGTCACTACATAAAGTTTTATCATGAGAGCAAATGTATGACAAGAAATGCTTTTTCCACTGGTACATGTTATTATTAATTATCGCTTTAACTTTATAATAATTCTTATTGCCACTATTTACGGCAATAAGAAATTCTGTAGTGCCCGGATGTATGAAAAATTGCATCCAGGAACAGGGAATCTGATAGTAGCCTTTTCTGCCATGGTCATAACTAGGTGTGTGCCTGCGGGGCCTACAATGGCTAGAACCATCTTAATTGGGACCTCATTTAGTTTGATTATACCATCAGTTCACATTCATGGATATCTATGAAACCTGGATTGCTACCTTGAGGGCAGAGTTTGAGAACTATTGTTCTAGGGACATATTCAATTAGCCACATGTCTTACAGCAAGAAGAAAGCTTCATATTTAATGCCCATAGCTATTCAATTTTAAGCCTATTTCCACCCACAGTAAACTCAAGGCTAACATGCATTAGCTCACAGGTTCTAAGTTAGGTGTCTGAAGCTATGGGTTATCGTGCTCCTTGTGGCTGAGGATAGGGCAAAGCTCTACTTACTGTAAGTGGGAATGAGTAGAAACCTGCAGTAAGGGGGTAATTCAGACCTGTTCGTAGCAGCAAATTTGTTAGCAGTTGGGCAAAACCATGTGCACTGCAAGGGCGGACGGACAGATATAAGATGTGTGAGAGAGTTAGATTTGGGTGAGTTATTTTGTTTCTGTGCAGAGTAAATACAGCCTGCTTTATTTTTACACTGCAATTTAGATTTCAGTTTGAACACACCACACCCAAATCTAACTCTCTCTGCACGTTATATCTGCCCCACCTGCAGTGCACATGGGCCCTCATTCCGAGTTGTTCGCTCGGTATTTTTCATCGCATCGCAGTGAAAATCCGCCTAGTACGCATGCGCAATGTTCGCACTGCGACTGCGCCAAGTAACTTTACTATGAAGAAAGTATTTTTACTCACGGCTTTTTCTTCGCTCCGGCGATCGTAATGTGATTGACAGGAAATGGGTGTTACTGGGCGGAAACACGGCGTTTCAGGGGCGTGTGGCTGAAAACGCTACTGTTTCCGGGAAAAACGCAGGAGTGGCCGGAGAAACGGTGGGAGTGCCTGGGCGAACGCTGGGTGTGTTTGTGACGTCAACCAGGAACGACAAGCACTGAAATGATCGCACAGGCAGAGTAAGTCTGGAGCTACTCTGAAACTGCTAAGTAGTTAGTAATCGCATTATTGCGAATACATCGGTCGCAATTTTAAGAAGCTAAGATTCACTCCCAGTAGGCGTAGGCTTAGCGTGTGTAACTCTGCTAAATTCGCCTTGCGACTGATCAACTCGGAATGAGGGCCATGGTTTTGCCAACTGCTAACAAATTTGCTGCTACGATCAGGTCTGAATTACCCTCTAAGGGGGTGATTTAGATCTGATAGCACGCAGTCATTTTTTAGCACTACTGCAATCAGGCAAGGGGGTAATCGCTGTGCAGGAGTGCGATCGCTTGTGCAGGCGTGCCCAGCCTCCCTCCAAACGGCTGGGCACGCCTGTGTTTTTCTGGACACTCCCTAGAAATGGTCAGTTGACACCCACGAATCGCCTCTTCCTGTCAATCTTCTTGCGATCACCGGTGCGATCGCTTTCTTCATTAAAGCCGTCGCTGTCCGGTGATCCCCATAGCCAGCGGCCAACGCTCCTACGCATTGCGGAGCATACGCATGCGCAGTTCAGACACGATCGCACCGCTGCAAAAAAAACTGCAAAAAAAACTAGCGTGCGATCGAGTCTGAATGACCCCCCTAAGTGCAGTTTGCAGGCTTGCAGTAAGTTAGGCAGTTAATTTAATATGCTCCTAGACTTTTGCTTAGGACTTTAATTACATTAGGAGAGTGAAAGAGACATTTTTTAGACCTTATCAGTAAGAAGTCTAAAGGAGGGTACTCACGGAGCGATCACTGCTTAAAATCTAAGCAATCTGACTAGATTGCTTAGATTTTAAGCCTGATCTCTCCGTGTGTACTCACTACAGCGATAGCGATGCGCAGCCCCACGCTTCGCTATCGCTGGTGCTAGATTGGCCTGCATGCAGGCTCAATCTAGCAGGTCGCTCATTTCACCTGCTGGGTAAAATGAGCGCCCCCCCCCACCCCCGTCTCCCCCCGCATGCTCAGCACACATCACGCTGTACTGAGCGGGGGGTGAGATGTGTGCTGAGCGGTTTGCTCAGCACACATCTCTCCCCAAATCGGGCCTTGAATACGGCCCTTAACAATTGTACCCCCACTCACCCATGCAATCCACCTATTGTGGGACAAAGTGTATCCTTTTTGCTCGCCCTTTCAAACCCCAGTATTACTAAATCATGTAACCCATTTTGTGACACATATTTATATTTTATATATCCACACAAATTGTACCTGTTACACACAAAGAAGGTACCCAAAAGCAATGCGGCTTTAACTAAATAATGGGATTAGGGCATAGGGGGTCATTCAGACCTGATCGCTCACTAGCTATTTTTTGCAGCGCTGCGATCAGATAATCGCCACCTATAGGGGAGTGTATTTTTGCTTTGCAAGTGTGCAATCACATGTGCAGCCGAGCACTACAAAAAAGTTTTGTGCAGTTTCTGAGTAGCTCAGAACTTACTCAGCCGCAACTCACTTCAGCATGTTCTGGCCCAGATTTGACGTCAGACACCCGCCCTGCAAATGCTTGGACATGCCTGCGTTTTTCCAAACACTCCAAGAAAACGGTCAGTTGACACCCACAATCGCCCTCTTCCTGTCAATCTCCTTGCGATCGGCTGTGCGAATGGATTCTTCGTTTAATCCATCGGTCAGCAGCGATACGCTTTGCACCCATACAACGCGCCTGCACATTGCGGTGCATATGCATGCGCAGTTTGGACCTGATTGCAGAGCAGCAAAAAAACTACCGTGCGATCAGGTCTTAATGACCCCCATAGTCACTTGCACAAAATACAGCTCCAGTACTCTTTGTTTGCCAATAATATACAGTACCTTATTGTATAATCCATTTCTTTTAGCCTTGTGGAAGGTTGGTGCAGATATATATATTTGTATCTTTTCATAGTTGCAGTGTATCGTCAGTACAAAAACAAACAAAAAACACTAGTTTCATATATACTGTTTGTTTAGGGTAGCGATCGCCAACCCGTCGCTCGTGAGTGACGGGTAGCTCGTCACCACTTCCTAGGTAGCTCGTGCTGCGGTGGGTGCATAATATGGTGCCGGCCGTCAGCCAATCAGAGCTCGCGCACCGGCAGCGCCGGCTCCTGATTGGCTGCCGTTACGCACCATATTATTTAAAATGGCCGTGCTGCACCAGGACTTCAGTGAGGACGGAACAGTAGACTGAGGGTATTACTTGTGTATCTAGCACTGCTGGGGGCAATATTTGTATCTGGCACTGCTGGGGGGGGGGCATTATTTGTATCTGGCACTATGCTGGGGGGCATGATTTGTGTATCTCTTCAGTGAGGACGGAGCAGTAGACTGAGGCACGCGCTGTGCTAGTGCGCTCTCCTCCCCTTATCTACTGCCCTCAGACACACACAAGCGGGAGGCGGCAAAAATTGTGAGCACTGCTTGTATCTGTCACTAATGGGGGCATTACATGTTTCTGGCTGAGGGCATTACTTGTGTATCTAGCACTGCTGGGGGGCAATATTTGCATCCGGCACTGCTGGGGGGGGAAGGGGGGGCATTATTTGTATCTGGCATTATGCTGGGGGGCATTACTTGTGTATCTAGCACTATGCTGGCGGGGCATTACTTGTGTATCTAGCACTATGCTGGGGGGCATTACTTGTTTATCTCGCACTGCTGAGGGGCATTACGTGTGTATCTGGAACTGTTGGGGGCATTACTTTTGTATCTGGCACTATGCTGGGGGGCATTACTTGTGTATCTTGCACTATGCAGGGAGGGCATTACTTGTGTATCTGGCACTATGCGGGGGAGGGCAAACTTGTGTATCTGGCACTACGTGGGTGGCATTACTTGTAGTTGTGAGGTCACACCCACTTTTGTGAGACCATGCCCACTTTCACAAGGCCACACCCACTTTCACAGGAGCACGTGCACATTGGAGGGAGGCGGTAGCTCTTCCAGAGGTTTTATTTTCAGAAGATAACTCACACTCCATCTGTATACTCCACTGGTTTGGAGTATACAGATGGAGTACATTCTTTTTACCATATTGCACAATCCACCAACCCTGTGCTGCACCGAATGTGCTGAGTAACATGTTCTTAAAATAGGGAGTCATTCCGAGTTGATCGCTCGCTAGCAACTTTTTGCAGCGCAGCAATCATCTCAACCGCGGCTAAACTGCGCGTGCGTATGCACCGCAATGCACAGGCGTGAGAGCAAAGCAGTTCATTGCTGAGCGATGGATTTAACGAAGAATCCATTACCACAGCCGAACGCACGGTGATTGACAGGAAGAGGGCGTTTATGGGTGTCAACTGACCGTTTTCAGGGAGTGGTTGGAAAAACACAGGCGTGTCCAGGCATTTGCAGGGCGGGTGTCTGACGTTAAATCCAGACCAGACACGCTTAAATGATAGCAAGGGCTGAGTAAGTCTAAAGCTACTCAGAAACTGCACAATTTTTTTTCGGAACGCTCGGCAGCACACACGTTTGCACACTTGCAAAGCGAAAATACACTCCCCCATAGGTGGCGACTATTTGATCGCAAGCCAGCAAAAAGTTGCTAGCGAGCGATCAACTCGGAATGACCCCCAAAGTAACAACTGTGGACACTTATAGGGCCTAATTCTGAGTTGATTGTAGCAGCAAATTTGGGTGGGGTGTATTCAAACTGAAATCTAAATTGCAGTGTAAAATTAAAGCAGCCAGTATTTACCCTGCACAGAAACAAAATAAACCACCCAAATCTAACTCTCTCTGCACATGTTATATCTGCCCCCCCCCCCGCTGCAGTGCACATGGTTTTACCCAATTGCTAACAAACTTAGTGCTGCGATCAACTCAGAATTACCCCCATAGTCAATAAGTGCATGCAGCATGGCAAATTAGACCAATGCTCAGTTGCACCAAATGCTTCTGTTTTCATGGATTCATAAACTATAAAATCATTCAATTACATAATTAAATATAAATCCTACAGGTCTGTTGAATTAGACTTTTCAGAAATTTTTGTTTCATTTATGAAGAAGTTTCTAATCATAAAAGCGTAACTATAAAGTCTGATCCAAATGAAAATATTTTGTGATTATACAGTAGCTCAGCTTTCTATGACCAAAGGAGAGAAGAGTAAATACAGTATATCAAGTCGTGAGCCACCCATATTAGGCATAAAGTTAATAGAAATAATGTCATCTGGTCCAGATGGTCTACTTTCTATTTTAGAAATGTTTGTCTTATATTTAATTTGACATTTAGAAGCTATTTTGTAACTTTACAATAGTGTTTGAAACTTAAAAATGTACTTATGTAATTATCAGAGCGTTTCTTCATTTATTTCAATTGGAAATGCATTTCTATAGACTTTCCACAGTTATTGAAATGTAGTCCATGGAATGTGAAGTCTACTGTAGCTCATCTCACTGGTTTACAAACAATCTTGAAATTATTTTTGGAGATTTTCATAGCAAATTTGGGCGATTTACATAACCTCTACTGAAACTGCTGAAAAATTTCACATTGGATATCTTCCAGGTTGGATATAAAATAAATGTTGCATTTTTCGCATGACATGTTTGATACAGTATACTATTGTAAAATGCCATACTGGCCAGTGTACATTGCAATTTGATATACCATGTTGGGGACATTGCGTGGCAAGGATAAGAGGGACATCTACAGTTCTGCATTAAACTACAAAAGGACTGACTAAATAGTATACGTTCAAGATACGGGTGTGGTTCGTTGGTCAACAGTAACTAGGTTGACAGTCATTAGGTCGACCACTATTGGTTGACAGTGACTAGTTGTGAGGTCATCTTGAATAGGTCGACATGGAAAAGGTTGTCATGAGAAAATGTCGACATGAGTTTAAAAAATACATAATTTGGTATCTAAAGTGTCTGGGAACCCCAATAAGTGCACCATACCCCCTTGCATAGCTTGTTTTGTTCGCCATGCTATTCCCAATCGTAGTCCACATGGATTGTAAAATATAAAAAGTTAAAAATAAAAAAAATGTGAAAATCTCACGTCAACCTTTTCATGTGTCGTCCTTTGCCATATCGACCTAGTGACCAGTTGACCTAATGACCATGTTGACCTAATGCATGATGACCAATAGTAGTCGACCTAATGAGTGTTGACCTAAGTGATGTCAACCTAAAGACCAGATACCCAATATACTGGCAATCCGAAATCCTGACTTCCATCAGAACACAGATGCCAGAATCCCGGTCAGGCCAACGTCCCGATGCCGGAATCCCGACAGTCAGAATCCAGAACGTAAGTACAGTGGGGAGGGCTAGGGTTTGGTTGTGTGATTGTGGGGGGATTAGGTTTAGGCACCACACAGGGAGGTTAGGGTTAGTCTTTGGGGAGGAGGGGTAGGGTTAGGCACCACCGGGGGAGGGTAGGTTTAGGTACTAAGGGGGGAGGTTGGGGTCAGGCTGCGTAAAGGGGTTGTTAAGTTTAGGTAGCAAGAGGGGAAGTTAGGGTTAGGCGCTGAGAGGGGAGGTTAGTATTAGACTATGGTAAGGGAGGGTTAGGATTAGGGGGGGGGGGGGATTCAGATCTGATTGCTGGGCTGCGTATTTTGCTGCCCTGCGATCAGATAGTCACCACCTACGGGGGGAGGGGAAAAGCACTGTGTAAGTGTGCGTTCGCTTCTGTTTGTGCAGTCTCTGCGCAGCCCAGGACTTACTCTTCCTGTGCTATGGAAACCTGCTGATCGGGGCCGGAGCTGATGTCAGACACCCTCCCTCAAAACGCCTGAGCCCGCCTGCCTTTTTCTGGACACTCCTGAAAAATGGTCAGTAGCCACCCACAAACGGCCTCTTCCTGTCAATCTCCTTGAGAATGCCCATGCGTTCGGATTTTTAACACCAGCCCGTCGCTAGGCACCGATGCCTGTTGCCATTGTGCAATGCACTGGCGCAGTGCGGCTCTGATGCATGCGCAATTCAGATCTGATCGTCCGCTACGCGTAAATACACAGCAGGAATCAGATCTAAATTACCCCCTAGGTCCTGTAGTCCAAGATTAAATACTCCTTTATTAAAACTGTCCTGACAGAGTCTACGCATCTTATATTCACTATTATTTTAGTTAAACAAAGTGACACCTATACTCAATACTAAGGGGTATATGTACTAAGAATTGTGTTTGGTCGAGAATGCATTCTTGGGTGTATTTGGGCAATTTTCAAAACATGGAAATATACTAATGCTAAACACGGGTGAACAAACATGCATGAAAACTAGTGATGAGCGGGTTCGGTTCCTCGGAATCCGAACCCCCCCGAACTTCACCCATTTTACACGGGTCCGAGGCATACTCGGATACTCCAGTATTGCTCGGTTAACCCGAGCGCGCCCGAACATCATCATCCCGCTGTCGGATTCTCGCGAGATTCGGATTCTATATAAGGAGCCGCGCGTCGCCGCCATTTTTCACTCGTGCATTGGAAATGATAGTGAGAGGACGTGGCTGGCGTCCTCTCACTTTGTTTCAGAACTTTCAGGGGGCTGCAAATATCTTTATTCTGGGGACCAGCAGTATTATAGGAGGAGTACAGTGCAGAGTTTTGCTGACCAGTGACCACCAGTATTATACGTTCTCTGCCTGAAAAATGCTCCATATCTGTGCTCAGTGTGCTGCATATATCTGTGCTCACACTGCTTTATTGTGGGGACTGGGGACCAGCAGTATTATATAGGAGGAGTACAGTGCAGAGTTTTGCTGACCAGTGACCACCAGTATTATACGTTCTCTGCCTGAAAAACGCTCCATATCTGTGCTCAGTGTGCTGCATATATCTGTGCTCACACTGCTTTATTGTGGGGACTGGGGACCAGCAGTATTATATAGGAGGAGTACAGTGCAGAGTTTTGCTGACCAGTGACCACCAGTATTATACGTTCTCTGCCTGAAAAACGCTCCATATCTGTGCTGCATTGTAGTATATAGTAGGAGTACAGTGCATAATTTTGCTGACCACCAGTATATAATATAGAGGAGTACGGTACGGAAGGCCACTGCTCTACCTACCTCTGTGTTGTCAAGTATACTATCCATCCATACCTGTGGTGCATTTCAGTTTTGCACAGTTTGCTGACCACCAGTATATAATATATAGCAGTACGGTACAGTAGGCCACTGCTCTACCTACCTCTGTGTCGTCAAGTATACTATCCATCCATACCTGTGGTGCATTTCAGTTTTGCACAGTTTGCTGACCACCAGTATATAATATATAGCAGTACGGTACAGTAGGCCACTGCTCTACCTACCTCTGTGTCGTCAAGTATACTATCCATCCATACCTGTGGTGCATTTCAGTTTTGCACAGTTTGCTGACCACCAGTATATAATATATAGCAGTACGGTATAGTAGGCCACTGCTTTACCTACCTCTGTGTCGTCAAGTTTACTATCCATCGATACCTGTGGTGCATTTAAGTTTTGCACAGTTTGCTAACCACCAGTATATAATATATAACAGTACGGTACAGTAGGCCACTGCTCTACCTACCTCTGTGTCGTCAAGTATACTATCCATCCATACCTGTGGTGCATTTCAGTTTTGCACAGTTTGCTGACCACCAGTATATAATATATAGCAGTACGGTATAGTAGGCCACTGCTCTACCTACCTCTGTGTCGTCAAGTATACTATCCATCCATACCTGTGGTGCATTTCAGTTTTGCACAGTTTGCTGACCACCAGTATATAATATATAGCAGTATGGTACAGTAGGCCACTGCTCTACCTACCTCTGTGTCGTCAAGTATACTATCCATCCATACCTGTGGTGCATTTCAGTTTTGCACAGTTTGCTGACCACCAGTATATAATATATAGCAGTACGGTATAGTAGGCCACTGCTCTACCTACCTCTGTGTCGTCAAGTATACTATCCATCCATACCTGTGGTGCATTTCAGTTGTGCGCAGTATATATAGTAGTAGGCCATTGCGATTGATACTGGTATATAATTCCACACATTAAAAAATGGAGAACAAAAATGTGGAGGGTAAAATAGGGAAAGATCAAGATCCACTTCCACCTCATGCTCATGCCACTAGTCATGGCCGAGATGATGAAATGCCATCAACGTTGTCTGTCAAGGCCGATGCCCAATGTCATAGTAGAGAGCATGTAAAATCCAAAACACAAAAGTTCAGTAAAATGACCCAAAAATCAAAATTAACGTCTGAGGAGAAGCGTAAACTTGCCAATATGCCATTTACGACACGGAGTGGCAAGGAACGGCTGAGGCCATGGCCTATGTTCATGGCTAGTGGTTCAGCTTCACATGAGGATGGAAGCACTCATCCTCTCGCTAGAAAAATGAAAAGACTTAAGCTGGCAAAAGCACAGCAAAGAACTGTGCGTTCTTCTAAATCACAAATGCCCAGGGAGAGTCCAATTGTGTCGGCTGCGATGCCTGACCTTCCCAACACTGGACAGGAAGAGGTGGCGCCTTCCACCATTTGCACGCCCCCTGCAAGTGCTGGAAGGAGCACCCGCAGTCCAGTTCCTGATAGTCAAATTGAAGATGTCACTGTTGAAGTACACCAGGATGAGGATATGGGTGTTGCTGGCGCTGAGGAGGAAATTGACAAGGAGGATTCTGATGGTGAGGTGGTTTGTTTAAGTCAGGCACCCGGGTAGACACCTGTTGTCCGTGGGACGAATATGGCTATTGACATGCCTGGTCAAATTACAAAAAAAAATCACCTCTTCGGTGTGGAATTATTTTAACACAAATACGGACAACAGGTGTCAAGCCGTGTCTTGCCTTTGTCAAGCTGTAATAAGTAGGGGTAAGGACGTTAACCACCTAGGAACATCCTCCCTTATATGTCACCTGGACCGCATTCATCAGAAGTCAGTGACAAGTTCAAAAACTTTGGATGACAGCGGAAGCAGTCCACTGACCACTAAATCCCTTCCTCTTGTAACCAAGCTCCTGCAAGCCACACCACCAACTCCCTCAGTGTCAATTTCCTCCTTACACAGGAAAGCCAATAGTCCTGCAGGCCATGTCACTGTCAAGTCTGACGATTCCTCTCCTGCCTGGGATTCCTCCGATGCATCCTTGAGTGTAACGCCTACTGCTGCTGGCGCTGCTGTTGTTGCTGCTGGGAGTCAATCGTCATCCCAGAGGGGAAGTCTGAAGACTACTTGTACTACTTCCAGTAAGCAATTGACTGTCCAACAGTCCTTTGCGAGGAAGATGAAATATCACAGCAGTCATCCTGCTGCAAAGCGGATAACTCAGGCCTTGGCAGCCTGGGCGGTGAGAAACGTGTTTCCGTTATCCACCGTTAATTCACAGACAACTACAGACTTGATTGAGGTACTGTGTCCCCGGTACCAAATACCATCTAGGTTCCATTTCTCTAGGCAGGCGATACCGAAAATGTACACCTCAGAAAAAGAGTCACCAGTGTCCTAAAAAATGTAGTTGTACCCAATGTCCACTTAACCACGGACATGTGGACAAGTGGAGCAGGGCAGACTCAGGACTATATGACTGTGACAGCCCACTGGGTAGATGTATTGCCTCTCGCAGCAAGAACAGCAGCGGCGGCACCAGTAGCAGCATCTTGCAAACGCCAACTCGTTCCTAGGCAGGCTACGCTTTGTATCACCGCTTTCCAGAAGAGGCACACAGCTGACAACCTCTTACGGAAACTGAGGAACATCATCGCAGAATGGCTTACCCCAAATGGACTCTCCTGGGGATTTGTGACATCAAACAACGCCAGCAATATTGTGCGTGCATTACATCTATGCAAATTCCAGCACGTCCCATGTTTATCACATACATTGAATTTGGTGGTGCAGAATTATTCAAAAAACAACAGGGGCGTGCAAGAGATGCTGTCGGTGGCCCGAAGAATTGCGGGCCACTTTCGGCATTCAGCCACCGCGTGCCGAAGACTGGAGCACCAGCAAACAGTCCTGAACCTGCTCTGCCATCATCTGAAGCAAGAGGTGGTAACGAGGTGGAATTCAACCCTCTATATGCTTCAGAGGATGGAGGAGCAGCAAAAGACCATTCAAGCCCATACATCTGCCTATGATATAGGCAAAGGAGGGAGAATGCACCTGACTCAAGCGCAGTGGAGAATGATTTCAACATTGTGCAAGGTTCTGCAACCCTTTGAACTTGCCACACGTGAAGTCAGTTCAGACACTGCCAGCCTGAGTCAGGTCATTCCCCTCATCAGGCTTTTGCAGAAGAAGCTGGAGACATTGAAGTTGGAGCTAAAACAGAGCGATTCCGCTAGGCATGTGGGACTTGTGGATGGAGCCCTTAATTCGCTTAACCAGGATTCACGGGTGGTCAATCTGTTGAAATCAGAGCACTACATTTTGGCCACCATGCTCGATCCTAGATTTAAAACCTACGTTGGATCTCTCTTTCCGGCAGACACAAGTCTGCAGAGGTTCAAAGACCTGCTGGTGAGAAAATTGTCAAGTCAAGCGGAACGTGACCCGTCAGCAGCTCCTCCTTCACATTCTCCCACAACTGGGGGTGAGAGGAAAAGGCTAAGAATTCCGAGCCCACCCGCTGGCGGTGATGCAGGAGAGTCTGGAGCGAGTGCTGACATCTGGTCCGGACTGAAGGACCTGCCAACGATTACTGACATGTCGTCTACTGTCACTGCATATGATTCTCTCACCATTGAAAGAATGGTGGAGGATTATATGAGTGACCGCATCCAAGTAGGCACGTCAGACAGTCCGTACGTATACTGGCAGGAAAAAGAGGCAATTTGGAGGCCCTTGCAGAAACTGGCTTTATTTTACCTAAGTTGCCCACCCTCCAGTATGTACTCCGAAAGAGTGTTTAGTGCAGCCGCTCACCTTGTGAGCAATCGGCGTACGAGGTTACTTCCAGAAAATGTGGAGAAGATGATGTTCATCAAAATGAATTATAATCAATTCCTCCGTGGAGACATTCACCAGCAATTGCCTCCAGAAAGTACACAGGGACCTGAGATGGTGGATTCCAGTGGGGACGAATTAATAATCTGTGAGGAGGGGGATGTACACTGTGAAAGGGGTGAGGAATCGGACGATGAGGAGGAGTTGGACATCTTGCCTCTGTAGAGCCAGTTTGTGCAAGGAGAGATTGATTGCTTCTTTTTTGGTGGTGGCCCAAACCAACCAGTCATTTCAGTCACAGTTGTGTGGCAGACCCTGTCGCTGAAATGATGGGTTTGTTAAAGTGTGCATGTCCTGTTTATACAACATAAGGGTGGGTGGGAGGGCCCAAGGACAATTCCATCTTGCACCTCTTTTTTCTTTAATTTTTCTTTGCATCATGTGCTGTTTGGGGACTATTTTTTTGAAGTGCCATCCTGCCTGACACTGCAGTGCCACTCCTAGATGGGCCAGGTGTTTGTGTCGGCCACTTGTGTCACTTAGCTTAGCCATCCAGCGACCTTGGTGCACCTCTTTTTTTCTTTGCATCATGTGCTGTTTGGGGACTATTGTTTTGAAGTGCCATCCTGTCTGACACTGCAGTGCCACTCCTAGATGGGCCAGGTGTTTGTGTCGGCCACTTGGGTCGCTTAGCTTAGTCACACAGCTATCTCATTGCGCCTCTTTTTTTCTTTGCATCATGTGCTGTTTGGGGACTATATTTTTGAAGTGCCATCCTGTCTGACACTGCAGTGCCACTCCTAGATGGGCCAGGTGTTTGTGTCGGCCACTTAAGTCGCTTAGCTTAGTCATCCAGCGACCTCGGTGCAAATTTTAGGACTAAAAATAATATTGCGAGGAGTGAGGTGTTCAGAATAGACTAAAAATGAGTGGAAATTATGGTTATTGAGGTTAATGATACTATGGGATCAAAATGACCCCCAAATTCTATGATTTAAGCTGTTTTTGAGGGGTTTTTGTAAAAAAACAACCGAATCCGACAAAAAATTTTCAGGGAGGTTTTGCCAAAACGCGTCAGAATCCAAAACACGGCCACGGAACCGAATCCAAAACACAAAACCCGAAAAATGTCCGGTGTACATCACTGATGAAAACCCACATACACACCATCAAGCCAATTCGAACTTACTTTCAATAGAAAACAATGCAACATGCAAATGTACCAAGAATCGTGTTTAACACTCCTGTGAACTGAGCAAACATGCCCCAAAATACACTTTTCAAAAAGATTTTGGGCATAATTCAGAGTTGATAGCAGCAGCAAATTTTTTAGCGGTTGGGCAAAACCATGTGCACTGCAGGTGTGGCAGATATAACATGTGCAGAGAGAGTTAGATTTGGGTGGGTTATTTTGTTTCTGTGCAGGGTAAATACTGTCTGCTTTATTTTTACACTGCAATTTAGATTTCAGTTTGAACACACCCGACCCAAATCTAACTCTCTCTGCACATGTTATATCTGCCCCCTTGCAGTGCACATGGTTTTGCCCAACTGCTAACAAATTTGCTGCTGTGATCAACTCTGAATTACTCCCTTCAGTCTCTGCAGTGAGTTTGCATGTATTTTCATGTGTTTTAAGCTAAAGTCAGGCATATAACTTTGATATGATGAATAGACACAATTGTTTCCGCATAAAATTGACACACAATAAACAGCTTTTTGCTTACATTTTTAGTAAAAAAAAATCAACATTTTTTTTGTACAAACAAAAAAAACATTTTGCAAATAACAAAGTAATGTTCCAAAAATGTAAATCTCCCTGAACATTTTTGTCCCATAAATGAATGTTTGCAAATGTTGCTCCACATTTGTAACACAATTTAACAATAACATGTTATTTTTGTTTAACACAACTTTCACAACCTTCCTCTAGGTGTCCCCTTCCCACCCTGTGGTGTGGGGTGTTCATCTGGGTGGTGTTGTGATTGAGGTATTTGTGTGCGGTCTACTACGTTATGCCAGCGCTTGGGATCCCGGTGCATGCAGGCAGTGGGTTCAGTGCAAAAGAACTCGCTCGCCACGCTATTTATTCTCCTTCCAGGGATATCGTGGACACCCCAAGAGGGAGAATAGTTGTCGGTATACCGGCTGTCGGGATTCCGGCTCCGGCTTGCTGAGCGCCGGGATCCCGACAGTCGGCATATAAAATGCCTCCCATTTGTGTGAGATGTGCTTCCTTCAAATGTGATGCACATTTACGCCCTAAAAGCAACTGGTGTGCCTTAATACCATCTGCACCAGGGCCATGTTCTCAGCAAATGTTAATTTCACAAATTGCCCAGTCTTGGTCTCTCTCCTCTGGATGGGCATGTCATCACTGTCCTCATCAGCAGCCACCTCCTCCACCATATTCTCTCCCTACCTTTCCTCTGCCACTGACATCCTCCTCCCTCCCTCCCTCCCTCCGTCCAGAAATACCAAACACTGTGATAAAGACGACACACAAACACACACCTCCACTATCCACTCCCCACACTCCACAGACACACACAAAGAAACACTGACAGTACAAAAAGAAAAGACCAATGAAGACAGGGTCATCGTTAACGTATAGGCATCTGCCCAGGGAACCATGACTCAAGGCACCATCGAGCAGGGGCAGGATGGGCTGAGCTGTGTCTCCAAAGCTTCTTGGGAGGCATGTAGAGAATACTGCCCAGTCACTCTGATTGTGAATTACACATATTCAGAGTAGCCAGGCAACATTCTCTACCTGCCTCTCAGCCTGCAGCCAGACAGTGAGTAGCTGTCAGCATGCTGATTGGTGGATTGCTAGAGTGCTGACAGTCATTCACTGTAATGTAAGCATGTGGAGAGATAGCGCCGGACCGCTGGAGGGGTAATTTGTGGAGGTCTTCTTTTGTTGTTTTTATTCCCGCAAATGGGTGGATAGTTTTGCCCTGGGTCTCCAATTCTGTTAAGATGGCCCTGAATGATGACAGAGAAATGTGACAAACATAACTAACAAGACAACAAGTATAAACACAAGACTACTTACACACACCAAGCAACAATCAGAAAATCACTAGCTCCTCATGCAACTTCACAACACCTCACTGTAACTCTTCCAACTCCAAACTCTGCAGCGCACAAAGGGGGTCATTCAGACCCGATTGTCAGACAGCGTCAGCTTTAACGAAGAAGGCGATCGCACCGGCGATCGCAAGAAGATTGACAGGAAGCGGCCGTTTGTGGGTGTCAACTGACCGTTACTAGGGAGTGTCCGGAAAAACGCAGGCGTGGCCAGCCGTTTGGAGGGAGGATTCCTGACGTCAGCTCCTGGGCGGATCATCGCAGCGGCTGAGTAAGTCCTGAGCTGTGCAGAGACTGTAAAAACTTTTCTGTGTGCAGCTCTCTGCACAAGCGATCGCACCCCTGCACAGCTACTACCCCCTCTTCCTGTAGGCGGCAACTACATGATTGCAGCACTGCAAAAAAAACGCCTGTGTGCATTCAGGTCTGAGTCACCCCCAAAGTATAGGAAGTGTGAGGTGTTTTTATAAGCTTTTCCAGTGTCCAAATGACACATGACATCTACCAGTCCAAACATGTTGCAATGTTTACTCGCCCGTGTATTTCCAGGCGTGTTTTGAACAAATTCACCAGAGACAACATGGTTGCATTCACCATCAGAAAGCACGATTCTGACAAACACGATTGTTGGTACATTGGAGTTGTTAGTTTGAAAAAACATGAGCATGTTCGAGCGATACAGATCGTGTTTAAACCCGGCCAAACACAATTCTTAATAAATTTACCCCTAATAGTTTGTTTAGTAACTCTAATACATTCAATATACTAATTCCATACACAGTAAACCAACCATATCCAAACCTGATTTGGCACTAAAAATACGTTCATGCGCTTGTAAAATAATGCTGGTTTTCATAAGCATCAAATATTACTGGAGATTTTTGTTTTTTGGAAACTGAATTTTTGTCCTTTATTTATGAAGTCAACCTATAATTTTCATTGTACCTTTGTCTTACATTGGAGATGATATTAAGAGTAGTTTCAAAGAATAAATAAAAAAATCTGACTGGCATAAAGAAGCACAAAAGCCTTTGCTTTAACTGTATGCAGAGAAGACTAGATTTTGCATTATTGTAATAAAGGGTACAGTGGCAGTCATTTGCAAGTGCAAGAACTACGCAGTACAGCATATTTCATCTGTATATGCACAATTACTCCTACTTTCATTGGTCAGCACATACATAGTTTCACATGCACATTTAGCATGGTCATGGCCAATTTATACTGTGATGTGCACCATTAATGACAATATCTCATCGCTTGTACAACTGAAGATGTAACCAGTAAGCATGCCGTACTATCCCATTTGGCCTCACTTTATCAACTAAAATATTACATTTTTCCCAACTGCTTGTCATACCCTCTGTCAGATTAACACCATTGCTGATAGTAAGGGAACATCAGGGCTGCCCTTATTATAATTTACTTTAGTTAACTGTAAAAAATGTGCTTTTGTTCCTGTTTGCATCATCTTACTACTGCATCTGCAGTAAGTGCCCAGTGATTTTGCATGGCTTGAAAATCCATACAAAATTACAATCTCCTTCATATACAGTATGTGGTTCCACGCTCCAGCTCATTTAAATAATTGAGTATATAAGGGACAACAAGCACCTTCATGTGCATTAAAAATGTGCAAATTATTATGAGATTAACTAACATATTGTGGATGGGAATATGGTCTGTAATAAAACAGTATTTTATCATTATTTTTCCAATTTATGGATATTTACCTTGTTCATGTTGTGCAAATATTCTGTGATATTCAGTATCAACAAATGCTTTCTAGCTGAGTAATTAAGACCCGCAGCAGCACCACTGCATTTTGGTAAGGCAAATAAATATAACTGCAGAGTGTGAGAATTGATGAGTGAATGTGAAAAGGCAGAAGGGGTCATTCCGAGTTGATCGTAGCAGCAGGGCTACGATCATGTCCATAGACATGCAGTGGGATGCCCAGCACAGGGCTATCCCACCCCGCATGTCAGTGCCCCCCCTTCCCCACAGAGCACAGCGGCGATGCTTTTGCACTTTAGGAGTAGCTCCCGGCCAGCGCAGCTTTAGCATCCTGGCCGGGAGCTACTCGTCGCCCCCCGGCCAGCAGCGGCTGCGTGTGACATCACGGAGCTGCTGCGACCCGCCCCCGCACGGTCCGGCCACGCCCGCATTGGCCAGACGGCGTCCACGAAACGGCTGCCAAACGCAGCCATTTCGCCCCCCCGCGCAGCGACTGCCTCTGCCTGTCAATCAGGCAGAGGCGATCATACTGCAGCAACGGCCTTCGGCTGTCTGGCATGTGCCGGCGCACTGCGGCGCCGGTACATGCGCAGTTCTGACCCGATTGCACCGCTGCGATAAACAGAATGACCCCCAGAGTCATAAAGAGATCAAAGAGTATCCTTGTGGTGCTATGAGTTGTTCACGTGAGTGGTTATACTGTAGCTTACTAATAAATTCAAAGTTGTATATGATAGTAAATATGGACAAAGTCAAGCACTATGCTACTGGGTAACCAGGAAAGACGATTGCAATAAGATGAATCCAAGTGCTTGAGTGTTTATGACTACAGTATTCCATCAATAACATTTTACCAATATGAATAATTTGTTAACTTAAGAAATACAATGTGGATTGCTTGTAAAATAAAAATCACATTTAATATGCACATAAAAACCTGTCAGTACAAGTTACATCACAAAAGAAAATAAAAACATGATAGGATATAACATATCAGTGGCGTGCGGTGAGGTCAGTTCCTGGTGAGGCACTGGCCGGGTGATTGGCTCGCGGTGGCCATCTTGTATTTCAAAAATGGCTCTGCACTTCAGCGCCATTTTTTGAAAGTGGCAAAGCCCTCAACTATGGTGCCCTAATGGCTGCAGGGACTAGATCCATGATCCAGACCTGCAGCCAAAATGCCCTGCTGAGTCCCGCAGCTGAAGTCCTGCCGCCGCTGAAGTCCCGCCGCCGCAGAAGTCCCGCTGCCTACCTCCGCCGCACAAGCCCCGCCACCGCTGCATAACTCCCAACGCCGCATAAGTCCCGCTGCCCGCCGCACAAGTCAAGTCACGCTGCCCGCCGCCACTGCCCGCTACCGCCCAACACCGGGTTCTGCACCGCAAAGTGCCTGCTCATCAAACGTGATGAGCAGGCAAATGTAGTATTTGTGTATGTGTTGTGTAGGGAATTTTAATGAATAAAAAAAAAACAATTTGGAATTGGAGTGGGGAAGGCAGGGGTGGGGGGGGGACATTAATGTATAATTGTTGTTCAATGTTCAGGGCTTTCATTAACTTAGCAGCGCCGCGGTTGTGGCGCTATTAAGTTACTGAAAGACCTGGACAGTGGACAACAAGAATAAAGCAGTGGTGTGGCAGTGTGTGTAAACTAAACACTTACATGCACTGACACTGACTGCAGAAGACACTGGCTGGCACTATCTCTCTCGTCTCTCCCTGTAACAGCAGCACTGACAGTGACAGCCTCATGCAGGTCACTGTCAGTGCTGCTGCTGCATAATCACCAGTGCCAGATTAAGGACCACATGGGCCTGGAGCTGAAATCTATGAAGGACCTATTGTGTACCATCGCAGGGGATATGACCAGCAACAGCGGGGGTTGTGACTAGGGGTTGTGTCACGCAGGGCCCGCCACACATTGTTCCTTGCCTGAGTCAAAGCCGCTCTGGGTCCTAGGTGTAAATTTACTAAAGGTTCTAAAAATGAAAAGTGGTGATGTTACCCACAGCAACAAATCAAATTCTCTCTATCGTTTCTCTATTGCATCCTAGAAAATGATAGACATAATCTGATTAGTTGCTATGGGCAACATCACCACTTTTCATTTTTAGAACCTTTAGTAAATATACCCCCTAGTGTCTGCTTTCTGTAGCAGGTAAGCTAAGGCGCAGGATCAAATTTGCTGGTGGCGCTCCCCACAACCTAGTTGCCTCAGGGGCACATTGCACTAGGTAGCTCTTATACACATTGCACCAGGTAGCCCATTTTACACACTGCATGAGGTAGAGCCTATTATACACAGGTAGCCCCTTATACACAATTCACCAGGTTTCCCATTATTCACATTGCACCAAGTAGCCCCTTATACACAGTGCACCAGGTAGCTCCTTATACACATTATGCCAGGTAGCCCATTATACACATTGCGCCAGGTAGCCCATTATACACATTGCGCCAGGTAGCCCATTATACACATTGCACCAGGTAGCCCATTATACACATTGCACCAGGTAGCCCATTAAACAAATTGCACCACCTAGCCCCTTATACACACCGCACCAGCTAGCCGTCACTCACATCCGGCGCCTGTGGTCCCTTGGCTCTATGTTCTCAAACTTCCACCCAGCGTGAAGCTGAGCGTGAGTGAGTAGTGGCAGGAGGCGACCGGCAGTGGTAAGTGGCCAGGGGGCGGTAGGCAGCAGGAATCGGCCAAAAGAGGACGGTGGGGTGGCCATCAGGAGGAAGTGGCCAGGACTGGGGGCGGCCGGGGGGCAGCAGGAAGCATTGTGATGTGGGCAGCAGATGGGTGCTGATGGAGCTGGTGAGGTGACTGGGACACCCACCCGCACATAGAACCACCACTGGCGGGATCCCATGAGCCGGACGAGCAGCGACCCTCCCCGCATCCCTCCCCCACAGCCAACAACGCAGCCAACATAGTGCAGCCAAATGCACAAGGACCGAGCATCCACAGACATGAAGATCACCCGCCTGAGCATAGCTTCCAAGTGAGCAACCCACCCCAGCAACATGCCCATATCACCACACACCAGCCCCCCCCCCCCCAACGCCCTACACACACAGCCAGTTTCCCCAGTCCCAATATACACTGACACACACCCTGTCCCCTCCAGCCACACCACACACACACCCTGTTCACCCCAGTCCCTACACACACACCCAGCCTGTACTTAGCAACACACATACCTGTTCTCCTCTGCCCTTCCACTCTCACCCGTTTTCCCCAGTCAGTCACTAAGCCTTCCGGACACAGCAGGAGTAGGCAGGGACACATACAAGACCAGGAGAAGTCGGGGGCGTGGCATAATCACGGACCCGTGGCCACGCCCCCTTTGAGAAACACCCACCCATCCTCCTACCATTCAGCAGCAAGCACCGTGACCGAACGAGGCAGCTGCCAGGCGGTGGGGTCACAGGACAGGACAGCCGGAGTCACTCGTCATCCCAGCAGGCAAGTCCACTGGTGGCTGCTGCAGTTCTGCATGGTGGTGGGAGGCGCTTGTGTGCATGTCACAGGGGCGTGCTTTCATGGGCTGAAAGCACGTCCCTGCTGCACTGAGGCACCTCTATAGGTGCCGTTTTCAATACTTTTTTTAATGGCCTTTTCCAGCCCTCTGCATGGCCACGCCCCCCGCCCGCCCCCTGCTTCCGGCCATTTACAGTTAGCAGCGAGAGGCACCGTTCAAGGTGCCTCCGAAATCTTTTTTTTATGCTAAAAAAGATTAGGTTACTATGAGAAGATACTTATGACACAGAACATGTCATAAGTATCTTCTCTGTATTCTTGTAATCCCTTTAATGACAGGGGAGGCACTGCCTCCCCTGCCTCCCCTGACTGCACGTCCCTGTAACATATATACCCTGCATGGATAATGGTCCGGATTTGGATTTGGAAGCAAGGCAGAAAAAGCACATGTTTGTATCTGGAACAAACCATTTTGCAATGCAAGGGGAGGAAATACATTTATATAATTTTACATGTTATTTATGGTAAATAGGATGTTTGTAAATCATCATGTGCAGCCTTGATGGCAGGAATCAGCTTCATCAGCTCCTGAACTATATCTACTCAGACACATAATGTTGCCCTAAGGCACCTCTACTAGCTCTTGAGCCATACCACTGGACTGACATAGATAATGATGTTTTTTTCTAATATTTGTGTACATTTGATATTTATGACCTCTGTGGTCAAAAAAGACCCTTAATATACAAGTTTATATAATAAATATTGGAATATTCTTACAAGCTGAAGGGTAGTTGCATTTTATAGCTGTAGCGTTTGGTCTAGGCGGTCTTTAGAAAGCATGATGATAGCACAGAAGTGCTTGCAGAGAGATTTCATTACACACCAGTCACACAGTATGATAATGTTTTTTTTTCCATCAAGCCTGAAGTAGGATCATTCGGATTTCTTTCCAGCTCCAAGTCTAACATGTACAGCGTCACAGCACATAATGCTGGTTGAAAGGCGGTGGATTCATTTGAAGTAGTTTACATTATTCATGTACAGACTCAAAAGCTTTTTCACAGTGGGACAACTACTTCTACAATGTTATGGTTTGTGCTGCATTGATAATTCTATTACTCTTATGTTTATGATCCAGTGAAGGTGGAAAATATTGCAAAGAAACACTCTCAAGACCGTAATAAAATGAAAGAAACAACATTGCGCAGGACACCAGTATAACACACAAATATAGTCATAACCTCTATATTTAAGCTTTCACTAGAACTTACTTACAAATAATACTCTTAACATGGAGAATATAATGTACGTACTTCTGAAAAGTGACAGTAACAGGGGCTTTACTAAATACCTCATCATTTGGGATATTACATGATTGAATATTATAACCACCTGCAGGAAGGTCTACATTAGCTTGCTTTGGCTTTGGGGCTTATTCACACATTTGCGCAAATATGTGTAACGAAGATCTCTGAATTCAATTATTATGTGGAATTTATATCTGGTTACTGTTATCATTCAGGGTGCTGGGGGAAACAAATGCCTTTTTTTTGGCTTTCCTAGTGCAGGCAGATACAGTCAACACCGTAGTTGTGATCAGTTCTTGCAAGATTCCGGAGGAAAGCACCTGCTTCTTCCTATTTTGTTTGTGCTACCTTATGCACGAGTGCAACTGAATAAATTGCTCATGGTTTTACAGATTTACAGAAGGGTCCACTACAATTGTATTTGTCATTTACATTTATGTTTCATTTTTTTTTAAAGTTACTGTAGTGTTATTAATGTTTTGCTGCCTTTTGGTGTAAAATAAGACATTTAAATCGTTTCTTTATGTCTGCTCGAGTTGTAGGCTAGCTTTAGACAGCTGAGATATCAATTCAATTTTGGAGAGAGTAGGCCCGATTCCATCTCTATTCAATACAATGAAACTTGGCAGGTCACAGTGTTAGTGGCACACTACAGTATGCTGCAGTGTTCAGCTCTGCAAAACAGTCACCTACTATGTGAACTAAATGATCAAATAAATAAATAAATAAATAAATACATACATACATACATACAATTGCAGAGTATGTCCCCTTCTGTTT
The DNA here is from genome assembly GCF_028390025.1 of Pseudophryne corroboree. NCBI lineage: Eukaryota > Metazoa > Chordata > Amphibia > Anura > Myobatrachidae > Pseudophryne > Pseudophryne corroboree. Next base: position 410,136,236 of record NC_086449.1, read on the forward strand.
GACCATGGAAAATACCACTCTTAAGGGGGGTACACACGGAGCGATAATCTAAGCAATCTGACTAGATTGCTTAGATTTTCAGCAACATCGCTCCGTGTGTAGCCCCCTCAGCGATAGCGATGCGCGGCCCCGCACATCGCTATCGCTGCTGATAGATTGGCCTGCATGCAGGCCAATCTAGCGGGTCGCTCACTTCACCCGCTGGGTGAAATGAGCGCCCCCCCCCGTCTCCCCCCGCACGCTCAGCACAGATCGCGCTGTGCTGAGCGCCGGGAGAGATGTGTGCTGAGCGGTTCGCTCAGCACACATCTCTCCCAAATCGGGCCGTGAGTACTGGCCTTTACAATCTAACCAAGCCCCAGGCTATAGAATCAAAACCCAGCATCCTACTTACTGTATTCTTCTCTAGTTGGGGCTCTTCACAGCAGCACTGGGCTGTGAGTGTCAGAGTTGTTGTTATATTAAAAAACTATCAATTAACTGAAACACAGACACAACTGTTAAATAAACTTCTCTTGAAATTAGAACTCTGCAATCATTTGCTCACCAATGAATCTATTTATGTATTTAATTATGTATTTATTTATTTTATCTTGTTTTCCAAAGTGTTTTTCTTCTAATGTTTCTAATACAGAATTATAATTTACTTACAACCGAGAGGGCAATAACCTATATTTGTAATTCAAAAGGAAAATGTTCTTACTGCAATTCATATGATAATGTTAGGGTGGCCAATCCTGGGATTTTCGTCTAAAATTGTCTGGGATTGAATCCCGGGATTGAAGCTTCCAATCCTAGAGATTTCAGGATTAGCTACCAGCTTTTTTTTTCTTCAATCTTCAGCAGACTCAGACACTGCACAGCTCCCCCTGCCTTGCTCCCCTTGCCACGGGTTGTGCGCACTGCGCAGCAAGACATGATGGCAGAGGTCTCACTGTGCTGCCTGACACCAGCCACGCGCGCCGCCAAGACCTCACCACACCACTTGCAGCAAGTGGACCCTCCCTCTGCCCATCCAGAGGATGGTGAGTTGTTGTGTGGGCTTGGTGGACATTGAAGAATTTAATTTTAAAACCATGAACCCAATCTCGGGAATCTCGGGATTAATCATTTTTCAATCACAAATCCCGGGATTGAAATAATGGCCCAGGATTGGCCTTCCTACATACAGTATATGTAATACAAAACCAAAATAATTTTTATTCATTTGTAATCCAAAGGAAACTGTTCCATATTTGTGATCCAAATGGGAATTAATCACCTTATAAACTAAAGGCCCATACACACTGGGCAATTTTGAGCTGAAAGCAGGTCACTTTTGGTGTGTTGAGATGCTTTCAGCTCAAAGCCGCCCAGTATGTATGCCCCGGCGATAAACGGTGAGCGCTGATGCTTGCCCCCTGCTTCATCGCCGTCAGCCGCCGTTCATCTGTTGGTATCACCAGCAGGTGATCGGCGGGGTGAACGGCTTTCCATAGCCTCCTGCTATGGAAAGCCGCTCACCCCCGCTGACATCGCTGGGCAGGGGGAAAATCGCTCAGTGTGTATGCACTGAGCGATTTTCAGCACAGCGATGTCAGTGATCATCGCTATGCATACATGCCGGGAAAAATGCCCAGTGATAATGCACCTTAAAAGACATTGCAAACTGCTCAGCCAGAAACCTTATGCAGAGTGAGTTAAGAATCAATTGGTTTTGAGCATCATTATCCCGTCACCCAATTATAAGCGTGTTCCCATGCTAAAATTGATATGGTTGGCTGACAGTCAAAGTGAGTCCCTGGGGTTTCTTGCTTTAATTGCACATCAATAAAGCAATTTAATGAAATTAACAGTGCTCAGTTTATGTCAATCGTATATTTATTTCTATGGTCCATTCATTTCAATGGAGTTTCTGCATTTAGTACACAACTGCATTAAAAAAAATGGATCATTGATATGAATGAGACAAATACAGCACAGTGCTATTAAAAATGATAACTTAAAACTTTAGTGACTATTGGCCCTATTTAGGTTCAGTAGCAGATTTTGCTAAAAGGCTGAATCTGCTACTGCTTCTATTGCATGCTGGGGGCCGCCCAGCACAGGGCAAAGCCGTCCAGCATGCAAAGTACCATCCTGCAAAGTGCCATCCTGCAATGCAATCGCAAGTCAATTGTAATCGCATCGCAGATCCAGAAAACAAGGATAGACCCCTGCATACGCAGCCATGCTGCGTATGCAGACGAACTGCTAACATCTTTTTCTTTGAAGTGGCTGTGTGTGACGTCACACAGCTACCCCCAAAATATGTCTGTACACGCCTCCGTTGTACAAATCACTCCCCAAAAAATGTTGCATCACTGCCCCCCTCGACGCCCGCTGCTGTCAATCAAACTGAGATCACATCCTCAGGGATGCGATCGCAAAGCAGAAGTCTGCGCATGTGCAAACATCTGAAAAGTGTATGCCTGTGATTTTTGCTATTTACCGATTGAAGCTGAATGAGGACCTATGTACACAATATGCTCCAGTAACCACCAATGAACTGAGTGCTAGTATGAAGTGTATTAAAATACTCTGAATGTATAAAATAGAACAAGAATTCCAATAAACAGTGCTGCATTGTAAATGCATGCAGAGACAAGTATGAAACCAATGAGTGCAGAACCATAGATTAATTATTTTTCTCTATCGTCCTAGTGGATGCTGGGGTTCCTGAAAGGACCATGGGGAATAGCGGCTCCGCAGGAGACAGGGCACAAAAAGTAAAGCTTTCCGATCAGGTGGTGTGCACTGGCTCCTCCCCCTATGACCCTCCTCCAAGCCTCAGTTAGATTTTTGTGCCCGGCCGAGAAGGGTGCAATCTAGGTGGCTCTCCTAAAGAGCTGCTTAGAAAAGTTTAGCTTAGGTTTTTTATTTTACAGTGAGTCCTGCTGGCAACAGGATCACTGCAACGAGGGACTTAGGGGAGAAGAAGTGAACTCACCTGCGTGCAGGATGGATTGGCTTCTTGGCTACTGGACATCAGCTCCAGAGGGACGATCACAGGTACAGCCTGGATGGTCACCGGAGCCTCGCCGCCGGCCCCCTTGCAGATGCTGAAACAAGAAGAGGTCCAGAATCGGCGGCAGAAGACTCCTCAGTCTTCTAAAGGTAGCGCACAGCACTGCAGCTGTGCGCCATTTCCTCTCAGCACACTTCACACGGCAGTCACTGAGGGTGCAGGGCGCTGGGAGAGGAGCGCCCTGGGAGGCAAATGAAAACCTATTTGGCTAAAAAATACCTCACATATAGCCTCCGGGGGCTATATGGAGATATTTAACCCCTGCCAGAATCCACTAAAGAGCGGGAGACGAGCCCGCCGGAAAAGGGGCGGGGCCTATCTCCTCAGCACACAGCGCCATTTTCCTTACACAGCTCCGCTGGTCAGGACGGCTCCCAGGTCTCTCCCCTGCACTGCACTACAGAAACAGGGTAAAACAAGAGAGGGGGGGCAAAATAGTGGCAAAAATTATATTATAAAAGCAGCTATACAGGGAGCACTTATTATAAGGCTATCCCTGTCATATATAGCGCTTTGGTGTGTGCTGGCAAACTCTCCCTCTGTCTCCCCAAAGGGCTAGTGGGGTCCTGTCTTCGTTAAGAGCATTCCCTGTGTGTCTGCTGTGTGTCGGTACGTGTGTGTCGACATGTATGAGGACGATATTGGTGTGGAGGCGGAGCAATTGCCAAATATGGGGATGTCACCTCCTAGGGGGTCGACACCAGAATGGATGCCTTTATTTATGGAATTACGGGATAGTGTCAACACGCTAAAGCAGTCGTTTGACGACATGAGACGGCTGGACAATCAATTAGTGCCTGTCCAGGCGCCTCAAACACCGTCAGGGGCTGTAAAACGCCCTTTGCCTCAGTCGGTCGACACAGACCCAGACACAGGCACTGATTCCAGTGGCGACGGTGACGAATCAACCGTATTTTCCAGTAGGGCCACACGTTATATGATTTTGGCAATGAAGGAGGCGTTACATTTAGCTGATACTACAGGTACCACTAAACAGGGTATTATGTGGGGTGTGAAAAAACTACCTATAGTTTTTCCTGAGTCAGAAGAACTAAATGAGGTGTGTGATGAAGCGTGGGTTGCCTCTGATAAAAAGATGCTAATTTCAAAGAAGTTATTGGCTTTATACCCTTTCCCGCCAGAGGTTAGGGCGCGCTGGGAAACACCTCCTAGGGTGGACAAGGCGCTCACACGCTTATCTAAACAAGTGGCGTTACCCTCTCCTGAGACGGCCGCACTTAAAGATCCAGCAGATAGGAGGATGGAAAATATCCAAAAAAGTATATACACACATACAGGTGTTATACTACGACCAGCTATAGCGACAGCCTGGATGTGCAGTGCTGGAGTAGCTTGGTCAGAGTCCCTGATTGAAAATATTGATACCCTGGATAGGGACAATGTTTTACTGTCTTTAGAGCAAATAAAGGATGCATTTCTTTATATGCGTGATGCACAGAGGGATATCTGCACACTGGCATCACGGGTAAGTGCTATGTCCATTTCGGCCAGAAGAAGTTTATGGACGCGACAGTGGTCAGGCGATGCGGACTCAAAACGGCATATGGAAGTTTTGCCGTATAAAGGGGAGGAGTTATTTGGAGTCGGTCTATCAGATTTGGTGGCCACGGCTACAGCCGGGAAATCCACCTTTTTACCTCAAGTTACTCCCCAACAGAAAAAGACACCGACTTTTCAACCGCAGCCCTTTCGTTCCTTTAAAAACAAGAGAGCAAAGGGATATTCATATCTGCCACGAGGCAGAGGAAGGGGGAAGAGACAGCAACAGGCAGCTCCTTCCCAGGAACAGAAGCCCTCCCCCGCTTCTACAAAAGCCTCAGCATGACGCTGGGGCTTCTCAAGCGGACTCGGGGGCGGTGGGCGGTCGTCTCAAGAATTTCAGCGCGCAGTGGGCTCACTCGCAGGTAGATCCCTGGATCCTGCAGATAATATCTCAGGGATGCAGGTTGGAACTAGAGACAGATCCACCTCGCCGTTTCCTGAAGTCTGCTTTACCAACGTCCCCCTCCGAAAGGGAGACGGTCTTGGAAGCCATTCACAAGCTGTACTCTCAGCAGGTGATAGTCAAGGTACCTCTTCTACAACAAGGAAAGGGGTATTATTCCACTCTATTTGTGGTACCGAAGCCGGATGGCTCGGTAAGACCTATTCTAAATCTGAAGTCCTTGAACCTGTACATAAAGAAGTTCAAGTTCAAGATGGAGTCACTCAGAGCAGTGATAGCGAACCTGGAAGAAGGGGACTTTATGGTATCCTTGGACATCAAGGATGCGTACCTCCACGTTCCAATTTACCCCTCACACCAGGGGTACCTCAGGTTCGTCGTACAAAACTGTCACTATCAGTTTCAGACGCTGCCGTTCGGATTGTCCACGGCACCTCGGGTCTTTACAAAGGTAATGGCCGAGATGATGATTCTTCTTCGAAGAAAAGGCGTATTAATTATCCCATACTTGGACGATCTCCTGATAAGGGCAAGGTCCAGAGAACAGCTAGAGATGGGATTAGCACTGTCTCAAGAAGTGCTAAAACAGCACGGGTGGATTCTGAATATTCCAAAATCCCAGTTAATGCCGACAACTCGTCTGCTGTTCCTAGGGATGATTCTGGACACGGTTCAGAAAAAGGTTTTTCTCCCGGAGGAAAAAGTCAAGGAGTTATCCGAGCTTGTCAGGAACCTCCTAAAACCAGGAAAGGTGTCTGTACATCAATGCACAAGAGTCCTGGGGAAAATGGTGGCTTCTTACGAAGCAATTCCATTCGGCAGATTCCACGCAAGAATTTTCCAGAGGGATCTGTTGGACAAATGGTCAGGGTCGCATCTTCAGATGCACCAGCGGATAACCCTGTCTCCAAGGACAAGGGTATCTCTTCTGTGGTGGTTGTAGAGTGCTCATCTATTGGAGGGCCGCAGATTCGGCATACAGGATTGGATCCTGGTGACCACGGACGCCAGCCTGAGAGGCTGGGGAGCAGTCACACAAGGAAGAAACTTCCAGGGAGTGTGGACGAGCCTGGAAACCTCTCTTCACATAAACATTCTGGAACTAAGAGCAATCTACAATGCTCTAAGCCAGGCAGAACCTCTGCTTCAGGGAAAACCGGTGTTGATCCAGTCGGACAACATCACGGCAGTCGCCCATGTGAACAGACAGGGCGGCACAAGAAGCAGGAGTGCAATGGCAGAAGCTGCAAGGATTCTTCGCTGGGCAGAGAATCATGTAATAGCACTGTCAGCAGTGTTCATCCCGGGAGTGGACAACTGGGAAGCAGACTTCCTCAGCAGACACGACCTTCACCCGGGAGAGTGGGGACTTCATCCAGAAGTCTTTCACATGCTGGTAACCCGTTGGGAAAGACCAATGGTGGACATGATGGCGTCTCGCCTCAACAAAAAACTGGACAGGTATTGCGCCAGGTCAAGAGATCCGCAGGCAATAGCTGTGGACGCGCTGGTAACGCCTTGGGTGTACCAGTCGGTGTATGTGTTTCCTCCTCTGCCTCTCATACCAAAAGTATTGAGAATTATACGGCAAAGAGGCGTAAGAACGATACTAGTGGTTCCGCATTGGCCAAGAAGGACTTGGTACCCGGAACTTCAAGAGATGATCACGGAAGATCCGTGGCCTCTACCTCTAAGGAGGGACTTGCTTCAGCAGGGTCCCTGTCTGTTTCAAGACTTACCGCGGCTGCGTTTGACGGCATGGCGGTTGAACGCCGGATCCTAAAGGAAAAAGGCATGCCGGAAGAAGTCATTCCTACTTTGATTAAAGCAAGGAAGGAAGTAACCGTGCAACATTATCACCGCATCTGGCGAAAATATGTTGCGTGGTGCGAGGATCGGAGTGCTCCGACGGAGGAATTTCAACTGGGTCGATTCCTACATTTCCTGCAATCAGGATTGTCTATGGGTCTCAAATTGGGATCTATTAAGGTTCAAATTTCGGCCCTGTCGATTTTCTTCCAGAAAGAATTGGCTTCAGTCCCTGAAGTCCAGACTTTTGTTAAGGGAGTGCTGCATATACAGCCTCCTGTGGTGCCTCCAGTGGCACCGTGGGATCTCAATGTGGTTTTGGACTTTCTAAAATCTCATTGGTTTGAACCACTAAAAAATGTGGATTTGAAATATCTCACATGGAAAGTGACCATGCTACTAGCCCTGGCTTCGGCCAGGAGAGTGTCAGAACTGGCAGCTTTATCTTACAAAAGCCCATATCTGATTTTCCATTCGGACAGGGCGGAACTGCGGACTCGTCCGCATTTTCTCCCTAAGGTGGTGTCAGCATTTCATCTGAACCAGCCTATTGTAGTGCCTGCGGCTACAAGTGACTTGGAGGACTCCAAGTTACTGGACGTTGTCAGAGCATTGAAAATATATATTGCAAGGACAGCTGGAGTCAGAAAATCTGACTCGTTGTTTATATTGTATGCACCCAACAAGATGGGTGCTCCTGCGTCTAAGCAGACGATTGCTCGTTGGATCTGTAGCACAATCCAACTTGCACATTCTGTGGCAGGCCTGCCACAGCCTAAATCTGTAAGGGCCCACTCCACAAGGAAGGTGGGCTCATCTTGGGCGGCTGCCCGAGGGGTCTCGGCATTACAACTTTGCCGAGCAGCTACGTGGTCAGGGGAGAACACGTTTGTAAAATTTTACAAATTTGATACTCTGGCTAAGGAGGACCTGGAGTTCTCTCATTCGGTGCTGCAGAGTCATCCGCACTCTCCCGCCCGTTTGGGAGCTTTGGTATAATCCCCATGGTCCTTTCAGGAACCCCAGCATCCACTAGGACGATAGAGAAAATAAGAATTTACTTACCGATAATTCTATTTCTCGGAGTCCGTAGTGGATGCTGGGCGCCCATCCCAAGTGCGGATTATCTGCAATAATTGTACATAGTTATTGTTAACTAATTCGGGTTATTGTTGTAGGGAGCCATCTTTCAGAGGCTCCTCTGTTATCATACTGTTAACTGGGTTTAGATCACAAGTTGTACGGTGTGATTGGTGTGGCTGGTATGAGTCTTACCCGGGATTCAAAATTCCTCCCTTATTGTGTACGCTCGTCCGGGCACAGTACCTAACTGAGGCTTGGAGGAGGGTCATAGGGGGAGGAGCCAGTGCACACCACCTGATCGGAAAGCTTTACTTTTTGTGCCCTGTCTCCTGCGGAGCCGCTATTCCCCATGGTCCTTTCAGGAACCCCAGCATCCACTACGGACTCCGAGAAATAGAATTATCGGTAAGTAAATTCTTATTTTTTTGTGACATGCAATTGCGTGTTCACTCATGTTAAAATGCGGTTTACCCCTGGTGTGTAACTAACCATCACAGCTTCAGTGACCCCGTCAGTTCAGAAAAATGTCACACATCAGTTGAGGGAATCTTTGTAATTGTTACGAGCCGTGGCGGCTTGCACTTCCTGCAGATCCCGGTCGTTTCTAAGCAACCAGAACATCAAAGCAGTTCAGCCCAGCAGCTTCCCTGTGGTAGCTAGGTGACCAAAACACTGGGCAGCCGCTAGGCAATCCTGGACAGACAGCAAGCTGTCGGAGAGGAGCAGTGCTCCAGCTGCACGTGTTAATCACTCAAAGGGGCTTGGCTCCTGGGGCTCTCTGAATGGCTGCTGCTACTTTATCTTGCAGTCAGTCCAGCCATGTCCTGCCAGTTATAGTTCATGCCAGTCAGCATGAGCCCCATGCCCCCTGTTCCTGGTTCCATAAACTAGATCCTGGTTATACTCCTGTTGGATCTTGGAAGATATCTCCAGCTGTACAGCTGGAGATGCAACCTTCAACTATATCCTGTATACCTGGCCTGCTGTCATCTGCCAGACTCCTGTAAGGCTGGAGCCACAACCTTCAGCTATATTCTGTATACCTAGCCTGCTGTGTTATGACAAAGTCCTGTATGACTGGAGCTGCAACTTTCAGCTACATACTGCATTCCTGGCTTTCTGTAATCTCCTGGAAGCTTGTACGGCTGAAGCTGCATTCCTCAACTGTATCTTACATTGATAACCTGTTGCCACATGCCAAAATCCTGTACGGCAGGAGCTGCAACCTCCCAGCCATAATTTGTATACCTGGCCTGCCCACCATCTTCTGGTGTACCGTAACCACACCATCTACTCAGTGCCTGTATATCATCTTCACAGTGCCCCATCAGAGATTCCAATCCAGCTCAGACCTCATCCTCTGTGCTCCCATGTGCCCTCACCCTCAGTTATTCTCCAGTCCATTACCCAGTGGTCTTCAGCCTATCGTGCGAGCCCCTACTGCTGGAGATTTTAAATCCAGGGGACCCCTAAGTACTGGTGTGCTAATCTAGCACTAAGGGAACAGCGGGGTGTTGTTATTGGCAGAAGACCCTCTTGAGGGCTCTAGGGTCTCACACCAATAGTGCTGGATTCCATAACAGTAATTTATCTTGATGAAATGGCTTTCTCTTAACAACACATATTCATTTTTTTCCAGCTTTGTCCTTTAAAGCACCTAATGCATTTACTGTGTTTTTCCCTTAGCAAAAAGGTAAAGTAAAAGTTTATAAAATAGTATCATATATTCTTAATATTAGTTTAGGAAAATACACAACCTTTGTGTGAGCTATTTATAATATGGCCATTTAAAATAGCTTATATTATGGCAAATGTGTAAACTGAAGACTTGGCATGTTTGCCTGCAGATACTGATTTCACATTTTCTAACATCTTTATACGTTCTGCCAATTTTCAGGGTAAGGAGAACAGGGATTATGTAGAGTTAATAATAATAATAATAATAATAATAATAATAATAATAATAATGATGATGATGATGATGATAATAATATTTTCTTTATATAGCACTTTGATATGCCAAAACTGCCAGCATAAAATGCGTCCTGAAACAAGATTAATTTTGCGCATGCTACATAAATGGATGGCTCTCAAGATGTATCCAGGGGGCATATGTAATAGGATCTGAGTTTGCAGGAGGTGCGGGATGCCGGCCGATCTCTAACTTTCTTTAAAGCAGCAATCATGTACAAGGCATGGTTTTGACTTGTAAATGATTTCTCCTTTAAAAAACCTCTGAGATCGTTCGGCATGCCGCACCTCTGGGAAAATCAAATCCTGTTATATTTGCCTCCAGATCTGCAAGGTTAGAGCATACGTTCTAGAGAACAACGGTATGTGCACTTGGGTTACACAAGGAAATGAGGGCTGACAGTGGTATTAGTAAATATCAATGCTAAAGTTACAATAAACATGTCATAATATAGGTGGTCATTCCGAGTTGTTCGCTCTGTAATTTTCTTTGCATCGCAGCGATTTTCCGCTAACTGCGCATGCGCAATGTTCGCACTGCGACTGCGCCAAGTAAATTTGCTATGCAGTTAGGTATTTTACTCACGGCATTACGAGGTTTTTTCTTCGTTCTGGTGATCGTAATGTGATTGACAGGAAGTGGGTGTTTCTGGGCGGAAACAGGCCGTTTTATGGGAGTGTTTGAAAAAACGCTACCGTTTCTGGGAAAAATGCGGGAGTGGCTGGAGAAATGGAGGAGTGTCTGGGCGAACGCTGGGTGTGTTTGTGACGTCAAACCAGGAACGACAAGCACTGAACTAATCGCACTGGAAGAGTAAGTCTCGAGCTACTCAGAAACTGCACAGAGAAGTCTTTTCGCAATATTGCGAATCTTTCGTTCGCAATTTTGATAAGATAAGATTCACTCCCAGTAGGCGGCGGCTTAGCGTGTGCAAAGCTGCTAAAAGCAGCTTGCGAGCGAACAACTCGGAATGAGGGCCATAGTACATTGGTGGTCATTCTGAGTTGTTCGCTCGGTAATTTTCTTTGCATCGCAGCGATTTTCCGCTAACTGCGCATGCGCAATGTTCGCACTGCGACTGCGCCAAGTAAATTTGCTATGTAGTTAGGTATTTTACTCACGGCATTACGAGGTTTTTTCTTCGTTCTCGTTATCATAATGTGATTGACAGGAAGTGGGTGTTTCTGGGCGGAAACTGGCCGTTTTATGGGAGTGTTTGAAAAAAACGCTACCGTTTCTGGGAAAAACGCGGGAGTGGCTGGAGAAACGAGGAGTGTCTGGGCGAACGCTGGGTGTGTTTGTGACGTCAAACCAGGAACGACAAGCACTGAACTGATCGCACTGGCAGAGTAAGTCTCGAGCTACTCAGAAACTGCACAGAGAAGTCTTTTCGTTTGCAATTTTGATAAGCTAAGATTCACTCCCAGTAGACGGCGGCTTAGCGTGTGCAAAGCTGCTAAAAGCAGCTTGCGAGCGAACAACTCGGAATGAGGGCCATTGTATGAAGTATCATATGTATAACACAGTCTGCCTGTGTCTGGACAATAGTGGAAAAAGATATGATCACACACTCATGCGCCAATAGCAGCCTGAAATCTAGTGGTATGAGTTTCACCAACACTCAAATAGAATATAGACAGAAATGGTTACCACAACAGATCTCGGGCGCTTATCTACAAAAGAACCTTTGGAATAGCCCACATCAGCATTCTGGTGACGTTATGTAGATTCTGATCTCGATGGACACTAGACGCTACCGAGGCTGCAGCAGTCGATGGAAACTCATATCATGAGTTTCCATCGACTGCTGCAGCCTCGGTAGCGTCTAGTGTCCATCGAGATCAGAATCTACATAACGTCATCAGAATGCTGATGTGGGCTATTCCAAAGGTTCTTTTGTAGATAAGCGCCTGAGATCTGTTGTGGTAACCATTTCTGTCTGTGTCTGGACAATGTTAATTAATTAATATTAAGTCACCTTTAATAGGTAAAATGCAAATAAGTACACACAAATTAAAAATAAAAGTACTAATTAATTTCAGTTAAATAGAAAAATCTGTTAATTTCTCCTTCCCAAATGGGAATCTTATATTGTCCCATGGGCCGATTCCAAATGTCAAATAAATAATGCAAATATACTGCAGAATGATAATAATAATAATAATAATAATAATAATAGAAGAAGAAGAGTTCTTGATGGACTCTACCAATTAGAAACTGACGCCAGTATTGGACTGGTGCATGAAAGGCCCACTGAGAAAATGCAGTGGTAGAGGCCCTTAGGGGTGTGGTCAGTCTCCAGAGGGGGTGTGGCCAGAAACCACATTGGTTTGTCTAACCATTAAAGACTGAATGGAAGTGCATGAATGATGATGTACTAGATTAATAACAGCATAAGGTAACATATTATGTATTATGTATAATTTAAGTGCACAGTCTGGAACCTCAACCCCAGAGGAGGAGGTGGGCCTGGGTCCCCAGGCAGTGGGGCCCACCGGGTGTTTCCCTTGTACCCCTGTGGGCCAGTCCAACCCTGGTTGCTGCTGATCTTTATCATCATCATATGCCTACTGCCTGGCTCATACGTGTCTTACATGCCAGCACTATACTAGCTTGTAAGGAGTAATAATTGCAGAATGCGTTTGCATCTATATATGTATGAATGGATGCAGAACTGTTTTTATATACTGAAATATCTTGTGGAAATTCTACATATTAGTTCTGCTGCAGAATTTAAGAAAGAACAAGACTGACACTTGTAAAACATGTAAATATTACGCCTTTATTTCCACTTCAAAAGCTTGCTATAGCACACCAGAAATCCTGGGATCAAGGCAGCAAGTCTGCAGCTTCCCATCTCATATCACTTTTTCTTACAGGTTTCGAAGATGTCCCCTGGCTTCCAGCTTGATTCACTGTGTTGCTGTACTGTTCCTGGAAAGGCCATAAAATGTGATGAGTTGAATGACTGGTGTGTGCTTTGTCTTGATGATTTTATCTCACAGAAATGAATGGCTCTGAGGCTACTGCCAAAAACACTGTGGCATCCCCAGAGGTGAATAGATGTCAGTGTAATTGGTTTATTTATGTATAGCTTTACTCAAGAAGCCTTGGCCATAGCATTATATGTGTGTGACATGCCTTGTCTTATCTGGGTGAAGAGTTTCCTCTGGCTATCAGTCAAGTGTGAAGTTGGAAGAAATAAACTGGGAGGGAAGGTTATATGCAAAGCCATCTGTTCTGTGATTGTAATATTGCTGCTTGCACTTAAAAAGAAAGGCATTTTTACACAGTAGTGGGACTTGTGTAAGGTTCCAACGTCATCCAGAATGGTTTTATACCCTCAAGCTGCAATACCAAGAAACGTGATATTACCCATAAGGCCGATCGGGATGCGGCTATGTGACTGGCGGTCGGGAGAGCGCCGGTCACTATACCTACGCCGGAAGCCCGCCCGGTGGAAAGCCCCACAGTTGGCATGCCGACTGACAGAGACTATTCCCACTCCTGGGTGTCCACGACACCCATATAATGGGAATAGAACCTCTGGCGAGCGCAGCGAGCCACTGAGCCTGCTGCATGTCCCGCAAGGGGCTTTGTTGCACTCGCCCCCCTTTGGCAAACTATACAGCGGGATCCTGGCATCGGTATGGTCACCGGCGGTATCCCAACCCGGCTTATCACTTACTCAACATGCTAAAATAGCTTGGTGCCAAGAACAATTAATAATAATAATAATAATAATAATAATAATAATAATAATAATAATAATAATAATAAAATAATAATAATAATAATAATATTAATAATATTAATAATAATAATAATAATAAGATTTAGGCCCAGATTTATCAAGCATTGGAGAGTGTTAAATAGCATGGTGATAAAGTACCAACCAATCAGCTCCTAACTGTCATTTTTCAAACACAGTAACATGTACTGTAATACCCCTTTCACACTGCAAAAGTAACCCGGGATATTGCCGATCGGATCCAGCTCAACCCGGGTCGAGGTGCAGTCTAAAAGCACCACTTTTGAATATCCCAGGTCGAGTAACCCTGCATTTCAACCCGGTATAAAAGCAGTGTTACACACGGGTTGGACCCGGGTCATTGTGCACTCTAAAGTGCCCAACCCGGGTTATTCAACCCTGCATTCATGTAAAAGTGCTGATTGGCTGTTCTTTGTGTGCCTTGATTATGTCAGCAGCCTGACCCCTGCTACACAGGAGAGAACAGAGAGCATTAAGAATTAGAGCTGTTAAAAATTAGGGGTGAGGCAGAGATTGCTAGGCAGCTTACTGCATACCTCCCAACTTATTAAAAGTACAAAGAGGGACCTTGGGACGCGCCTGAAAAGGGGGCGTAGCCTAAATGAAAGGGACATGGTCTCGTGGCAGAGCCGTGATCGCATAGTCACGCCCCCCTTGTACAGTCACTTAGGGTGCATGCCCAGCGCTCTCTGTCACCTGTGAATAGACGCATGCGCACAGCGTCAATTCACCGCTGTTCTGCTAAGCAGTGCAGCAGTGACACTAGCCTCACAACTGCCCCCCCAACACCCCCGCAGGACACTGCGGGCTGCGGGTGGGACAGTCCCGCAAAAATCGGGACACTTGGGAGTTATGTTACTGGAACAGTTAAAGATGCATTTGTGTATAAAAACATAGCTCTGTCCGCCATGATTCCTGCAATGTTGTGAGCTGTCCCCACCCTCTCCTTTTGTCCCCTTCTGACACCTCATCTTTCTGAGCCAAAAAGAGTCCATTTAAAATGAAATCCATGGAGTTTTAATTGCTGACTCGGGTTGAGTTAAAATGAGCCAACCCTGCAATAACCCGGGTTGAATGTGTAGTGTGAAGCGGTCTGACCTGTGTCCGACCCGGGTTCAAAATACTGGGTCGGACCCGGGTTTGCGGTGTGAAAGGGGTATAAGTTAGGAGCTGATTTGCTGTTACGTTATCACCATGCTATTTATCACTCTCCAAGGCTTGATAAATTGGGGCCTAGATTTGTCAAAGCTTGGAGAGTGATAAAGTGGAGAGAGAGATAAGGTACTAACCAATCAGTTTCTAACTGTAAATTAACAGGTTGTGTTTGAAATATGAACGTTTTAAGCTGATTGGTTGATATTGGGTAGGATGTACTAACAGCAAAATGCAATCAAAACTCAGAAAACTGCAGTTATTTCGGAGGTATGGCCGCATTCCCAGCTTGTACTCGATAGGTAACGCCATTGGCCTCTGGGTCATAAACCTGGAAGGTCTCACACCACAAATAACAACTCTTGGAAGAGCTATCCTTTGCAATTATTTTCATATGTCTACATGTATAAAGCGTTAATAAATGCCACTATGCGTGTGGTAAGTGGCAGGATGTATCCCATTCAAAATGTGATGCATGATACATCCTGCCTTTTATCTTTCTCCACATTAGCGCTCTCCAATTTGCTAAATCTCCTCCTTAGTTCATGATTATATATAAACTCTGCTTATGTTTTTTAAAATCGTAAAATAAACCAAAACACAGATTCCAACACTGCACACAAATTTTTTTTTTGTCACTTTAAGAGGTTTTATTTCACTCTTGAAAAGCATATGGCCAGTAATACAAGAACTCAATACATTTCTATACTTAAAATGTATCAGTCTTCTTGATGCTGTAATATTGAATAGAGAATAGTAATAAAATGGATGAGCACTCAAATAGAGCCAAAGTCATTATGTGAATGATGCTCACCAGTGTCCTTGACCACTGAGAGGTCGATCGTGACTCATAGTAATAGATAAGCACTATGTTTATTATATCTAATCTGTTTTTTGCACAGGTGACATGTACTGTAGATAACAATGAAACAACTTTATGTTCTGATGTGTTATTATAGCTATATAAAATAGGTGATGCCACACCACGTGCTTGATGTGATGTCAAATCGGTGGTGACTAGATAATCGATTACATAAATAGGGCCACGTGTGTTACTCCTATATAAAGTTGATGTCAGTAGTAGTGCCCCTTCCACATAATGCCAACAGTATTAGTGCCCCTTCCACATAATGCACACAGTAGTAACATAGGGCCTAATTCAGAGTTGATCACAGCAGCAAATTTGTTAACAGTTGGGCAAAACCATATGCACTGCAGGGGTGGAAGATATAACATGTGCAGAGAGAGTTAGATTTGGGTGGGGTGTGTTCAAACTGAAGTCTAAATTGCAGTGTAAAAATAAAGCAGCCAGTATTTACACTGCAAAGAAACAACATAACCCACCCAAATCTAACTGTCTTTGCACATGTTATATCTGCCTCCCCTGCAGTGCACATGGTTTTGCCCAACTGCTAACAAATTTGCTGCTGCGATCAACTCTGAATTACCCCCATAGTTAACATAATTAATAAGGTTGAAGAAAAGACAAGTTCAACCTTTATTTTTGATCCTATACTATTCTCTATATAACCATATATTTACCCATGATGACAGCTAGAATGTATAGTTTTTCTAAAATACATTCATGCTATAACGTTGGATACCTTGTTCAGTTAGAAATTTGTCTAACCCGTTTTTTACATTTATTGACCGAGTGTGCCATTACTACCTTCTCTGGCAGAGAATTCCAGATCCTTACTGCCCTTACTGTGAAGAACCCCCTCCTTCGCTTGGTATGACATTTCCTCTCCTCTAACCTCAGAGGGTGTCCGCGTGTCATGTGTAGTGATCTCTCAATAAATAGATCTCCTGTTAGCTCCATGTATTGTCCCTTAATATATTTATAAATATTTATAATGTCTCCTCTTAGACGCCTTTTTTCAAGTGTAAACATATTTAGTCTAGTAAGGTTTTCCTCATAATCCAGTGCCTCTAACCCCTTTATCAATTCTGTAACTCACCTCTGTACTCTTTCAAGCTCTAAGATATCTTTTTTTATAGTGTGGTGCCCAGAATTGTACACAATATTCAAGATGTGGCCGTACCAATGATTTATATAATGGTAGGATTATACTTTCATCCCTTGTCTCAATTGCCCGTTTTATGCATGTTAGTACCTTATTTGCCTTTGTTGCTGCAGTTTGACATTGGGTTCTGTTGTTAAGTTTATTATCAATGAGCACTCCCATATCTTTTTCTGGGCGACTTCTCCACTGGCTCACTTCACCACTATTTTCACTGCTTCATGAATAGTCCCCTCAGTGTGAAGACAGTTATGTGTTAATCACCATTTAAGAAAAATATTTTACTATTCTCACTGATTCTTCCATATACAGAAATCAGGAGTTTCAGCAAAGTTCAGGGACTTGGATTGAAAACTAAGGGGTTTATGTATCAAGCAGTGAAAAGAGTGGAGAAGTTGACCATAACACTCAATCAGCAGCAAGGTAACATTAATTAAGTACATTCTATAAAATTATAGGTAGAAGCTGATAGGTTGCCATGGGCAACTTTGCCGCTGGTGCAATTCTCCACTGTGTTCACTTATTATTACATCAACCGCTAAATCCTAAATAGCACTTTTCTGCAACATTAATATGCGCACAATGGGGAACATGTATTATGTGCCAATATGGGAGAGAAGTGGTATCAGCACAAGTTACCGTATATGTGCTGATACCACTTCTCCCCCATGAATTAAGGATGAGATGTGTATTGAATGACAGGGGCACTGCTGTCTATATCGGCACTGCTTTCTAAAAGATGGCACTGACATGTTGCATTGACTGTTCCAACAACTGCAGCCAAGGGTGTAGCTCCCATAGATGCAGGCAGTGCAGCTGCTATGGGACCCGGAGCTGAGAGGGGCACACCTTCCCTGTCAAAGTTACATGTGTTATATACATTTTTCACCTTTGGGTAGTATGTAGGGTCCTTTCAAACTTTTTACTTGGGGCCTGCAATATATCTAGGTATGCCCCAGGACCTGCTCATTGTAGTGTGGAATAAAATTAACTGTAGTGCATTTTAATGTTATATAATAGGAACTGGGGCACTGGAATGAGGCACAATATGAACGGCGAGCACTATATAGCATAATGAGAATTGGGGGTACTGTGCAGCATAATGTGTACTACTGGCAGTTCTGAAATGTGACATAGGGTGAACTTAAACACTACTGCAATTCATAAAAGAAACTAGGGCACTACTATGGGGCATAACATTAAATAACGCTCTACTATGGTTCAGAAAATGAACTAGGGCACTAATATAGGGCATACAATGAACAACTGCTGCAGAGAAGTGTCTCTCTAGAAGCATTGGGATGGGGGCCCCTTCATAATGTTGCTATGGGTGTTGTTATACCATCACCACCGCAGGGATAGCTCTGTCCCTGGCTGTGGTGGTTGCCAGGCTCCAGACTGCCACAGGAGATCTTGCGATAGTAGTGAGATCTCGTGCATGCCCAATGGAGCTGACTGGGGGAGAGACACAGCACATCAGTGCTAGGCCGATGCTCTGCAAGCTCTAGCAGGGATTGCCAGAGGCGTAAGGTTTCACTCCCCCACTTTGGCATCCGAGATGTTTATACATCTTGGTGCCACTGCTTCCTACTTTGCCATGGCAAAGAGGCAAAGCAGTAAGTGCTATACCTCCCCCAATGTGCTTTCTGTCTATTTATAACATGAGCTTAACATAACAGCTGTTTTTAGATGGATCATATCAGAATCTTTTGGCAAATTAATATGGAATACTTTGTTAGACACTTTTTTAGTGGCCATAGAAAAAACACTAAAATACCACATTTACAAACTGTAGTTCATCCTGATTAGTCTTTATGGTTATGGAAATGTTTTTTTTTTATTTGCTTCATTATCTTGGGATCTATGTAGAGTTTGGCAAGAAGGGGTTGTTATTAATAATAGCTTCAATAATAGCTCCATTTCAAAGTACTGCATGAAAAAGCTATAGAGAGATCTTAGGTTGTGCTTTTATTAAGATCTTGTGTCAGTATGGGTCTGGTATATTGTATCCTAGCAACAAGGAAGTGTGCGGTTTATGAGTTCCTTAAAACAGGATTTTTCTTCATTCCAGCTGTATTAAACAATGATGAAAAGAAGCACACTTCTATTATGGTTTTCTGAGTTCAGTATAAATGACACAGCTCAGTGCTAGAAAAGAGAGATGTATGCAATTTCAGAAATTCTGATCAATCTAATATGCAAATGTTGCCAGATTTAGTAAATTCAGGTCTCTCCAATAAGTGGAGTGGAAATGGCTGTGCACCCTTCAAAAAATAGGTACAGCCCTAAAAATGTTCATTCAGTTTTCAGTAATTTGATATATTAATCTCACTCTGCAGAATTAAATATCTGCAGAGTGAGATTAATTATATGGACCAATAAAATTAGGAATTTACCAAGTAATTTGCTGGCTACATCCAACTCCTCCTGCCATCATTGTGCCCCACAAATTCATGCATTTTGGTTGAAAATTGGGGAGAGGGCCAGCGGTGCATAGTGTGAAAGCAGGTTACTCAGGATGGGTATATTAAACCACTGAGTTTTTCCCACAATCAGTGAAGGGATTTTATTTCCCTTGAGCCATCTTAAAGGGTTCAATCCTGTGTTCAACTAAGACTAGCAGCTAAGCTTACTTAGGGGGTCATTCCAAGTTGATCGCTCGCTAGCTACTTTTAGCAGCCAAGCAAACGCATAATCGCCGCCCACTGGGGAATGTATTTTCGCTTTGCAAGAGTGCGAACGCTTGTGCAGCCAAGCGGTACAAAAACATTTTGTGCAAAACAAGACCAGCCCTGTAGTTACTTATTCTGTGTGATGATTGCAGCAACGAAGTTCCCGGAATTGAAGTCAGATACCCGCTCTGCAAACACCTAGACACGCCTGCGTTTTTCCAAACACTCACATTAAACGGTCAGTTCACACCCTAAACTCCCACTTCCTGTCAATCTCCTTGCGATCAGCTGTGCGAATGGAATTGTCACTAGAAGCAGTGCAAAACAACAATGCCCTTTGTACCCGTATGCCGCGCTTGCACATTGCGCCCCATACGCATGCGTAGTTTTGCCATTTTTTTTAAATGATCACTACGCAGCGAACATCGGCAGCTAGCGATCAACTCGGAATGATCCCCTAATTTAGATAGAAGTCCCCAGCCAGGATTAGCCACCCCGACACCGAAGTGTTGAGACTTTGAAGAACCAATACTCCTATGCACAAAATATATCAGCACTGGATCCTGACCCACCACAAGGAACACACAGCAGTGGACAAATCAGGGTCTATGAATGTGAGATGGACAAAACCAGGGAATCCCCAACAAAGCTTTGCAGGTAAGATCTGTCACTTATACTGCTTACACTACCGCAGCAGAATTTAGAATTTATTAACACCTTGATACAGTGGCGTAACTCCCAGAGACAATAGATACATTTGCCACCGGTCCTCAGCTTTCAGAGGGACGTTAAGCAAGAAAGACTGAGGGGATGTCTGAACTAAGTGTGTACAATGAGCAACTGCTCAGTTAAAAGAAAAGAGAGCAGAATTTTTTTTTTTAAATGCACTATTATAATAAGCTTTTAAGCGGGGTGTTTATCAAAGCTTAGAGAGAGATAAAATTATGAGAGATAAAGCACCAACCAATCCACTCCTAACTGTAATTTTTCAAACACAGCCTGTAAAATGTAAGGCAAAAGCTGATTGCCTGGTACTTTATATCTGACAATTTTATCTCTCTCTGAGATTTGATAAACCCCTCCCTCAGGGCTCCATTTATTATCATTTGCTGCCAGCACCCGATAATAAAGATATCTTATCACCACAACCAGCTGCAATAGGGAATATTTATTCTCCCAGATGTACCATTGGCAAGTCGCTGTGACGTCAGCATATGTGCAAGCTGGAGCCACTGGAGGGGCACCACCTTCTATTTCACCTCTGGGCGCCAGGCATGAATTTACGCCCCTGCCTTGATATCAAGAACTTTCTGAAATGCGGAACCTAATGAGGAAAGCCATTAACTACTGGACTGAATCCAGCAACCATGCACACCTATTCACATGAGGAGCACAAAGTGTGATATTTGCAACTTTGTGAAAAGTGGATTACACAATGACTTCATCATTAATTCTAACTAATGAGACTCATAATACAGACTTTGCACTCCTACCAATTTGCATGATTGAGTTAAATACAGTTGATCTTACATTACTTCATGTCATGCTTGCTTTAGTGCCATTACAAAAATTACCAAATTTATAGACAATCCAAATTTATAGACAAAATTACCAAATTTATAGATAATCCCCTTTATTTCAGAGCAACCATCAGCACCCACCCAATATTGTCCTCTTACTACAGTAGCTATTACCCAGGTAGAGTGCCAGGAGAATCCCCTATTCATTTCCTACATTACAATAGAGGCTGGGTACCTCTATCCACTGGAGTAACTCACTAGTATAGACACAAGTATTCACATAACAACACGAGCAGTGGGAAGCACAACCCTCACCTTTTCTTTATACACCCATTAGATGTACCAAGGATATTCTTGGATCAGTTTGATGTTGGCATTAATGTGCCATTAGATGATAAGGGTGCATCTTAAAATTATTAGATGATTTTCCACAGTTTAAGATTATAATGTCATCCACATGTTAATGGATAATCCTATCATCTTTAATAAAGTCATTAAATCATTTTGTTGCCACACATTACTGTTATTAAAATACAGTACATGCAATAAAATTAAGCCAACTGTCCAATATCACCTACAGTATTGCATGTGTTTGAGGCCAGCATTAACATTGTGCCAATAGCAAGACAGGACAATTAATAAGGAAGCGAAGATGGGAATGAATGGCCAATCAAAGCACAGGATTACATGGTTAAGAAAAATCAGGAAGTCGGATTCCAGTTCAAATATAGAAGTATAAAAGTCAACAAAATACAGAAAAAATAGTTAAAAAAGAGGGGCAAATGTACAGGATAGTGAGCACACAATAAGCGTTCAATAACTTCTAACCAAGCAATACACAGAAGCCCTAATGTACTTGAATAGAGAACCATATTCCAGTTAGTGCTATATGGGGCGACGGGGGAGGCTATCAATTAGCCGGCTGTCGGGGTCTCAGCAGTCAGGATACCGTTGCCGTAATTCCGACAGCTGGAATTCCGACAGCCAGAATACCGGCTCACTGGGGCTATTAATGATATCACAATCTATACAAACACTGTAATGTTTTCCTATTTTAAGATGTTTCTTTTCTATATCTCCTCTGCTAGGTGTCGGGCAATGCCTGTGTTAGTTACATTATTAGCATGCAGACACAATATACAAACAGAATGCTGATCTAACATGAAATACTATGCCTGAAGTGATGTGCAGTTGCAAAGCAATTTCACTCAAATCAAAACCTGGGGCTGAACAGGTTATTTTACAGCAGTGCAATATATCAGCTCCACGGTCTTCAAGTTCCACTTTTACTGTACTTTGGAAATCCTGCAGAATACCATTGTGCACTATATTTGTAATCTTACTATTTTCAGAATTTATAGTATATGAATAGACCTGGGGATATGCTGACTAGTTCAATCCACTGTGTAGAGACTTACCGGTAGGAGTAGAACCACTGAAGGTAAAATTCTGCTGGTGAAACAGGCAAAGCTTTGTGATCAAACGCAAATCAGATGAATATTTTTGCAGAACATTTCTGATGCATATTCCTACTACTGAGACATCTCACTTAGGGGGTATTCAGCAGCAGTCGGTACTGAGATGCGATGGCATCTCCCCGCTTTCCCCCACAGTGTACAAGTGAGGGATCTGCTCTGCATGTGTGCGGGAGGGGAGATGCGATTGCATCTCAGTTAAGCGAACGGCTCTGTCTTCGCAGCTTGGCTGCGGAGGCAGGGAGCATCCACAAATCAGCAATATGCTCGCAATTGAATTGCGATCGCATAGCTGCCGGCCATTTACATGCTGGGTGGCCTTGCCCTGTGCTTGGCCCAGAATGCGATTTTATCATTACCAGTTTTCAATCTTAGCAAAACCGCTAATGAAGTTGAATGAGGTCCTTAATTACTTTGTTAAAGAAAAGAGGTCAGATAAGTATATGCTACTGTATATTCCAGGTGCTGTTGTACTATAGATTGCAGGATGTTTTACCAGCCTCTATAATTCCAGAAACATCTGGTACTCTGCAAAGTGCTATATGAAACTTCAGGGTAAATGTCTCTTTAATTAAAATTCTACTCAAAACACTTTGGTCTTACTTGGAAACATTCTGTTTAATGTATAATTTATACATACAAGAAAGACTTTACATCTACACAGGTTCACATAATTTATATATTTAATACCAAGAAAAATGGAAGATATATATTTGTAAAGTATTTTTTTAAAGAATATTGCGTAACAAAACCAAACTCAGAATATGAAGAACTGTGGGTGCCATTTAAGAACAAGACCTAAAGCCTTTATCACTTGCTAAAGGGGTTTTGTCTGCCTTTCAGTATCCAACAAACTGCGATAAACTAAGATTGCTTATTGTCACTGTATCGCTTACACCATCAATAGATGATGAGAGCGATATGATTCCCATTACCGGCAATGGAGACCCATGGCTGCGTTCCCAGCTCCAGCAAAGCCTTCCAGGCACTGCCGGGTTCCTCCTGGGTAAGGGTGTCATGATGCATATGTGTAAACTGGCCATTGTGCCATGTGCACGACCCAGCTACCCATCGCTGGCAGTGTTAGACTGCCAGTTGCAGAGTGTAGGACATTGCTGAAGAAGGGAACGTTGCTGGAATCGCTGGCAAGGTAAGTAATGCTTAATATCAATGGTATATTCGTTAGTATCACTGTGAATGCCACTGGCATTAAGGTACATAGTTAAATGGGGCACAATATTCCAGTAATAAATCCAAAACAAATATGTAAGGCTTTCATCGGGGCTTTTTTTTTATCCAGCTTGGAGAGAAATAATGTACCATCTAATCAGCACCTGTCATGTTTCATGCTATGGGCTCCATGTATTTATACTCAGGGGTGTAGGTGACTCCAGTGGAGTGCGAGCTCCGGGCGCCTGAAAAATTAGAGGGCATGTCGCCACCTGCCCCCTCCATCCGCCATCTATACTGCCAGCCATTGTACAGGCAACCACAGAGCAGGAGGAGGAGATGCAGAGGCACGCACACTGACTCGGACCCAGAGACTAAGTAGGGAACAGGGAAAGCCAGAAAGGCAAGCCAGAAGCTACAGCTGGAGACACTGACAGCCAGCATATGGTGGAGCTCTGCCACCCTCATTATATGTCTCACTGTCTGCTTGTAGCTGTATGGCAGGGTTACTTTGCTACACCACTCTCTGTCTCGGCTGCTGCAGCACCTCTCTCTACCCTGCCTGTTGCAGCACTTCTCTCTGCCTCAGTTGCTGCAGCACCTCTCTCTCCCAGCTGTTACAGCACCTCCTTCTGCCTCAGCTGCTGCAGCACCCCTCTCTACCCCAACTGTTACAGCCAGAGGCGTAGCGTGGAGACATGACACCTGGAGCAGGGTCATGTCACGGCGCCCCCACCCACCACCACACATACATACATACATACATAAATACATGCATACATACATACATACATACATACATAGATTCTCACACATTTAGGCACAGACATACATAAACACACAAATATATACACATACATAAACACAGACATACACATATACACACAGACATACATAAACACACACACATATACTCACACATACTGTAAACAAAGATATATATATATATATACACACACAAGGAGAAAGGAGGGGATGAGGGATAAATAGCGACCAAGGTGTCAATAAAATAAGTTGCTAGTTAAAGTATTAAAAATAAAGCTATTTATTATCATAAAAATGACCATGACCATAAGAATGAGGTAGGTACAGGTGACCTCATTCTAAGATAAGACAAATTTTTGTTTTTATTGTAGTGCATATATTCATTTAGTGCTTTTAGTTCAGTTGTGTATATATTGTCCCTATTTTTTATGTGTTTCTTTTATGTTCATTTTTATGATAATAAATAGCTTTATTTTTAATACTTTAACTGGCAACTTATTTTATTGACACCTTGGTCGCTATTTATCCCTCATCCCCTCCTTTCTCCTACATTACTCTCAGTGAATTACCACCCCTGTATTTATTGAGGGAAACAGCTGACGCCCCATTAGCAGCATACGGGAGTGTCATATAAGCTAGCTATTACACAACATATTTGTTTCATATCGCATGTGGCGCAGTATTAATCCTTGTTTTTACATATATATACACAAACACACACATACATGTATACACATTAGCACACAGACATATACACACATTTACACACAAACACATTTATACACAAACACATTTACACACAAACACAGACATATACACATAAACACACAGTATACACAGACATAAACACACAGTATACACACATTAATTCTCACCAAGAGGGCAGCAGCAGAGCAGCTCCTCGTTCCAGCCTGGAGGGGCGGAGCTTCTATGTGATTGACAGGCTGAACCTCGTGGGTAGAAGCAAAGGAATGAGGAAAGGGAAAGAGTGGCCACCACACTGCCTGCATGTTCCAGATCACTGAATGCAGATCCCTGACAACCAGGAAAGTTCTTCTGACAAGCCTCCAAACCTCCCCTCTTCCCTTACAACACACCACACTGCACTGCACTGGACTCTCTGTACTGTGCAATCAGTGATATGCAACATGCAGGCAGTGTGGTGGCCACCCCTTCCCTCATTTCTAGTCATCTCCTCCTACCCCTGCCCGAGATCCCGGCTCTCAGCTGTGCAGTGAGCCGGCGCCTTCTGTCCCCAGCGGCGCCTGGAGCTCAAGCTCCACTTGTTCCACCCTCCCTTCGCCCCTGGCTACAGCACCTCTCTCTACATTGAGGCTGCAGCACCTGTCTCTGCCCCAGCTGCTGCTACAGCACCTCTATCTGCATTAGAGTAAGTGGCTCTACTGTGGCATATCATCTATAAACAGCTCTACTTTGGCGTAACGTGTATAAGCAGCTCTACTGTGTAGAAAAAAACAAGGTGTAGGAATGAACTTTGTGCGCTTTATAGCTGCTGGACAAAACCACTTTCCTTGAAGGTTCCCTCTCCTTTCACCATAAGTGCTCTAAATAATAAAAGTGGAAAGCGAACTTATCCTGCACTTGTCACTGTTGATACAATTCAGTCAGTTCCCATGTATTATGGTCAATCGTTTTGACATGGAACAAAAGATAATAAAATGTATATAGTGAAGCACAATTTAACAGGACACACATATACACTGCTCAAAAAAATAAAGGGAACACTTAAACAACACAATGTAACTCCAAGCCAATCACACTTCTGTGAAATCAAACTGTCCACTTAGGAAGCAACACTGATTGACAATCAATTTCACATGCTGTTGTGCAAATGGAATAGACAACAGGTGGAAATTATAGGCAATTAGGAAGACACTCCCAATAAAGGAGTTGTTCAGCGGGTGGTGACCACAGACCACTTCTCAGCTCCTATGCTTTCTGGCTGATATTTTGGTCACTTTTGAAAACTGGCGGTGCTTTCACTCTAGTGGTAGCATGAGACGGAGTCTACAACCCACACAAGTGGCTCAGGTAGTGCAGCTCATCCAGGATGGCACATCAATGCGAGCTGTGGCAAGAAGGTTTGCTGTGTCTGTCAGCGTAGTGTCCAGAGCATGGAGGCGCTACCAGGAGACAGGCCAGTACATCAGGAGACGTGGAGGAGGCCGTAGGAGGGCAACAACCCAGCAGCAGGACCGCTACCTCCGCCTTTGTGCAAGGAGAAACAGGAGGAGCACTGCCAGATCCCTGCAAAATTACCTCCAGCAAGCCACAAATGTGCATGTGTCTACTCAAACGATCAGAAACAGACTCCATGAGGGTAGTATGAGGGCCCGACGTCCACAGGTGGGGGTTGTGCTTACAGCCCAACACCATGCAGGACGTTTGGCATTTGCCAGAGAACACCAAGATTGGCAAATTCGCCACTGGCGCCCTGTGCTCTTCACAGATGAAAGCAGGTTCTCACTGAGCACATGTGACAGACGTGACAGAGTCTGGAGACACAAAGGAGAACTTTCTGCTGCCTGCAACATCCTCCAGCATGACCGGTTTGGCAATGGGTCAGTAATGGTGTGGGGTGGCATTTCTTTGGGGGGGCCGCACAGCCCTCCATGTGCTCGCCAGAGGTAGCCTGACTGCCATTAGTTACCGAGATGAGATCCTCAGACCCCTTGTGAGACCATATGCTGGTGCGGTTGGCCCTGGGTTTCTCCTAATGCAAGACAATGCTAGACCTCATGTGGCTGGAGTGTGTCAGCAGTTCCTGCAAGACGAAGGCATTGATGCTACTGACTGGCCCGCCCGTTCCCCAGACCTGAATCCAGTTGAGCACATCTGGGACATCATGTTTCGCTCCACCCACCAACGCCACGTTGCACCACAGACTGTCCAGGAGTTGGCGGATGCTTTAGTCCAGGTCTGGGAGGATATCCCTCAGGAGACCAACCGCCACCTCATCAGGAGCATGCCCAGGCATTATAGGGAGGTCATACAGGCATGTGGAGGCCACACACACTACTGAGCCTCATTTTGACTTGTTTTAAGGACATTACATCAAAGTTGGATCAGCCTGTAGTGTGTTTTTCCACTTTAATTTTGAGTGTGACTCCAAATCCAGACCTCCCATGGGTTAATAAATTTGATTTCCATTGATCATTTTTGTGTGATTTTGTTGTCAGCACATTCAACTATGTAAAGAACAAAGTATTTAATAAGAATATTTTATTCATTCAGATCTAGGATGTGTTATTTTAGTGTTCCCTTTATTTTTTTGAGCAGTGTACAATAAAATTTCCTTTGATATAAGAATCACATAAAACACGTATAAATGTTAAAAACAGATAGCAGCAAATCCAAATAAACAGGAGTCCAAGTGAGAAAAGGTGCAATGGATAGTTACCAAATTATCAAGAACTGTGGCCAAACAGTTCTAAAGCAACATGCCGGTTTTTGTTAAAGGGAATCCCAGAAATCCCCAATCCTCGTACACGCTGGAACAATTAGGTATTTTCTCTGTCCTTCACACTGGAGTCCTGTGCGTTCACCAATGCGTTTCTACCCCGAGCTGGGGGTCTTTTTCAATGTGTATAACTGAAGGGCATTCAGTTATACACCGATGCGTTTCTACCCCAAGCTCGGGTCTTTTATCATTGATGTATTCTTTATATAAAACGTAACTGTTATTCATTTATTCCTTAAAATGGATAAAGCAAAATATAAACAAAATTAACGAGGTAAAAAAAGTGTATTACCTACTATAGTGTCAATAGACATAAATATGAACTCCTGCTTGTCACGTATGGTTATTATGATTACCTTTAAACAAATGTTAGTAAATATAAACTTAAGTAATCAATTTACCACTTCTCTAATAAACAACACAATGTATTTGTCTCTATTGCTGTTATATGAGGGTGGTTTTATAAGTAAAGTAACAAGACCACTCACGTGTTTATGTTCTCTATTTCATTCTAATTTCCTGCCAGGCCAGAGCAGGTAGACCACTGCTTCCTCTTAGACTGCGCCTCATATCAGTCATACTGTCCCAACATCAGTTGTAAGATGGTGGAAACAAGGACAAACTTTGAGGTGCGTAGTGTGATCAAATTTCTGAGTTAAAGGGCGCATCAGCAGATGAAATTCATCAGCAACTTATCGAGGTATTCTGTGATAAACAAAACCACACAGTTTTGACTGTCCAACCACTAATGGTTTTAACTGTCAAGCCTGTGTAACAATCAAGCGCACTGAAACTAACTCTTTAAATGGGTACCAATTTCGAATAATATATTTGCGGCTTCCAATGGAGTATTCTACCTTACTCCAAACAAAACACTAAAAAATGTATCATATAAAAATATATTACAAGGAAGCGCATATATATATTTGATTAAAAATTGTAGATATTTTTTATTTATTTAATAGACAATTTTCTTAATAATGCATAGCATAATATAGCTTTAAAACACACCAAATCTGCAGTGCAAACAAAGTCCAGAAACCATGACTATTACCATCCAGATAACCATATACCGCTGGAGCTCCAATGAGGATATTCTTTAAGCATACAAAATGCTATTTCTGTAACTCCCCGGTGAAAAGCTGGTTATTATTAAAAAGATGTATGTTGTTTACTTTGTATCCACAAGCCAGAACATTATACTTTTGTAGATACTGCAAGTGTTCACAACGTGCCTGCCGCACAGCAGCTAGTGTCCCTTTTCTTTCCCCACCGCCAATGATTTTTGCTCACCACAGCCGTACGTTGAAGCCTCAGTGCGGCTAGATCTTAAACGGTCAGTGCCGAAGTTCTCCGGCGGGAGCGGCGGTGACAGCAGCGTCCACGGGGGAAGGGTGCACACTTCCAAGGTTGGTTTCAAGTTTGCACTGCAGATTTGGTGTGTTTTAAGGCTATATTATGCTATGCATTATTAAGAAAATTGTCTATTAAATAAATAAAAAATATCTACAATTTTTAATCAAATATATATATGCGCTTCCTTGTAATATATTTTTATATGATACATTCTGTGATAAAGTCATGTCATGGAAACTACATTTGATAATGGCAGGACAGTCGATAAAGATGAGCAGTGATCCTGCCGGCCAAGCACGTCCACCACAGATGACAATTTGTGCGGTATTGAAGATCTAATTCAGGAGGACAGACACATTAGAGTTAGTGGAATTACTGAGGAACTGAACATATCATTGGATACTGTGCACATGTCCTGGCTTCGGTGAGAGGTCATAGAAACATAGAAACATAGAATTTGACGGCAGATAAGAACCACTTGGCCCATCTAGTCTGCCCCTTTTTTTTATTTTATCCTTTAGGCAATCTCAACCCTTTTTTAACCTTAATTCTTTGTAAGGATATTCATATGCCTGTCCCAAGCATGTTTAAATTGCCCTACAGTCTTAGCCTCTACCAACTCTGATGGGAGGCTATTCCACACATCCACTACCCTTTCTGTGAAGTAATTTTTCCTTAAATTTCCCCTGAACCTCCCCCCCTCCAGTCTCAATGTATGCCCTCGAGTTCTAATACTTCTTTTCCTTTGAAGAATGTTTCCCTCCTGAACTTTGTTAAGACCCTTGATATATTTGAAAGTTTCTATCATGTCCCCCCTTTCCCTTCTCTCCTCCAAACTATACATGTTAAGATCTTTTAGCCTTTCTGGGTAAGTTTTGTGATGTAGGCCATGCACCATTTTAGTTGCCCTTCTTTGTACACTCTCTAATGTATTTATATCCTTCTGGAGATAGGGTCTCCAGAACTGGACACAGTATTCCAGATGGGGCCGTACCAATGACCTATACAGTGGCATTATCACTTCTTTTTTCCTGCTACTGATTCCTCTCCCTATGCAACCAAGCATCTGACTTGCCTTTCTCATTGCTTTGTTGCATTGCTTTCCTGCCTTCAAGTCACTTGAAATAATGACTCCTAAATCTCTTTCCTCCTCAGTAGTTTCCATTATAGTACCCTTGATACTATACTTAGCCTTTGGGTTTTTGAGATCCAAGTGCATGATTTAGCATTTTTTAGCATTAAAGTGTAGTTGCCACGTTCTTGACCATTTCTCAAGCCTACCTAGGTCATTAATCATTTGTTTGACCCCTCCCGGTGTGTCTACCCTGTTGCATATCTTTGTATCATCTGCAAAAAGGCATATCTTCCCTTCAATACCATCTGCAATGTCACCAACAAAGATATTAAAGAGAACTGGACCAAGTACAGATCCCTGGGGTACTCCACTGGTAACATTTCCCTCCATAGATTGCACTCCATTAACTACGACTGTCTGTTTCCTATCCTGCAACCAGGTTCTTATCCATTTAACTGATTTATAATCCACTCCCAGGCTTTCAAGTTTATTTAGCAGTCTGCGATGTGGGACAGTGTCAAATGCCTTACTAAAGTCTAGATATGCTACATCTACAGCTCCCCCTTGATCTATTATTTTCATCACAGAGT
Source organism: Pseudophryne corroboree (assembly GCF_028390025.1). Classification (NCBI taxonomy): domain Eukaryota; kingdom Metazoa; phylum Chordata; class Amphibia; order Anura; family Myobatrachidae; genus Pseudophryne; species Pseudophryne corroboree. The sequence goes on from NC_086449.1 coordinate 410,167,164, forward strand.
CAAAAAAGTCAATAAGATTTGTTTGGCATGATCTCCCACCAGTAAATCCATGCTGTTTTGGATCCTGTAAGTGGTTTGATTTAAGATATTCCACTACTCTTTCTTTTAATAGTTTTTCCATTACTTTCCCTACTACTGATGTAAAGCTTACTGGTCTGTAGTTACTTGCTTCTTCCTTGCTTCCACTTTTGTGCAGTGGAACTACATTTGCTCTTTTCCAGTCCTCTGGAATAGCACCTGTATTTAGTGACTGGTTAAATGATTTTGTTAAAGGTGTAACCAGCACATCTTTTAGCTCTTTGAGTATCCTTGGGTGTATCCCATCTGGTCCCATTGATTTATCCACTTTTAGTTTTGAAAGTTCTGTTAGGACCTTCTCCTCTGTAAATGTATTTTCATCTACCTTATTTTTATGAATGTCCTTGCAACTTAACTGTGGCCTCATCCCTTCTTCTGTAGTAAATACTGAGCAAAAATAATTATTTAGGTGATCTGCTATTGCCTTGTCTCCCTCCACCAAATGCTCACTCTCTGTCTTAAGTCTTATTATTCCTCCATTTGATTTTCTCCTTTCACTTATATACTTAAAAAAAGTTTTGCCCCCTTTATCTACTGACTGGGCCATTTTCTCCTCAGCTTCTGCCTTTGCACGTCTGATCACTTTCTTAGCATCCTTCCGTCTGTCCAGATACACCTCTTTGTCGTTATTATTTTGAGTCTGTTTGTATTTCCTTAAAGCCATCTTTTTTGCTTTCACACTAGTTGATACTTCTTTTGTGAACCACACTGGCTTCCTTTTCCTGGTGCTTTTCCTAACCATTTTGAAACAAAGGTCTGTTGCACTTAGTATTGCACTTTTCAGTTTTTTCCACCTCTCCTGCACTCCTTCCAAGTTCCTCCAGTCTGCCAATGAATCACTTAAACATCTCCCCATTTTTGCAAAGTCAGCATTTCTAAAATCCAACACCTTTGTTTTTGTGTGACAGGAGTTGGTTCCTATCTTTATACTAAACCATACTGCTTGATGATCACTGGATCCCAGGTGCTCACCCACATATATATCAGATATCCTATCACCATTTGTAAGAATTAGATCTAATATTGAGTCTTTGCGAGTGGGCTCCCTGACCAATTGCTTGAGAGATGCTCCCTGTAAGGAATGTAGAAATTTGCCACTTGTAGCTGAACTTGCAAAAGACCCCTCCCAATTTACATCAGGTAAATTAAAGTCTCCCATGATTATGACTTCTCCCTTTAAAGCCATTTTAGAGATGTCCAGCAATAGGTTCCTGTCTAAATCCTGCCCCTGGCATGGCAGTCTATAGATCACCCCAATGCGAATAATGTCCTTCTTCCAAGTTTCTATAGTGACCCAAAGGGCCTCAGTTTTGGCTTCAATATTTTGTATTAAAGTAGCATTTTTGCTTTTTTTCCACATACATTGCTACCCCTCCTCCTATTCTTCCTATTCTATCCTTCCTAAATAAATTGTATCCTGGTATAGCTAAGTCCCAGTCATGATTCTCATTGCACCAAGACTCTGTAATTGCCACAAAATCCAGGTTATCCCTAGTCATTATCGCAATTAGCTCTGGAATTTTGTCTCCTAATCTCCTAGCATTTGCAAACATAGCTTTAAGATTTTTGTCTGTGCATTTGTTATTAGTAGCCATGTCCAGAGCGTACAAAATAAATGACAAGTTTAAAGTTGATATTACCTGTTTGGGGATATTGCTCAGTATTTGTTTTCTTTTACTAATCAGTAATCATACTCTGTCCTTTACACCATGACTACACCTTACTAAATATAAAGATATAGTACACCTGACCACAATGGGTAAATGTTCAAAGGAGGTAAACACCAGTCAGTATGCAATAATAAACTGTTTCACCGAGCAACTTCCCCACACATGCAATGACATTTACAAGAAATCATTACATCAAGAAACATACATAAGTTTGCATAAGAGAGAACTGTAGTGAGCAGATTTTGGATGCCTTTTCATAGGTTTGTAAAATCAGATAATATGCATAAGATGAATTACATACTTTTGAGGCATTAAGGCAGACCATTTGTGGTAGTTTTGGTGTGTTGATGTTTCCCTTCTGTTTTCCTTCGGTTTAACGCAGGTATAATGCTATTTTTATAATAACACTTTTATGTCAGCACTTCTATGGAAGCACTACCAGCCGATGGCTATCCAGCCGTATACTAGACATTAAATAGGAACAATATCCATGTGAATGCAATGATTGCAAACTCCACCCAATACAATCCCCCTTTAAGCTAAGGCCATAAATTAGCTTAGAACAACAGACATTACATACCAATAAGGCAGCCAACTATATCTTTACACAGAGAAAAACATACAAAAAAAACCTCGCTTTTTCAATATACCTAAACCAGTGGTTCTCAAACTCGGTCCTCAGGACCCCACACAGTGCATGTTTTGCAGGTAACCCAGTAAGTGCACAGGTGTATTAATTACTCACTGACACATTTTAAAAGGTCCACAGGTGGAGCTAATTATGTCACTTGCGATTCTGTGAGGAGACCTGCAAAACATGCACTGTGTGGGGTCCTGAGGACCGAGTTTGAGAACCTGTGACCTAAACTATTCAATCATGATATTCATTTGACATAATCAGCAAATGCAGTAAAACTTGCTGGGATGTGCAGTTCCACGAATCATCCCTAACCTATTCAATCATGATATTCATTTGACATAATCAGCAAATGCAGTACAAGGTCTTGTTACCTTATTTATTGAACCACCTCTCCTTATAGGTTATATTATATTGGTTGCATAATTTTTATTGTGACTCATCCATGGTCTAAACACAATGTGTGTGTCTAATGCTTATTCTGTTATATTATTTTGATTAATTTTAACAAGAGTTACTCAATATTGGCTTAACATGGTTATTTGAATGACTAAAATGTGTATAAATTAACACAAATACTAAGAACAAACTCTCAAAATGCTACATTGTTTATTGTAAATAGCAACAAAGATTGACAGTAACTACCTATTGTAATATAAGTGTATATTATTGTAGCAATCACTTAAATTATCTAGCACACTAATCTAGTATCAATATCAAAAGGCTATGCTAGGCTAACTGTAAGTAGCATTACTACTGTATAATATAATATCCAGGGCCATTAAAAAAAAAATAGGAATAACAACCTACTAGTTTTAGCGCTATGCAATTTCATTACTATCCTATTTTGTCCTCTGTATTAAGAGGATAATAATTACTATGTAATTTTTTTTTTAATAAGGACCTTAATAGGGTCTCAGACCATCATTTTACTGCTGTTAAAAGCAGGTATCCTCTGAATAGTCATCCTATGTGGTAACTCTGACTACTTCTATTAAGTACATTTTGATGAGTCCCTAAGATTTTTATCTAAATTCATATTCTAAACAGATAGTGCTAAATTTCAAGAATTATTTGACCAATGAAAACATAGTTTGCGCTTTAATCATAATAGGAAAAACTAGTATAGCATCTAAGATCTACTAGATAGGTGTATTTTAATTAGTGATGAGCGTGTTCGGTTCCTCGGAAACCGAACCCCCCCGAACTTCACCCATTTTACACGGGTCCGAGGCATACTCGGATTCTCCCGTATGGCTCGGTTAACCCGAGCGCGCCCAAACGTCATCATCCTGCTGTCGGATTCTCGCGAGATTCGGATTCTATATAAGCAGCCGCGCGTCGCCGCCATTTTCACTCGTGCATTGGAAATGTTAGGGAGAGGACGTGGCTGGCGTCCTCTCCGTTTATTAATGTTGATGCAAATATTTGTGCTTATTGCTTAATTGTGGGGACTGGGGAGCAGCTGTATTATATAGGAGGAGTACAGTGCAGAGTTTTGCTGACAGTGACCACCAGTATACGTTGTCTGCCTGAAAAACACTCCATATCTGTGCTCAGTGTGCTGCATATATCTGTGCTCACACTGCTTAATTGTGGGGACTGGGGAGCAGCTGTATTATATAGGAGGAGTACAGTGCAGAGTTTTGCTGACAGTGACCACCAGTATACGTTGTCTGCCTGAAAAACACTCCATATCTATGCTCAGTGTGCTGCATATATCTGTGCTCACACTGCTTAATTGTGGGGACTGGGGAGCAGCTGTATTATATAGGAGGAGTACAGTGCAGAGTTTTGCTGACAGTGACAACCAGTATACGTTGCCTGCCTGAAAAACACTCCATATCTGTGTTCAGTGTGCTGCATATATCTGTGCTCACACTGCTTTATTGTGGGGACTGGGGACCACCAGTATATTATATAGGAGGAGTACAGTGCAGAGTTTTGCTGACAGTGACCACCAGTATACGTTGCCTGCCTATATATATTATATAGGAGGAGTACAGTGCAGAGTTTTGCTGACAGTGACCACCAGTATACGTTGTCTGCCTGAAAAACACTCCATATCTGTGCTCAGTGTGCTGCATATATCTGTGCTCACACTGCTTTATTGTGGGGACTGGGGACCACCAGTATATTATATAGGAGGAGTACAGTGCAGTATACGTTGTCTGCCTGAAAAACACTCCATTTCTTTGCTCAGTGTGCTGCATATATCTGTGCTCACACTGCTTTATTGTGGGGACTGGGGACCACCAGTATTATATAGGAGGAGTACAGTGCAGAGTTTTGCTGATAGTGACCACCAGTATACGTTGTCTGCCTGAAAAACACTCCATATCTGTGCTCAGTGTGCTGCATATATCTGTGCGACACTGCTTTATTGTGGGGACTGGGGACCAGCAGTATTATATAGGAGGAGTACAGTGCAGAGTTTTGCTGACAGTGACCACCAGTAAATATAGCAGTACGGTACGGAAGGCCACTGCTCTACATACCTCTGTGTCATCAAGTATACTATCCATCTAGATTCTATACCTGTGGTGCATTTTAGTTTTGCAGTTTGCTGACAGTGACCACCAGTATATATAGCAGTACGGTACGGAAGGCCACTGCTCTACCTACCTCTGTGTCGTCAAGTATACTATCCATCCATACCTGTGGTGCATTTCAGTTGTGCGCAGTATATATAGTAGTAGGCCATTGCTATTGATACTGGCATATAATTCCACACATTAAAAAATGGAGAACAAAAATGTGGAGGTTAAAATAGGGAAAGATCAAGATCCACTTCCACCTCGTGCTGAAGCTGCTGCCACTAGTCATGGCCGAGACGATGAAATGCAATCAACGTCGTCTGCCAAGGCCGATGCCCAATGTCATAGTAGAGAGCATGTAAAATCCAAAAAATAAAAGTTCAGTAAAATGACCCAAAAATCAAAATTGAAAGCGTCTGATGAGAAGCGTAAACTTGCCAATATGCCATTTACGACACGGAGTGGCAAGGAACGGCTGAGGCCCTGGCCTATGTTCATGGCTAGTGGTTCAGCTTCACATGAGGATGGAAGCACTCATCCTCTCGCTAGAAAACTGCAGTGCCACTCCTAGATGGGCCAGGTGTTTGTGTCGGCCACTTGGGTCGCTTAGCTTAGTCACACAGCTACCTCATTGCGCCTCTTTTTTTCTTTGCATCATGTGCTGTTTGGGGACTATTTTTTTGAAGTGCCATCCTGTCTGACACTGCAGTGCCACTCCTAGATGGGCCAGGTGTTTGTGTCGGCCACTTGGGTCGCTTAGCTTAGTCACACAGCTACCTCATTGCGCCTCTTTTTTTCTTTGCATCATGTGCTGTTTGGGGACTATTTTTTTGAAGTGCCATCCTGTCTGACACTGCAGTGTCACTCGTAGATGGGCCAGGTGCCTGCGTCGGCCACTTGTGTCGCTTAGCTTAGCCATCCAGTGACCTCGGTGCAAATTTTAGGACTAAAAATAATATTGTGAGGTGTGAGGTGTTCAGAATAGACTGAAAATTAGTGTAACTTATGGTTATTGAGGTTAATAATACTATGGGATCAAAATGACCCCCAAATTCTATGATTTAAGCTGTTTTTGAGGGTTTTTTGTAAAAAAACACCCGAATCCAAAACACACCCGAATCCGACAAAAAAATTTCAGGGAGGTTTTGGCAAAACGCGTCCGAATCCAAAACACGGCCGCGGAACCGAATCCAAAACCAAAACACAAAACCCGAAAAATTTCCGGTGCACATATCTAATTTTAATACACATTTGAATGGGCTCTATACAGCTAATATAGTGTAACTGATAAGCAGGGAGACACTAATATATATTGTAACAGTAATAGTGACAAGTACAGTGAGTTGTCTTTTAGATCAGTGATAAATTGATTACTTAATGTTATATTTACTAACAATTGTTTGAATTAATGTAATCATATTAAAAAGACATGACAAACAAGAGTTCACATACATAATAAGGTTTTATCGTAACTCATATTTATGTCTATTGACACTAGGTAATTACTGTACATATTTTGTTTCCTTGTTCACCTTTGTTAATTTTGTTTTATTTCACTATTTTAAGGAATAAATGAATAAAGTTAACTTTTATATAAAGGATACATCAAGGGCGACTCTCTAACACTAAAATAAAAAAATCTGTGTGTTCTCAATATAATAATACAGGTTGAGTATCCCATATCCAAATATTCCAAAATACAGAATATTCCGAAATACAGACTTTTTTGAGTGAGAGTGAGATAGTGAAACCTTTGTTTTCTGATGGCTCAATGTACACAAACTTTGTTTAATACACAAAGTTATTAAACATATTGTATTAAATGACCTTCAGGCTGTGTGTATAATGTGTATATGAAACATAAATGAATTGTGTGAATGTACACAAACTTTGTTTAATACACAAAGTTATTAAAAATATTGTATTAAATGACCTTCAGGCTGTGTGTATAAGGTGTATATGAAACATAAATGAATTGTGTGAATGAACACACACTTTATTTAATGCACAAAGTTATAAAAAATATTGGTTAAAATGACCTTCAGGCTGGGTGTATAAGATGTATAAGAAACATAAATGCGTTCTGTGCTTAGACTTAGGTCCCATCGTCATGATATCTCATTATGGTATGCAATTATTCCAAAATAGGGAAAAATCCGATATCCAAAATACTTCTGGTCCCAAGCATTTTGGATAAGGGATACTCAACCTGCACTTTTTATTTTTGTATATTATATGATTTTTTTTTCTTAAGTGCACCTCCCCGCTCAGTATTATCAGTAAGGATTAATTATTAAGTGAGAAAGATTATTATCAGGCGTAATCCTGTGTGGACAAGTTTAGCTTTTGGTTGTTTGATTGTTCAGCTGATAATGAAGATGAACTATTTCTGATTGGCTTTCTTTGGCATATATTATGTTTTTGTGGGCCTATTTAAGACTTTTTTTTTTATTGCAGCTGTTTGAGGAGGAAATGATTCTCCAGTTTTTGTTGTTTATACAGTAGGATGCCTAATATTAAATGCGTTTATTGATGGTTGATAGAGGAAAGATAAGTGTCCGTTGATATGTGCTTTGCATGAACTATATGTATATGCTAGTTCCTGACCGGACTACATTTTAAGCTCTACATATGATATTGGTGGACTTATTCAATTTTTTTTTACATTTTTATTTATTTACGCCAATTCTGTGACCAACTCTGCATCAGCCCATCAACATGCCCAATAATAGTACATATAAAATATTTCTGTAAAACTTTTAGTCATCAAAAAAATAGCAAGTGAAAAAAAAGCATGTACTTGTCTCTTAGGCACTGCAGAGTTTTATTAGCAGCTATTTAGTTGTTTTTTTTTTGTAACACAATGGCTGTGATGATTGCCTGCTCTGTCCATCTTGTTAAAAAGCATACAGGGTGCATTTATTTTTAGGCATGTAGCAAGAATGATTTCTTTCATCCACCAGTCCAAAAAAGCTTTGGCTAATGCAACAGATTTCAGGTTTCCCCAGAAGCCCTAAAGGTGTAGTATGTTCTTTGTTTTCCTGATGTACAATGGAAGAAAGAACGTTCTTTATCCTGACAGTATCGTAATTGAAAATTAGTTCTGTTTACAATCCGAACTGGACACAATGATTTCTAGCTTCACAGTCAGTTTTAATTTTGCTCAGTGTTAAGATGACTTTCCATGGAGGTTCTAATAAAAAATTAATTAGTGTCACACATTAACGAAATGATAGTAACAACCCTTAATACAGTAACTCTAGCACCAGCCATTGCTTTTCTGATCTCAGTCCTGGATCACAAAATAACAGCTTCTGGGTGGATATAGAAGCAGCAAACCTCAAACTGTTCACAATATTCACTCTGCTGTGGATTCCTGCACAGTAGAGACCACTGCATTGATAATATCTTCAGTTTATGATGTTTTCGTGCCATCGGTCAAATTCAGATCACCAACTCACTGACTTCCTCCTAGACCTTAAAAAACGGATTCCTTAGTGAGATTACATATTTAGCCTATTGCTGGTTTAAGAGTCGTCAAGTCAAAATGACACATCCACAATTTGTTGTTCCACCAATATTTACAAATATCAATGCCACGTTAATAAGGTGGACAGATGGCACTGCTTATAGAATGTAGATCAGTGCTGACTGGGGGCAAGGTAAACAGTTTTTAAAGCAAAGGATAGCTGTATGTGGCCCTGGGGTATATGCCGACTCTTACACAGTTCACTAATAGTGACAAGTGCTCTAGGAGACAGCAGAACACAGGAATGGACTAGTGGACTAGAACACTGGACTAGATAGCAGAGCTTCTGCAGACAAATTGAGAAAAAGAATGAGCAAACAGCAACGTTGTCTAATGGTCCCCTTACATCTAAAATTTATTATGGGCAATGCCATGATCCCTTGACCACCAGGTCTGGGGATCGGGAATATTAAACATACTTAAAAATCCCGATACCCCAATCCCGACCATCAGCAAAATGGCATTTTTAACTTAGTTAATTTCCTTGATTCCCCAATGGTCAGAGGATCTGCCTTTGTGGCAGGGTCAAGGAATCACCTTATAGATGTATGTGTGCCATAACATGATCTGGGATCTGATATACAGGCAGCATGAGGCACCAGAGGGTTAAGTAGTAGTATAGTATAAGCACAGTGGTGATCCAGCACCATTGCCACCAATATCAGACACAGAAGGATTAAACACTAGAATAATATAAACAAAATGTAGGGTTCATGGTCTGGTACACTTGTGGGCAATACAAGCAACAGTACAGGAAAGCTGAACAAGAGTGGATTCAGGAAACAAGGCAGTGGGTCTGGCACCCAGTAACACAGTGAGAAATGCACAGCGTACCACACAGGAGCTTGATGTTAACTAATAACCTAGCAAGGATTGCTAGGAATGGACTTCCTTTGTCCTTAGGAATGCAAGGATATAAGTAGGTGCTGATGCACATGTCTGTGCATATTGTTGGATGATGAGACCTGACGATAGTGAGCAATAAGGGAAGAAAAGAAAAAGGATCTGTTTCAGGTGCACAAGGTAGTAAATTGTTTAAGTAAAATATAACCTTTATTTTGTATCTTAAAAATTATTATGAATGTGAAGACATGTTTTTATTACATGTCTGCAAGGTCTGACTATTGCGAAATATTAAAAAACATGTAACATTAGTGTGATGACACAACAACACTGTGAACTAAAGAAAAAATAAACAATAAACAATTATTAAAAACCTCTGAGCGTCTCTTTCGTGCCTGTCCTCTACAATTTATGTGTCTTGTACAAAACCCTTATGCTGTTTATCTGCTACAGGAGATGATATATATATTCTTAGAGTATAGTATCAATGTGCTTCTATGGGCATTATAATATGTTACTTGAGGGGAGGGTCAGATACAATTGTATTCCTTGTTAATCATAGACTTATAACAAAGTATCACTTTTAGTACTCCTGTCAAGAACCTTGGCTAGTTGCCCAGAAATGATGTTGTAAAGAACTCTATAATACAGTGATCGTCTGTATTATGCAACTATTATTGTGTGATCTCCCATAAAGTGCATTTAATGGGAGGTCATCGTGACATCCAGATCCTGTTAATCCAAAAAATGTTTATAGTGCAGACAGGACCAATCTGTCAAATATTTCTTTTTATATATAGGGGATTTTTCTCCCCCCCCCCCAGACTTATAGAATCGTGATCTGTCAAATATTTATTTTTATATATAGGGGATTTTTCTCCCGCCCCCCCAGACTTATAGAATCGTGAGAAGATATATATATAAATATATGTATGGTGAAGTGTGACTTAAAGTAACTCTTACATATAGAATCAAATTTCAGAATAAAATGAAAACACACTTCACGTATGGATTAGGTCAGCCAGTAACCTCTCACATATAGTGTCAGGTGTCACTGTGTCATATAGAGGGTTTTTTCTGACACGTAGGCTAGTGAAAAAGTATATATATAGATATATGTATGGTGAGGTGTGATTGAGAGTACCTCTTGCATATAATATCAGGTTTCAAAGTAGAGATGCACTTCACATATGTATTAGGTCAGCCAGTCACTTCTCTCATATAGTGTCTGGTGTCACTCACATAAGCTTGACAATGGGTATTAGTGGATCATCTCTCACTTATAGTGTCAGATGTAAAATCCATCTACCTCATAATAGAGATGGGTGTCACTCATATATGTTGCCACAATAAATATTAGTGGATCATCTCTTACTTATAGTGTCAGATGTAAATCCACCTATCTCTCAATAATGCTGTACCATATTATGATTTCATATTTAAAGTGGTGAGTGTATTTTCAAAAGAATATAAATAGTTCATACATTAGCATTACCAGATCTCTCATATAGTATTGCCAGATCCCTATAGTGACTCGTAAGACGGCATGACCCCATATATATTATAATCATATTTCCCAAAATCTCTCACTTATTTATGTCCGGTCCTATTGTATTAGAATAAATAAATACAATATTTTGTGGTAATCCGGTATATATATAGATGTTAATATATGTAGTTGCAGATGATTAAATTATTTGGTTCCGTTCTGGATTTATAAAAATCCTCATGCCCATATCATACACAGTAAATCAACTGAAAAGTTTTTATTAATATACAGATGTACAGATAGCCATATGTGGATTTCCCTGTTATATTTGGGAATCCTTCGGCTATTTCACGTGCTGTAGCCAAATGGAAGTCATTGTGTGTAGCCAAATAAAAGTTATATATAGTCATCTAGGCAATGAGATCTTTTGTCTATGATACTCAGAATAGACTATTCTTGCATATATATCTGACTCATAATAAGTAGTCTGAATTCAATAATGAGTGATCACAGTAATCTCTACCTATTTAAATTTTCCATAGATCGCTCCACTGATATATAATAATACACTGCTATAATTTCCATTAATATAGTAAGCACTTATGGTATAATATGTACATTTCAATTAGACATGAGAGACAGGTACGTAGGACACTCAGGCCCTACGTACGTTTCGCATTTGCTTCGTCAGGGTAAATCTATATCGATAGTGAGCAATAAGTATTTGGGCAATAGTGGCAAACTGTTGCTACCATAAGCACTGGGCAATGAGGTGCAAGTGGATTGCACATACAGTACTATATATAAGTGGCATTTTGGCGCTGACCAGACCAGATTTCCTGACACTCAAAGACTTCTTCAACTGAGAAGGAAGCATACATCAATTTAAAAAAGGAAATAAAGTATAGGGTAACATTGATCCTCCAGGGACAGTATTTTAACTACCTCAGCCATAGATAAATGCTGTAGAAGTTGTAACTATTTGAGAACTTTTACAAACCTACGGTGCTCATCCCAGTCCTAATGAACAGCTAATATTTTTATCTACACTACTACCTTCCGTCACTATTCAAGCATTTGGTTATTACTACTATTTTGAAAACAACAATCCTGACCCATATTCTGTCAGATTTCCATCTCACTCGTACCTCCAGCACCCCTCCAAGACATGCCCATGCTTTCTCACACAAACTATTGGGAGCAATCCTCTTTCATTCCCAAAACTCAGCAGAGAAATCACTGACAAAGGTGGTGAATGATTTGACCACTGTTAAATCCTTATGTTATTGCTTGCTTCAAGTTCTTCTGAACCTCCCTACTGCATTTGACACTGCTAAACACTCACTTCTTTTTATTTCCACCAGCCAATAGTAGCTGCCTTTCTGACATAACAGTAAGCTCACTCCCACCAGTCAACAGAAGCTATCTTCCTGACACAACAACAAACCCTCTCCCACCAGCTTACAGAAAGTACTTTCCTGATGTGCACCCTGGAAAGTTGTGTGCCTGCCCCTTTAAGTGACTTACAATGTCATGCTGGTACAGCAGGAGCTAAGGTCTGACCAGAGTCCAGTCACATGTTCTAGCTGTAGAGCGCTGTTTGGACAAGGGAGTCTGGGAGCAGAGAAGCCTTGTGAAGAGAAGAAGGTGGAGTCATGAGGTGGAGTCATGAGTGCTGGACACTCTGAGAGGAGCGGAGCATGAGCTGACAAGACTGAGCAAACTGGGTGGTCAAGCAGGGTGGTGGACAGCAGCGCTGCAGAGCTGAAGCAGCGGGGTGCTACCAGAGTGCAGAGAACCGGAGAACGGGCGTGACATTTTGCAGCTGGACACCACTAGGCCTATTGAAAGGTGTGGATGCCGCGGCCATCTTGTAACTGCAGTTCATACCGCAGTACGTACTTAAAATTTTAAGTTCTCCCCTCTCACTGAAGGGGCATGGCAATAGTGCTCCCTTCCTATCTATTTTAATATGCGCGAGGGTCGCCTGCTAGGAAAGTAAGTATGCCCCAACATACTATGTATGTACTTATAAAAAGGTTCATTAACAAGAATTTAAACATTGGATTTTCAGAAGCAGCATATCCCTAAATATACAGAAGGAATTCTGCTGTTCCAGGTTTTATTTTTGCCTTTCTAATTTAAGTCAGTGATTTGTATCTTCAGTGGCAGAAGAGAATCATCTCCAAAACTTCCATGAGCGTACAGATAAAATAATTTTATAGTGTGTGTTTTTAGTTTGTTGCAATAAAATTATTTTTTAAGCCTTCTGCACTATTACAGTTTTCTTTTTATGCCTTACATATCCTCAAGGTTCAATGATCTAATATCAGTGGTTGATGGTCCATTTATTGAGACTGAGGATTACCCCTTACAGGCCCTTTCCTTTAGTATGAGCATTGGTTACAAATAGTGATCACACTGAAACCTGACAAGCAGCGCAGAGAAATAGCCCTGCCAAGAAGATGTTTTCCTTGTGCATTGGGATTTTTGCAATACAAGGATGTCTGTGGACCTTTTTCATGGTGCCTCATTCCAAGTTGCAGGCAGAGCCGGACTGTAATTTTTCCGCACCAGCATTTACATCGTCATGCTACTCATCTGCAGAAATGCCTTCTGCCCGCAACGCTATTTAGTTACAGCATGTATTAAGATGCACTATTGTTTCACCATCGGTCGCAACATCGAAGATTGCACCAGTCTGATGGCAGATGCAATTTTGTCATCTGAACATGGCCTCGTGTGTCGCTACACCTGCGTCTTTTGCCGCAGTTGTTTACCACGATATGCCCGTGTGTGGCTAGCCACCCCCCTGACACCTCCTAGAAATGGCCACTGAAATGTATCTCTCTATGTGAAATTTCAATCTGCATTTTAGAGGCGTATTCATTGAAATACATGCGCAGTGCAACTCAGGTGCATGCGCAGACTGAAAACTTTGGTACACTACAGGTTCCAGCAGGCCCTAGATACCAGGTCATGCTGTTTCTTGTAGTGGACTTGGAAAGTGGTAGCTGGTAGACAAAGTGGTGCATAAGAGCGGCAACAGGTGGTATAGCCATGTCCTCTGCGCGTTTCTCAGCAGATTGCAGATTTTTCAAGAGGCGTATGCGTCGGGATTACTTGTATAGCACATCACATCTTGCAAGGGGTATACCAGTCACCATTATTGCTCCAGAGAGAGACAGAGCATCAGCTGATCTTGCTCCTAGCAGCCTAGCAGGAGCCGCAGTGGCAGCGAATGCAGGTTGAAGCCCTATGCTCTGTGCGTATGCGCACACAGTGAGATGCGCAGGCATCTTACTTCTGCAATTGTCTTTGCCTGATTGACAGGCAGAGGTGGTCGCTGGGTGTGTCGGTGGCATTGCGGCAGCATTTTTGAGATGCGGTCTTGACAACACAGGTGTGTCCGAACCACTTGCGGTTCGTGCCATGGGGGCTGCATGACATCACACGCAGCCGCTGCGGCCAAAAACATGGCGGGGAGCTACTCGGCAGGTGTGAAAGCATCGCCGTTGTGCGATGCTTTTGCACGTCTGCGAGGGGAGGTATTGCCTGGCATGCGGGGCGGACTAGCCCTGTACTGGGCATCTCCCCGCATGCCAAAGATTTTGATTGTAGGTATGCGTTTTATTGAACATCTACAATCAGCTCTGAATTAGGCCCTCTGAACGCTATCCCTTGCATGACACGCTCAGCGCTAATTCCAGCAGCCGGAGCATTGGTGAGTGATAGCTGCGTTTGAGACTGATTGGACTTTTGTGACGAGAGCCCTTTAATCTGGCACACTGCTTATTATAGCTCATATCGGTCACCATCGCCTAATATATAAGAATGGCATATAAGGTATGTAACCCAATTAGGCTTTTTTTAATGTTATGTGTACAGTATTATTACTGATGAAAAGTTTTTGCATTATGTTTTGTCTATGATGCATTGGTAGCACTTTGTAAACAAGCATAGGTCACACTCTGCATTAGACTCATTGCCAAAGTGATAAGTAAAATTATTTTGAAAGTTTTTTGTTTCTTATAATTTCATTGATTTGTGCCATATTTATTTCTTGAATTCCAAATAGAAGTTACAGGGAAAGGAGGTTCTGTAGAAATGAAGGTGGAGGTAAACTCTCCATAAGTGAATTCCATGTTCTGTAAATATAAAGGAATAATTGTATAGACTACAGTGTTACTTTAACAACATTATTATTTTCACTTTTATAGAATTCTCATACATACTGGTCTTTGAATTTTTAAATATTATTATGATGATTATTCCGATTAATAATAATATTAATAATAATAAAAATAATTCTCTTTAGAGTCCACAGAGTATTGTGTATGAACGCAAATCTTGGTCCAGACTGCCTCAAGTCTCACACAATCTACCAAAACTTGGCACTACTGCCTTCAAATCACTAAATGGTTTCTCAACATTATCCGTCTAAGAACAATTACAAAGGAAATTACCTGAGACTTGAACGGCCAAATTCTACCCTGAGGGCTTAGCTACTTAGTAAGTGCGGCAATACCACCTGAAATGCTGATGAAGAACTATTCCCTGAGCTGTCTTCATTTCATGGAAAGGAAAAGAAATCCATGATGTCTCCTGCTGAATTCTACAGCTAAAACAAACACATTTTCCCCACAGTTATGAGAACCGTTACTGTACAATATCTATAATGAGGACTTATTGCTCATGCCTAGGCCAAATATTACACGCGTTACACAGAAAAGCAGACTTTAATTACCTCTGCCAGCGTGTCCCACAATCCTACTATATATTTAACTAACTAATGTATTCAGCAATAAAATGGTGGGATTTGGTCCAATTGAAATTCTGTCTCATTATAAATAATTCCTCTCTACAATGAGAGAACACCCGGCTTCCACACGAGATTTCAGCAATTTCTCAGACAGCTACACATTCTGGTGCTCCTTGGAGACCAACATTAATAACGTATGAATATTATTTCTATATCAGTGGTCATTGGACTTTCACTGCACTGTAAATTAGTTCATTTTGTATCTATTACAAAAGTATTGCTGCTGTCATTTACTTGTTCTAATTATACCTTCAAGTTTCAGTGTATCATTGTTTTGTAATAGCTGTATTTAGTACTAGCACTAGTAGTAGTAGTAGTAGTAGTAGTAGTAGTACTACTACTACTAGTAGTAGTAATAATAATAATAATAATAATAATAATAATAATAATAATATTGTTGTAAATAAAACATGTTAAGCTGAATAGACATGTTTCTGATTGCAAGGTATGAGATTGCACATGCTGCTGATATCAGTGGGATAGTGATGCCAATGGGCATAGCCCACACTTCATCCACTCTCTCATTTTAATGATGTCTAAGAAAGGTTTTGAATACTCCCTGCCATCTCCTCACCAATAAGCCTGATTCCTTTTTACTCTTATTGACACATCATGACATTGGGCCTAATTTAGAGTTGTTTGTAGCAGCAAATTTGTTAGCAGTTGAGAAAAACCATGTGCAGTGCGCAGGGGGGGGGGGGAGATATAACATGTGCACAGAGAGTTAGATTTGGGTGGGGTGTGTTCAAACTGATATCTAAATTGCAGTGTAATAATAAAGCAGACAGTATTTACCCTGCACAAAAACAAAATAACCCACCCAAATCTAACTCTCTCTGCACATGTTACATCTGCCCCCCTTGCAGTGCACGTGGTTTTGCCCAACTGCTAACAAATTTCCTGTTGCGATCAACTCTGAATTACCCCCAATGTCAGCTGCATTTCTCCTAGTCCCATGCTAAGAATAACTGACAGCTCTGTTGTCCCATTGGCAACATCTGAAAGGCTTCATTATGACAAAAGGGAAAATGTGTAAGCGATTCTTTGGTAGAGTGGAGGAACTTGGAAGCCGTGCAGGCAAGAAACTTGGAAGCAGGTGGGAAACATTAAAATGTGCAATATTAAAGGCAACAGACCTTTGTATCAAAAGTGTTAGGAAAAACACAAGGAAAAGGAAGCCAGTGTGGTTTGCAAAAGAAGTAGCAAATATTGTGAAAGCAAAAAAGATGGCTTTTAGGAAATATAAGCAGACACAAAATAATGAAGACAAAGAGATATATCTTGTTAGACAGAAGGATACTAAGAAGGTAATCAGATGTGCAAAGGCACAAGCTGAGGAGAAAATGGCCCAGTCAGTGGGTAAAGGAGGCAAAACTTTTTTTAGGTATATAAGCGAAAGGAGAAAAACAAAAGGCGGAATAATAAAACTAAAGACAGACACTGGGAGTCTTGTTGAGGGAGACAATTTAATAGCAGATCATCTTAATAATTATTTTTGCTCAGTATTTACTACTGAAAGAGAGGGGAAGGGGCCACAGTTAAGTTTTAGGGATATTCAGGAAAATGACACAAGTACATTTACAGAGGAGAAGGTCCTAACAGAACTCTCAAAGCTGAAAGTGGACAAATCTATGGGGCCAGATGGGATACATCCAAGGATACTAACAGAACTTAAAGAGGTGCTGGTAGCACCATTGACAGAATTATTCAACCAGTCATTAGCTACAGGAGTAATTCCAGAGGACTGGAAAAGAGCAAACGTAGTCCCACTGCACAAAAGTGGAAGCAAGGAAGAGGCAAACAACTACAGACCAGTGAGTCTTACATCAGTAGTAGGGAAATTGATGGAAACACTCTTAAAAGAAAGAGTTGTAGATTATCTCAAAGTGGAGTACCCCAGGGATCTGTACTTGGACCAGTGCTTTTTAATATCTTTATTGGTGACTTTGCAAATGGCATTAAAGGGAAAGTATGCCTTTTTGCAGATGACACAAAGGTATGCAACAGGGTAGACACACCAGGTGGGGTAAAACAAATGATTGAGGATCTAGGTAGACTAGAGGAATGGTCAAGAGTGTGTCAATTACAGTTTAATGCCAAAAAATGCAAAATCATGCACTTGGGTCTCAAAAATCCAAAGGCTAAATATAGTATTAATGGCACTATACTGGAAACTACTGATGAGGAAAGGGATCTAGGAGTCACTATTTCAGATGACTTAAAGGCAGGTAAGCAATGTAACAAAGCAATGAGGAAGGCTAGTCAGATGCTTGGCTGCATTGGGAGAGGAATCAGCAGCAGAAAGAAAGAAGTAATAATGCCACTGTATAGGTCATTGGTACGGCCTCATCTAGAATACTGTGTTCAATTCTGGAGGCCATATCTTCAAAAGGATATTAATACATTAGAAACTGTACAAAGAAGGGCAACTAAAATGGTGCATGGCCTACATCACAAAACATACCCAGAAAGACTAAGAAATCTCAATATGTATAGTTTGGAGCAGAGAAGGGAAAGGGGGGACATGATAGAAACTTTCAAATATATCAAGGGTTTTAACAAAGTCCAGGAGGGAAACATTCTCCAAATGAAGAGAAGCAATAGGACACAAGGACATGCACTGAGACTGGAGGGGGGGGGGGGGGGGGGGTTCACGGGAAATTTACGGAAACATTACTTCACAGAAAGGGTAGTGGACAAGTGGAATAGCCTCCCATCGGAGGTGGTAGAGGCTAAGACAGTAGAGCAATTTAAACATGCATGGGATAGACATAAGGATATCCTTACAAAGAAATAAGGATCAATTAAGGTTAGAGATAAAAAAAAAAGGAGCAGACTAGATGGGCCAAGTGGTTCTTATCTGCCGACAAATTCTATGTTTCTATGAAAATGTGTTTAACAGAAAAGCACAGAAAAACAATAAAACAATGTATTCAAACAAAGTAAGATGCTAAGGAAAACACTTTTGTACATAAATAACAAGCTAGGAACATAACAAATTCCACAAAGACTAACGCAGCCATATAATTTACATTGTGTTTTTGTTAGTGATGAGCGGGTTCGGATCCTCGGGATCCGAACCCGCCCAAACTTCACCTTTTTTTTCATGGGTCCGAGCAACTCGGATCCTCCCGCCTTGCTTGGTTAACCCGAGCGCGCCCGAACGTCATCATCCCGCGGTCGTATTCTCGCGAGATTCGTAATCTATATAAGGAGCCGCGCGTCGCCGCCATTTTTCACTCGTGCATTGGAGATGATCGTGAGAGGACGTGGCTGGCGTCCTCTCAGTTTCTATGTTCAGTGGGCTGCAAATTGTGCTGCAAATATCTGTGCTCAGTATGCTGCAAGTGCAAATATCTACGTTCTCTGCCTGAAAAACACCCCATATCTGACTGTGCTCAGTGTGCTGCAAATATCTGTGCTCAGTGTGCTAATTACTTTATTGTGGGGACTGGGGACCAGCAGTAGTATATAGTAGGAGGACAGTGCAGAGTTTTGCTGACCAGTGACCAGTGACCACCAGTATTATACGTTCTCTGCCTGAAAAACGCTCCATATCTGTGCTGCATTGTAGTATATAGTAGGAGGACAGTGCAGAATTTTGCTGACCACCAGTATAACTATATATATAGCAGTACGGTACGTAGTCCACTGCTCTACCTACCTCTGTGTCATGAAGTATACTATCCATCCATACCTGTGGTGCATTTCAGTTTTGCACAGTTTGCTGACGACCAGTATATACTATATAGCAGTACGGTACAGAAGGCCACTGCTCTACCTACCTCTGTGTCGTCAAGTATACTATCCATCCATACCTGTGGTGCATTTCAGTTTTGCACAGTTTGCTGACCACCAGTATAACTATATATATATATAGCAGTACGGTACAGTAGTCCACTGCTCTACCTACCTCTGTGTCGTCAAGTATACTATCCATCCATACCTGTGGTGCATTTCAGTTTTGCACAGTTTGCTGACTACCAGTATATACTATATAGCAGTATGGTACAGAAGGACACTGCTCTACCTACCTCTGTGTCATCAAGTATACTATCCATCCATACCTGTGGTGCATTTCAGTTTTGCACAGTTTGCTGACCACCAGTATAACTATATATATAGCAGTACGGTACAGTAGTCCACTGCTCTACCTACCTCTGTGTCATCAAGTATACTATCCATCCATACCTGTGGTGCATTTCAGTTTTGCACAGTTTGCTGACCACCAGTATATACTATATAGCAGTACGTTACAGAAGGCCACTGCTCTACCTACCTCTGTGTCGTCAAGTATACTATCCATCCATACCTGTGGTGCATTTCAGTTTTGCGCAGTATATATAGTAGTAGGCCATTGCTATTGATATAATATTACTGGCATATAATTCCACACATTAAAAAATGGAGAACAAAAATGTGGAGGGTAAAATAGGGAAAGTTCAAGATCCACTTCCACCTCGTGCTGAAGCTGCTGCCACTAGTCATGGCCGAGACGATGAAATGCCATCAACGTCGTCTGCCAAGGCCGATGCCCAATGTCATAGTAGAGAGCATGTAAAATAAAAAAAAATAAAGCTCAGTAAAATGACCCTAAAATCTAAATCAAAATCGTCTGAGGAGAACAGTAAACTTGCCAATGTGCCATTTACGACACGGAGTGGCAAGGAACGGCTGAGGCCCTGGCCTATGTTCAAGGCTAGTGGTTCAGCTTCACCTGAGGATGGAAGCACTCATCCTCCTGCTAGAAAACTTAAAAGAGTTAAGATGGCAAAAGCACAGCAAAGAACTGTGCGTTCTTCGAAATCACAAATCCCCAAGGAGAGTCCAATTGTGTCGGTTGCGATGCCTGACCTTCCCAACACTGGACGGGAAGAGGTTGCGCCTTCCACCATTTGCACGCCCCCTGCAAGTGCTGGAAGGAGCACCTGCAGTCCAGTTCCTGATAGTCAAATTGAAGATGTCACTGTTGAAGTACACCAGGATGAGGATATGAGTGTTGCTGGCACTGGAGGAAATTGACAAGGAGGATTCTGATAGTGAGGTGGTTTGTTTAAGTCAGGCACCCGGGGAGACACCTGTTGTCCGTGGGACGAATATGGCCATTGACATGCCTGGTCAAAATAAAAAAAAAATCAGCTCTTCGGCGTGGAATTATTTCAACAGAAATGCGGACAACTGGTGTCAAGCCGTGTGTTGCCTTTGTCAAGCTGTACTAAGTAGGGGTAAGGACGTTAACCATCTAGGAACATCCTCCCTTATACGTCACCTGGACCGCATTCATCAGAAGTCAGTGACAAGTTCAAAAACTTTGGATGACAGCGGAAGCAGTCCACTGACCACTAAATCCCTTCCTCTTATAACCAAGCTCCTGCAAACCACACCACCAACTCCCTCAGTGTCAATTTCCTCCTTACACAGGAAAGCCAATAGTCCTGCAGGCCATGTCACTGTCAAGTCTGACGAGTCCTCTCCTGCCTGGGATTCCTCCGATGCATCCTTGAGTGTAACGCCTACTGCTGCTGGCGCTGCTGTTGTTGCAGCTGGGAGTCGATCGTCATCCCAGAGGGGAAGTCGGAAGACCACTTGTACTACTTCCAGTAAGCAATTGACTGTCCAACAGCCCTTTGTGAGGAAGATGAAATATCACAGCAGTCATCCTGCTGCAAAGCGGATAACTCAGACCTTGGCAGCCTGGATGGTGAGAAACGTGTTTCCGGTATCCACCGTTAATTCACAGGGAACTAGAGACTTGATTGAGGTACTGTGTCCCCGGTACCAAATACCATCTAGGTTCCATTTCTCTAGGCAGGCGATACCGAAAATGTACACAGACCTCAGAAAAAGAGTCACCAGTGTCCTAAAAAATGCAGTTGTACCCAATGTCCACTTGACCACGGACATGTGGACAAGTGGAGCAGGGCAGACTCAGGACTATATGACTGTGACAGCCCACCGGGTAGATGTATTGCCTCCCGCAGCAAGAACAGCAGCGGCGGCACCACCAGTAGCAGCATCTCGCAAACGCCAACTCTTTCCTAGGCAGGCTATGCTTTGTATCACCGCTTTCCATAAAAGGCACACAGCTGACAACCTCTTACGGAAACTGAGGAACATCATCGCAGAATGGCTTACCCCAATTGGACTCTCCTTGGGATTTGTGACATCGGACAACGCCACCAATATTGTGCGTGCATTACATCTGGGCAAATTCCAGCACGTCCCATGTTTTGCACATACATTGAATTTGGTGGTGCAGAATTATTTAAAAAATGACAGGGGCGTGCAAGAGATGCTGTGTTGGTGGCCCGAAGAATTGCGGGCCACTTTCGGCATTCAGCCACCGCGTGCCGAAGACTGGAGCACCAGCAAACAGTCCTGAACCTGCCCTGCCATCATCTGAAGCAAGAGGTGGTAACGAGGTGGAATTCAACCCTCTATATGCTTCAGAGGATGGAGGAGCAGCAAAAGGCCATTCAAGCCTATACATCTGCCTACGATATAGGCAAAGGAGGGGGAATGCACCTGACTCAAGCGCAGTGGAGAATGATTTCAACGTTGTGCAAGGTTCTGCAACCCTTTGAACTTGCCACACGTGAAGTCAGTTCAGACACTGCCAGCCTGAGTCAGGTCATTCCCCTCATCAGGCTTTTGCAGAAGAAGCTGGAGACATTGAAGGAGGAGCTAAAACAGAGCGATTCCGCTAGGCATGTGGGACTTGTGGATGGAGCCCTTAATTCGCTTAACCAGGATTCACGGGTGGTCAATCTGTTGAAATCAGAGCACTACATTTTGGCTACCGTGCTCGATCCTAGATTTAAAACCTATGTTGTATCTCTCTTTCCGGCAGACACAAGTCTGCAGAGGTTCAAAGACCTGCTGGTGAGAAAATTGTCAAGTCAAGCGGAACGTGATCCGTCAACAGCTCCTTCTTCACATTCTCCCGCAACTGGGGCTGCGAGGAAAAGGCTAAGAATTCCGAGCCCACCCGCTGGCGGTGATGCAGGGCAGTCTGGAGCGAGTGCTGACATCTGGTCCGGACTGAAGGACCTGCCAACGATTACTGACATGTCGTCTACTGTCACTGCATATGATTCTGTCACCATTGAAAGAATGGTGGAGGATTATATGAGTGACCGCATCCAAGTAGGCACGTCAGAGAGTCCGTACGTATACTGGCAGGAAAAAGAGGCAATTTTGAGGCCCTTGCACAAACTGGCTTTATTTTGCCTAAGTTGCCCCCCTCCAGTGTGTACTCCGAAAGAGTGTTTAGTGCAGCCGCTCACCTTGTCAGCAATCGGCGTACGAGGTTACTTCCAGAAAATGTGGAGAAGATGATGTTCATCAAAATGAATTATAATCAATTCCTCCGTGGAGACATTCACCAGCAATTGCTTCCAGAAAGTACACATGGACCTGAGATGGTGGATTCCAGTGGGGACAAATTAATAATCTGTGAGGAGGGGGATGTACACAGTGAAAGGGGTGAGGAATCAGACGATGAGGAGGAGGTGGACATCTTGCCTCTGTAGAGCCAGTTTGTGCAAGGAGAGATTGATTGCTTCTTTTTTGGTGGGGGCCCAAACAACCAGTCATTTCAGTCACAGTTGTGTGGCAGACCCTGTCGCTGAAATGATGGGTTTGTTAAAGTGTGCATGTCCTGTTTATACAACATAAGGGTGGGTGGGAGGGCCCAGGGACAATTCCATCTTGCACCTCTTTTTTCTTTCATTTTTCTTTGCATCATGTGCTGTTTGGGGACTATTTTTTTGAAGTGCCATCCTGCCTGACACTGCAGTGCCACTCCTAGATGGGCCAGGTGTTTGTGTCGGCCACTTGTGTTGCTTAGCTTAGCCATCCATCGACCTTGGTGCACCTCTTTTTTTCTTTGTATCATGTGCTGTTTGGGAACTATTTTTTAAATCTGCCATCCTGTCTGACACTGCAGTGCCACTCCTAGATGTGCCAGGTGTTTGTGTCGGCCACTTGGGTCGCTTAGCTTAGTCACACAGCTACCTCATTGCGCCTCTTTTTTTCTTTGCATCATGTGCTGTTTGGGGACTATTTTTTTGAAGTACCATCCTGTCTGACACTGCAGTGCCTCTCCTAGATGGGCCAGGTGTTTGTGTCGGCCACTTGGGTCGCTTAGCTTAGTCATCCAGCGACCTCGGTGCAAATTTTAGGACTAAAAATAATATTGTGAGGTGTGAGGTGTTCAGAATAGACTGAAAATGAGTGGAAATTATGGTTATTGAGGTTAATAATACTATGGGATCAAAATGACCCCCAAATTCTATGATTTAAGCAGTTTTTGTAAAAAAACACCCGAATCCGACAAAAAATTTTCAGGGAGGTTTTGCCAAAACGCGTCCGAATTTAAAACACGGCCGCAGAACCGAATCCAAAACCAAAACACAAAACCGAAAATTTTTCGGTGCACATAACTAGTTTTTGTACTTCGTTGAATGTATAACACAAATAATACAATACTGATCACTAACACACTACTGATACTAAAGCTAAGTTAAATTAGATAAATATATGATTGCCATTCAGTGGATGTGTTCCTCAAGGTTTTATTTCGATCCAGTGTGCCAGTAGAATTTTTTTAAATATCAACTTAACATAATTTTGTCATATGTTTTGGGAGCATTCTTCACCCAATGCCTGGTCTCTCTCTTCTTGTGACATTCGAACTGAGACAGAGATGAGTGATTAGATATAGTCTTTCCAAGTGCACTGGGATATGACTGCTGCGTAACTTATATATATATATATATATATATATATATATATATATTTATTTATCAGGGCCGGTGCAAGGTTTCTCGGCACCCTAGGCAAAACTTCTGCCTTCTGCCCCTTCCCCCTACCCACCCTTCAGATGAAAGGCATGCTGCTCTAACCCCCTCCCCCCTACTCTGTTAAATGTCTGCTGTTCTACCCCCCCAAATCTGCGTGCATGCTGCTGCTCATCCCCCCAGACTGTGTGCATGCCTGCTCCTCATCTCCCCCCTCACCACACTGCTGCTCTCGCCCTCTTTCTTTATCAATGCAGAGAATGCACTGTGCAGCCACCTTACCTGCAGGCTGCAGTGCAGAGTTGGAAACGAGTAGTCTGTGAAAGAGCCTGGAATGAAGAGCAGTGCTGCATGTCACCCCCAGCCAGGACTCCAGGAGCTGTCAAAGTTACTGCCTGTGCCGGTTGGAGGTGGAGCTGGAGGCTGCAATACGGGAGCTTAGCAGTCATGGCTACTATAAGATACGCATTCTGGGGGATTGCAGTGGCTGTGAAAGGTAGGACTAAGCTACCTTTTTTAGGCAGCTGTAGCAGGCCACCCCCTCAGGTCCCGGCGCCCCTAGGCAGCTGCCTAAAGCTGCCTAGTGGAAGCTCCGGCCCTGATATTTATCTTATAACATCTCTTGATCTGCAACATAGGCTGTGATGACCAGTGGTGCTGAGAGAGGCAGGGCCGACTTTTTGTATGGGCTCAATGGGCTCTTGCCCAAGGACCCTAGGAGTATAATGGCCTTAGGCTGATAGCTGAGGGTCCCCTCTTTCCAGGGGTACCAGATTTCTGAAAATCGGCCCAGGGGAACCGGAGATATAAGACTTGAAAGCAGTGGTTCCCATCCCAGCCTGTTAATTGCTCTTCCCAGCCAGATATCTTGGGTTCTGTCTGACTTAGAATTTTTCTGATGGTTTAAGACTCTCCCCTTTTGGTGGACACTGTCTGCTTGTCTCTACTATGCCCAGAACCAGAGATATCAGCCTTCAAGCAGCTGGTTCCTGCTCCAGCTCCACACGCCTAATATGCAGTTTTAGATTTTAGTTGATGAATTGCTCGAGCTCCTGAAATCTGATCCCCAAGTCCCCAGAACCTTCTGAAATGTGGGACTCTCTAGTTTTTTTATCCTGTTCAAAGCTAAGAAATATCTTTTCAGGAACTTGAGATATCTTGGGTCAAGCAAGCTGCCCTCCCACCAAAAAATTATGAATATTAATCCCACTCCACTATCCACCCCTACCCTACGTATTAAACACCAACTACCACCCAGGAAGACATGTACCAAGGCTTCTTCATTCAGCCCAATGCCCCCTTTTACAGTTTAGCCCCATCTGGCAAGAATAATTAGCAGAAATTACTGCTCCAGGTCCTACATGCTGAGTGGAAGATAGAACACCCCCTATCGCCCGCGGGACATCAAAGCTGCCGCTGATAGCACCCCCGCACCCTACCACTGGAGTATGGGTACAGGGCCCAGTGCATTGCTGTGCCCAGGGGCCTATCCTGCTGTTAAGATGACCCTGGAGAGAGGGAGGGAAGGGATACAGATTACCAGGGCCCGGGTATGCCAGGGGGCCCGGGCCATCTCACACCTTTTTTTGTGTGTGTGTGTGTGGGGGAAGGGGGGGGGGGATTTTTCTTTATTAGAAACCGCCGGGAGGGGGGATATATGTTTGTGTCACCTGGCTGTTTGTCCTTTTTCGAGGACAGCCCTCACAGCCACTTCCAGTCGCCGCACCGCTGCTAGGATCTTGCAAGATGATGACATCATCATCTCGTAAGTCAATCTCTGCAGCCATCTCTGAAAGGCATTTCAGAATCAGCAGGCTCCAGGCGGCGGACAGGGACTGGGAGGGGAAAGAATGCAGCTGGCTGGGCATGGCCCATGGGTTTAAGAAGTGGCGCAGCTCAGCTCAGTTGTAAGAATCAGCAGCAGGGTTGGTCATTTTGTCCAGAGCTATACTGTTAGGCTGCGACACTGTGAGTTGAGAACTGTGACTGTGAGTGACAGACACAGCATGCAGCTATCAATTTATAAATTCTATGTAAATATTCTTTAATACATGCATCCGTACATTACCATGAGTGTTAGTAATATATATATATATATATATATATACACACACACACACACACACACACACACACACACACACACACACTATATATATAGTCGCTTAGGAATCACTGGAATATTCTCCTCATGGATCCAGTCCTCAAAGATTTCCTACCGCCAGAACCAGTCATCATCTTCAAGAAATCTAGAAACCTGAAGGACCACCTTGCACCCAGCTTATTAAAGGAGAAATTCACCAAGAGCACCACAATGCCTAAATGTGTGGGTTCCTTTAAATGTGGGAAATGTAATGTGTGCAAATTCCTACATCCAAATCGGAAAACCTTCAGCGACACAGAGGATAAGAAACAATACACTATTAAGGAATTCATGAACTGTAATACCGTGTCCGTGATCTACTTACTGGAATGCCCTTGCAAAAAGAAATACGTGGGAAAGACCAAAAGATCATTGAAAATGAGAATTCAGGAACACATAAGAAATATAAAAAATAAAGTGGAGAGCCACACTGTTTCTAGACACTTCTCATCACAACATAACTCCAATCCTGAGGACCTCACATTTAAAGCAATCGAGCTTGTGCGCCTGGGAGAGAGAGGAGGTGACCTCGCGAACAAACTCTCGAGAAGGGAGATGTACTGGATATTCCAGCTACAGACCCTGCAACCCAAGGGTCTGAACGAAAGCTATGAAATCGCACCCTTTCTATGAGGTGCTGTATCCTCCCTTATTCCCAATTTTATCGGCTGCCACACCTTTCATTTTAATTTTTTCCCTTTGCACACCCTTCTCTCACCCTTCACTCCCCTTGATGTCCTTGTCACACCTTCTAAGCATCTAACATCTCAGGGTTCGTGTGTGTATGTGCGACCGGTTCCTGGTAATAGGATGTTTACCTTTCAAGTACAGTCAAACCACACTGGTACGCCCAATCTCGTTCGATCTTGGAAGCTAAGCAGTGTTTGGGCCTGATCAGTACCAGGGAGGGTGACTGCCTGGGAATATCAGGTACTGTAAGGACTGATAAATAACATTGAGCTAACCAGTGATCCTTTTAATACCACACGTTACTACTCAGGTGACATTTTTAACAATATGCACCTCCTGCGTACTGTCAATATACTATTTCGCTCGTTTTCCATATGTATTCGTCTTGTTCCCACCCCTTTCCCACCACAAAGCTGCAAATTTCTGCAACTATTTCTCTTCTCTTGTTCCCACCTAGTGCCATTCTTGACACCACCTATGTCTGGTTATAAGTATGATGTCACGTTCCTACACTAGTCACACACTAATATATGTGTGTCACCCTCTTCGACTTTACATTTATTTATTTATTTATTTATTTATATGTATCTTTTACACAATATATTTTTCTTTTTCTTATACATGATGTTATCTATTCTGGGCTAGTCTCATTCCCTCACATATGACTGGATCCCAGCTTGGTTTATCTGCTATAAAAATCTAGTGCATAGCTTTCACCATATTTTTTTTGCTCTTTACATGGTCCTCTTGTTATGGATACCGATGCAATATGAATCATGGTCTCCAAGGACTCCTTAAAGATGGCCACCATTTACTCCTGCATTTCCTATGGAGTGAATAAAAGAGAAGTCTCTAGGACAACAGTGGGCGCTGATTATGTTAGTTAACTTCAGAATAAGGTAAGCTACTAAGTTGAATACTTAGAATGCTATATTAGTACGTTTATAAAATAATATTAACTCTAACCCTTCTGGCTGCCCACAAAAGTGAACCTGGCTGTTCACCGTATAGCAAGAGCAAACTTGTAAGAAAGGAAAGGGTTTGTGGGCGCTCAGAGGGAGGAGTAAATCAATTGCTGCTGGTTTTGCAAAAAATAAAAATTATTTATTAATACAGATTTTTTCGTGAATACAAATAGATAGTTTAGAATGCTATTAGCAATATAATTATAATCACATAAAAGTAATTTACTAAAATCACAACATAAAATAAACTACTGACTGTGTCCAGGGCCTCAGGACTAAGAGTTGGGTACCCACCCTTGATATATTGATTAATTTATTTGCATGCAAGAAGCTTATTTGTTAGTTGCAGTTAGGGTTAGTGCATAGTTGTATTTCAAATTGCACTTTGCGGAAAAAGAGGCTCTTTAATGTTTAGTGAAGGCCTGTTCACATATCACCTGAAAGCTGGTGGTTAGAAAGTCAAAGATAGGCTGAATGGTCAATAAGCCAATACCGCAACTAGCTCCTGTGTAGCCAGATAGTTTGTGTCACTCACTGTTCCGATGGCTGACCGCTCTGCGGCGGTTGACTTGGATGTCACTCAATGCTCTGCACTGTCCTTGGGTTCCGTACTCGGACAGGAGCGGGGACAGGGATGCACGTGTCCAGGTCCTGGATCGCAGGGGACGCTGAGACGCCGCGATGCGCGGCTTCCGGGTTCGGGGCTTCCGGCTTCCGGTTGCGGTCCACCTGCGTTCCACAGTTGTAGCGAGTCACCTGACGCGTTTCTCCGCCTCCAAAATGGGCGGTTTCATCAGAGAAACCGCCCATTTTGGAGGCGGAGAAACGCGTCAGGTGACTCGCTACAACTGTGGAACGCAGGTGGACCGCAACCGGAAGCCGGAAGCCCCGAACCCGGAAGCCGCGCATCGCGGCGTCTCAGCGTCCCCTGCGATCCAGGACCTGGACACGTGCATCCCTGTCCCCGCTCCTGTCCGAGTACGGAACCCAAGGACAGTGCAGGGCATTGAGTGACATCCAAGTCAACCGCCGCAGAGCGGTCAGCCATCGGAACAGTGAGTGACACAAACTATCTGGCTACACAGGAGCTAGTTGCGGTATTGGCTTATTGACCATTCAGCCTATCTTTGACTTTCTAACCACCAGCTTTCAGGTGATATGTGAACAGGCCTTCACTAAACATTAAAGAGCCTCTTTTTCCGCAAAGTGCAATTTGAAATACAACTATGCACTAACCCTAACTGCAACTAACAAATAAGCTTCTTGCATGCAAATAAATTAATCAATATATCAAGGGTGGGTACCCAACTCTTAGTCCTGAGGCCCTGGACACAGTCAGTAGTTTATTTTATGTTGTGATTTTAGTAAATTACTTTTATGTGATTATAATTATATTGCTAATAGCATTCTAAACTATCTATTTGTATTCACGAAAAAATCTGTATTAATAAATAATTTTTATTTTTTGCAAAACCAGCAGCAATTGATTTACTCCTCCCTCTGAGCGCCCACAAACCCTTTCCTTTCTTACAAATTTCCTATGGAGAATGTCATCAACAACATGGCCGCCACAGCACCTAATACCAAGGGACATATGCAGCATGGAAACCTGGACCTAAACCAATACCCACTGAAGAGACTGCTGGCACTTGCGCAGTAAACGGCTAGCGCCGCCGGCGCATGCGCACTTATAAAACCGGAAGTGGGGCGGAAGTACCCGGAGACACGTGACGCGTCCCCTCCGTCACCGGAAGTGTGGCGGAAGTGC
The DNA here is from genome assembly GCF_028390025.1 of Pseudophryne corroboree. Classification (NCBI taxonomy): domain Eukaryota; kingdom Metazoa; phylum Chordata; class Amphibia; order Anura; family Myobatrachidae; genus Pseudophryne; species Pseudophryne corroboree. The sequence continues at coordinate 410,197,136 of NC_086449.1, forward strand.
CGCGAATCAACACATTTCTACAGTTTTAGACGTTTCTAATGTTACTACAGTCCTGGAATCACTCGTTTTTTATGCTTACACCACTATGTCACCATCTCTAGCCTTAGGCTGTGTCCCAAACAAGTGTCCTTGATGTTCTGTATGGTACATATTTTAATCATATCACATGACTAATTATGACATCACCAACCCTGAGCCAGTCCACCAGGGGTACAAATAGGCATAGCATCTCATTCTGTCCTCACCCTTTGAAGAAGTCAGCTGTGACGAAACGCGTTGAGCTCCCTGTGGTGACTCCCTTGCCTATTTTAAAAGCTAAGTTAGAAATCCTTACCTTTTACTAAGACCTTTTATGTTGATATGATTTTATTTTTGAAGTACATTTTATGTTCCGCTTTTATGTGATATTAAAGCTTGTTTATATTATTATATATTTTTTTGGCCTCTAAATCTATTTCTAGTTTTTAACGTTTGCATTTTAAACAACACCAGTCGCCGGTACCCTTATTCTCCCACTCTTATACTGTTCCCAGCAATACTGTACCAGTATCGCGCTCTTAAGGGTTGGCAGACACCCTTTTAACAAGGGTGCGTGTGTTTTTTAGCAATTTTACTTTTTTCATATTTTACTGAGAACCCACCTCGCAAGTGGTGCTGTGTCATTTTCTTTATACACATATATATATATATATATACATACATACATACTGGGGCCACACCCACTCTAGAGGGGCCCGGGAAATTGTTGTACTGGGGCACAGGATTTCTCTTGGCAGCCCTGGTGATGACCCAGAGAAGAGGCAGTCACAGAACTGAAACCTTCGGGGCTATGTCCCACTCTCCTCTAGTACTGCCTGGACTAAGAAATACAGTTAGTCTCAGACATAGGGGGTTATAATTTCCGATGCTTATTCCAGATAAACCAATGTCATCACCCACAGAGCATGGGAAAATTCCGCATATGAAATGCTTTTATCTCTGATATGTGTTTACAAAGTCCTGACAGGCAGTCTAGCTTGAGCAGGCCAGACCAGACACTGAGTGGGAAAATAATGTAGTTGACAAGAAGTGTGAGATGAGAAGGATAACAACAATAAAGTCACTTGTCAGATAACAAGAGAGAGTAACGGGAAGAGGATATGCATGAAATAAGCACATGGCTAAGAGTAAATTAGGTTTTATGTATTTATATATCAGATTTAGAATAAGTTTATTGGCCAGGAATACTTCTGCACACCTGGATTTTGTGTCCGGTCAACTGCATACCACAAAATTTACGCAAGTATACCACATACATTCTTTAATTTGCAATCAGGTACAAAAAGTGATAGCAGCAATAATAAAACAACAACCCTATTTTAAATGAGGAAATGCCTTATTCAACAATTAATAAACAAGCAAATTGCTTGCGGAAAAAAAATATTTTTTTGTCTAAGAGTTTTTACAGAGTGTGCTCTATATCATCTGCCTGACAGGAGCAGCTGAAACAGGGACCAGCTGAGAGGCGTTTAGTCCTTTACAATATTACTGGCTGGTTTCTTCACCCTCGATAAATACAGCTTCTGAGCCGATGACAGACCTACCCCAATGATCCATTATGCAGTTCTCACAATTCTTTGGAGCCGAAGCCTTTCACATTCAGTTGCTGAACCAAACCAGACCATAACCAACGAACATAACACAGACTCGATTATAGCTGAGTAAAACAGGATCAGCAACTCACGAGGGAGATTAAATTTTTTCAGCTGCCATAAGAAGAACTGTCTTTGCTGAGCTCTTTTGACAATAACGTCAATGTTGGGCCCCCACTTAAGTTCATGTGAGATTTTTGACCCCAAGAACTTAAAGAGCCCACCATAGACACAATAATGCCAGCTATCATAAGTGGGGGCACAGGGGCTGGACCCCTCCTAAAGTCCATAACCATCTCTACCGTTTTAAGTGGATTAAGCTCCAGATTGCTCCTGTAGCACCACAGGGCCAACTTGTCCATCTCTCTCCTACAAGTGAACTCGTCCCCATCCTTAATTAAGTAGATGACAGTAGTGTCATCAGCAAATGTAAAAAAATTCACGGATTGCTCACCAGCGGCACAATCATTAGTATATAGTGAAAAAAGCATAGGGGATAGGACGCACCCCTGGGGGTGCCAGAACTGGTCGTAAGTACACTCAAGTAACTTCCCCTACTTTCACATACTGTTTCCTGTCTGTCAGGGAATCAACAATCCATTTACAGGTGGATAACGAAATCCCACAGTTGGAGAACAACTTGGAGAACAATATTCCTGGAACAATCATGTTAAATACTGAACTGAAATCAACGAACAGGATCCTCGCATAGGTACCAGGAAAGTCAACAGGTTGCAAGATGTAATGAAGTCCCATGTTGACTGCATCCTCCACAGACCTATTTCCTTGATAGACAAACTGCAGGGAGGCCAAGTTTTCTAAAATGATTCAGCACCAGACATTCAAACTTTTTCATAACTACAGATGTATGGGCAATAGGCCTGTAGCCATTCACATCTGAAATGGCAGATTTCTTAGGTACCAGGAAAATAGTGGAACACTTAAAACAGGTGGTGCTCGCACACGATTCCAAGGATTTGTTGAATATCCTTGATAAAATAGGTGCCAGCTGCTCAGCACAGGTCTTCAGAACAAATGGTGATATACCATCTGACCCTGAGGACTTCCTAGACTTTAGCCATCCAAATAACTTTGCCACATCAACCTGATCCACCCGCAGACCACAATGTCGACTGCTTGTCTCAGGCAAAGTAATTATTGAAGTGTCTGCTGCACATTCAGACTTTTCAAACCTGCAATAAAAGGCATTTAGCTCATCGACCAATTTCCGGCTCATAACAGCACGGCTAGGTTTTTTTTAAATAATTGGTGAAAGCCTTCATGCCTCTCCACACAGATACAGGGTCGTTCGCTGAGAAATTGTTCACCAATTTATCAGTAAATCACTTCTTGGCAACTTTGATTTCCCTGGTCAAGGTGTTTCTGGTCTGCTTATACAACATCCTATCCCCGTTTATAGTTCTGGACGTAGAGGCATATGCTAGTATTTTGGTTCCCCATGCACACATGTACAGAAAGTTGACAGCAATCCCAATTTGGTGCCATGCCTCCTATACCATAAATTTGGAGCTTGCTCAGTGCAACGTGTTTGCCTTCCATGCCTTGGAATAGTGTGTAGTTTGCTTTATGCCTGACAGTTATTACCAACTCTTGATTTTCCATTATGTTAACTAAGTGGTGTTTTTATGCTTGTTTGTGTTTTAAGAAGGGGAGTGTGTGTGTGTGTGTGTGGGGTGTGTGCGTGTGTGTGTTTGCAGTAGAAGAACTACCATGAATACCACTGGTACAGAGGATTGCCCAAATCAACCAGGGGCCTGTCTGCCAAGATTTAGGCATAAGGCCGCCCCTAGGCACAATGTTACTGGTCACCCCCATCATATCACTGCCCCTTCATGTTGGGCCAGTCCTTATGTCTTCAGACCGCCAAAGCAGCTCCAACCCCCCCCCCCCCCCACACACACCACAGTTTGCTGCACCCCCCCCCCCCACCCCTCCCATGTGCCCATGGCACAATAAGAAAATGTAATGACAAAAACAGGAAAAAAAATCACGTGGTCTCATCAAGCAAGTGGTCTAGCTGGGTTCTCATGCAAGGGAGCATATCATGCCGCCTCCAGGAAATAGTGCCTTTAGGCATGTGTCTCATATGCCTACTAGAAAATCCACCACTGCTGTTTGCCTGAAATTACCATTATTATTGTTTTTTGTTTACAGGCCAGACCAGTGACCAGGATTAAATTATGCTACTGTATATTGGGATAAATTAGACATTTCATAAGTGTCTACATGATGAATGACAATATGGCCAGCACTTGAAAAAGGACTTTCTAAGCACAAATCACGTTGTGTATGCATGCCAAAATACCTGCTGTTAGGAAACATCTGGCCCATCTGAGGATTTTATATACTTTGTCTGTGCTGCTATTCATGCTGTTTATCCAGAATTCAGCCCATACTGACTATCTGCACACGTACATGGGTATGAACTTGGGGGCTACCTCTCCTACAATTCTTATTATATTTTATATGTATATTCACTGATGTGTTTTATGGTAACTTTAGTGTGTAAATAAATGTGCTTCTTTGTACTATAATTGGTATGCTGTATTTAACCTATCTATGTATCCCAATGTATCTTGGGTAAGAAGGTCATTTAGGTAAACAAAGTTTAAAACAATTTCATTTGTATTCTGGCATAATTCTTTTGGTATTCAGCACCCAATATACCCATCTATCTTTGTATTTGTTCGATTCATTTTTCAAGGAGGTGTTCCTTGATTGATGGGAATATAGGCTGCTTCTTCCAATTCTCTGCGCAATTAGTTCCATTCATTTTTATTCTTATCACATGGTCAGCTGTGACATTATGACTGTTGACATATACCCTACCTGGCATTTACAATCCACTTATATTTTTCTGCCTCCAGTTTTTGGAGGCACATCCTGAAAGTGGAGTGGATGTCGAATGTCAAGACACCGACATCGGCATCCAGAGTGTAAACAGAATCGAGATGCCGAATGTCTAGATACCGACATCGGCATCCCGTGCGCCAGTATGCTGGCAGGGAGGCGAGTGCAGCGAAGCCCCTTGCAGGCTCGCTTTCGTTCGCCATGCTGCGGGCTTGGTGGCGAGCTTAGCTCACCACAGGTTCTTTTCTCCCTCTATGGGTGTTGTAGAGTATCCCAGTTGGGATCCTGGTATAGTATCCCAGTTGGGATCCTGGCATCGGTATTGCAACAGCCGGCATCCCGACGGGTGGTATGTTAACCGCATACCGTGTAAATGCCCCCTTCACTTGCACTGCATCTAGGTGCTCTGGTGCAAAAACACATTTACTACATATAAAAAATGAGTTTTTACAGTACGTCTGTTATAGGAGAGGAAAAGCTATGCTATTGTGTAGAATTTAGCATTAATATAAATTCCTATCTTAAGTTGCAATGTCAAAGATGAAAGTATGAAAGAAATTCATATAATACATTTAAAAATAGCGTACAGCAGTTCAGTGCCAAAGATGCCAAATCGAGCACTTGGATCTCCAAAATATAGAGTCCTAATACAATATTAATAACTCAAAAATAGCGACTAATGAGGAGGAAAGGAATTCAATTCAGTGTAATGGCCACAAACTGCATCTGGAATGGTTATACTGTGACCAGTAATATAGCTAATTTTCTCTGTCTGCTGTATCCATAGAGGTGAGCAGGAAAATGAGCGCTGTTTGTTAGTAGCCAACTTACAGATGTTTCCTCATACATCTATCTTGTATATGCCACACGGCGCAAGACATTTTAAGTTTTACATTTATGCCTACCCAGCAAAATGGTAAGAATGATCAGTCATGTATGCAAGTCACAGTGGTATTAATTGTATAGTTGCTAACTTTAATTTATTCTACTCCAGGAGTTTTCACAGGGGAGATGCAGGTAAACAGAACTAGTAAGGTGAGCATAACAGATCATGGCCAAGTCTCCAGCAGTGCAATTACTGTAGGTATCACATGACCCAGTCTATGACAATGCGTTTTGTAAGAAAAGGCATCATTACCGCCTTGCGTCCCACCTGCATTGGACTGGCTGACCAGGGAACCGCCTCCTGTCCTATTATGCCAGGACAATGTTTAGAGGCACCTGTTTTCTCTGCACTGGCAGCTGCAACTACCTGCGATGCAGGTAGTGAGTATAAAGAGCCTGGTGCTTCTAAACTTTGTTCCGGCATAAATGGACAGGAGGTGCTTCCCCAGTCAGCCAGTCCAATGCTGCGTCCCACCCATTTCACTTGGAAGTGCAAGCATTGCAGGAATGTGACCTGCTCTTCGGGTAGCCTTTGGGGATTCACCAGAATGTGGGAAAATATGATTAACCGGATTTGAGGAATGCAGTTTTATATTTGGGGAGAGTATCTCAGGTGAAAAGTCAGAAATCGCTACTTGGGGTGGAAATCATGATTACAAGGTGTGTATAACTTAAAAAAAAAAATGTATCAGACATTCACTATGAGGCTTTCCTATCTTTGCCTGGAAGCCTTACTGTTGTCATAGAAAATCTCAGTACAATTGAATCTTTAACTTGCTGATGATTGATTTCTGGGTCTACAGTAATATTAAAATACAACAAAATCAGAGAAGTACAGCTGCTTAATTCATGGAACCAGGCCAAAAATATTTAAAAATAATATGATATACTATAGATGTAGATGGATAACTGCTTCCTGCCCTATACAGAGACTGAAAAATAGTGGATACATTTCTTTAGAAAGCAATATGAACAAACAGGATGGAAAAAGGAGGAAAATAGTTTTTGTCACAACACTTTACTTTTAGTTGCCCAAGAATGAAAGCTACTGCAGTAACCTACAGTATTATCCTTAACACTATGGTGGAGTTTGCACCTCTGGAACCATGTATCAGATGGTCAGAACCCTTTTTTCTGTGTTTTTGCTGAAAAAGGGGCTATTGCTGAATCTCAATGCAGAGTATCCAGACATTTTTCCAGTAGCACATTTTATTTTCCTATCAATAAAACCTCCAAAACTGGCTGTGAGAGTAAAGCATTGTTGCAACCAGTGTCGGACTGGGGCATGAAGGGCCCATTGTGGAAATACAGTGGTAGGGCCCATGCTTAGAGGCTTGGCTAACCATTAATGCATGATCTGGGCCCCTTGATAAATATACAGTGTCTTGCTAAAGCATTCACCCTCCCTTTGCATTTTTCATGTTTTGTTGTTTCACATCCTGGAATTGAAATGGATTGTTTGAAGGTTTGCATCATTTCATTCACAGAACATGCCTACAACTTTGAAGATTTTTATTTATTTATTGTGAAGCAAACAACAAATAGGACAAAATAACAGAAAACTTCAACGTGCATAACTATTCCCTCCCTAAAGTCAGTACTTTGTAGAGCCACCTTTTAAGGCAACTACAGCTGCAAGTTGCTTTGGATAAGTCTCTATGAGCTTGCCACATCTTGCCACTGGGATTTTTGCCCATTACTCAAGGCAAAACTGCTCCAGCTCCTTCATGTTGGATGGTTTCCGTTTGTGAACAGCAATCTTCAAGTCTGACCACAGATTCTCAATTGGATTGAGATCTGGGCTTTGACTAGGCCATTCCAACACATTTAAATGTTTCTCTTTAAACCACTTGAGTGTTGCTTTAGCAGTATGCTTTGGATCATTGTCCTGCTGGGGGGTGAACCTCCATCCCAGTCTAAAATCACAGGCAGACTGAAACAGGTTTTGCTCAAGAATATCCCTTTACTTAGCACCATCCATATTTGCCTCGACTCAAAACAGTTTATCAGTCCCTGCTGCTGAAAAACATCCCCACAGCATGATGCTGCCACCACCATGTTTCACTGTGGGATGGTGTTCCTGGGGTGATGTTTTTGGAGAGCTCCTTGGTCTTCATGGTGTGATGCCTCTTGCTTAGTGGTGTTGTAGCCTCTGGGGCCTTTCAGAAAAGCTATATTTATACTGACAGATCACGTGACACTTAGATTGCACACAGGGGGACTTAATTTCACTAATTATGGGACTTCTGAATGTAATTGGTTGCACCAGAACTTTTGAGGGGCTCCATAGCAAAGGGGTTGAATACATACAGTATGCACATGCCAATTTTCACATTTTTATTAATTTTTTATATACATTTTTCTCATTTCACTTCACCAACTTAGACTATTTTGTGCATATCCATCACATAAAATTCAGATAAAAAAAATTAAGTTACAGGTTGTAATGTAACAAAATAGGTAAAAAGCCAAGGGGGGTGAATACTTTAGCAAGGCATGATATATATAGTAAATAGTTCCAGTGCCTGCATAGTAATGTACCATATTAATAACAGCAATGCACTGTAGAAAATACACCAAAGTCCTGTGCAGTATAAGATAATAGTTGCATAATATATAATTCAAGTGCGCATTACGGAACCTGATCACTAGAGGAGGGTATGGGGCCCCAGGCAGTGGGGCCCATCGTGGGTTTCCCCTGTACCCCTGGGGGCCAGTTTGACTCTGCTGGCAACATAGTTAGTGGAGAAAAGCATATCTTTGTAAATTGCAAGAAAGCTTTGCTTGTTGCTTACCACATAGCACCGACTGTCTGACGATAAACTTATGCTTACTTATATGTCCCTCTGCTGGCTGTAGATGAGCATTGCTTATATGCAGTTATTTCATTGAAATCGTGCTGCATTTTCATGTAGGGTTTCCGTGCTGGTTTCTGGATGTTCGTATGCAGAACAGGGAAGCCATTATGTACTGCAACAGCACTAGGCTGATACAGTTCAGTGGTACAGAGATTGGTGGAACACCTCTCTGGTTACTCTGTTTTTAATACGTTCCATGGGTAAGATGGGTGTGGTTCATCAAATCGACAGTGTCTAGGTCGACAATGTTTAGGTCGACCACTATAGGTCGACAGTCACTAGGTCGACATGGATGGAAGGTCGACAGGGTTTCTATGTCGACATGTGCTAGGTCGACAGGTCTAAAGGTCGACATGAGGATTTTTTTTTTGTGTCGTTTACTTCATAGAGTGACCGGGATCCCAAATTAGTGCACCGCGTCCCCTCGCATGGCTCGCTTCGCTCGCCATGCTTCGGGCATGGTGCCTTCGCTCCACTACCGCTTCGCTCGGCACACTTTACCGTTCCAATCGTAGTCCACGTGGATCGTTAAGTATGAAAAAATTCAAAAAAAGAAAAAAAATGTGAAAAACTCATGTCGACCTTTAGACCTGTCGACCTAGCACATGTCGACCTAGAAACCCTGTCAACCTTCCATCCATGTCGACCTAGTGACTGTCGACCTATAGTGGTCGACCTAAACATTGTCGACCTAGACACTGTCGATCTTCAGACCGGATCCCGGGTAAGACATCCTGAATAGTTGCAATAAGCAGCGATGCAGGATGATTCAACTCAGTGATAATGAGCATGTTAATAATTTGAGGTCTATTCATGAAGTAGTGAAAACAGTGGAGAAGTGAGTCAGTGGAGAAGTTGCCCATGGCAACTAATCAGTGTTGAGGTAACATTTATAAAATGCAACTTCTCCACACTTTTCACTACTTCATGAATGGACCCCTTAGTCCCCCAACTGTAGGGTAAAACTAAATACTAGCAATCCCTTACTTGGGCTTCTGCAGTCTCCAGGGTCTGTTCATGAAGCAGTGAAGAGACTGGAGAAGTGGGCCAATGGAGAAGTTGCCCATTGCAACCAATCAGCTGCTACATATAATTTTATAGAATACGCTTGATAAATGTTACTTCAAAGCTGATTGGTCGCCATGGGCAACTTCTCCACTGGCCCACTTCTCTACTCTTTTCACTGCTTCATGAATAGTCCCCAGGGCCTGTATCATCCTAATTACCTCAATATATTCATGTATGCTGACAGGAATAGGAATGTGGTATCTACTATTTACAGACCAAAATGCATACTCTTCAAGTACTGTACACCTCTTCACATTGTTAGACATGTTATTGTCATTGAGCATTTCAAATGTCACAGGCTGTAATCTGCAGCATTAAGAATGCCAGTCTGACAGTTCTGAATAAATAATTTTATTTCACATATTATATGCTGACAATAGATAAAAAACAATTTAACGATATTCCTCAAATAAATCAGGTATTGATTTGAACTTATATTGATTCTATTAAATTTAGAGTTATGGCTGAAATCCTGGCTTCATAGTTGGTTTTAAGTTTTTGTCAACACTTTAACTTAAATAAATGTGTCCAAGTTTTTGGATTCTTGTTTGCTCTGAATGTGCAATATTAGTACAGTAAATGTTATTCTAGCTGATCAGTTTCAGAAAGTGTGGCTACAATTCACTTCTTTACCTCTAGCTAGAGGCAGCTGAGGGAATTTTTTTTCATTTGTTGGGAGCAGAGCAAGGAATCTGAAGATATTTTTAATGTGAGTTCTTTGTTATAAGAGATGGAAAAACGTGTGAAGTACAGTACATCACTTTTTCTCTTTTATTTTTTCTATCACACAGTACTGTTTTCCAGTTGTTTATGCCTGTGATTTGTGGTTTACATTTAATTATGCATGTTTTATCCTCCTAATTATCTAACTTCCAATACAATGTGTATAAAATATTCATAGCTCTAAAATAACATTCACTTTATTATGCAGATGAAGCATATCCTTTGATTCTACACATTATTATCACCTGTGTAGTCTGTTTGAATTCTGGAGGTCTGTATAAGCATGTAGCATTTGGTAATGAAATGCTGAAATGGAAACGCAGGCATGCATCATTTGTAAGAGACAGCAGGTATGAAGGATACTCACTGAATACTTATGTTGGTATTTTTAAAAAGTTGCATGCACAAGGAATATATATCAGACATCATCCATAATTGTAAACTGAACAAAACAAAGTAAGATAATCAAGGATAGGCATGGCTGCAGAAGAGAATTATATGATATGGCAACATCTATGAAGAACACAAATGTAAAAGGATCCAACTGTACTTGACAAAATTTATTTTGAGGCATACACAAAGTGGCTGTAGTTGTGGGCAGCCATAGACTCCTGATTTAACCTTATGCTATTGGGAGAATCCATAGGACTAATCATGGACATGCGGTGAGGTACATGGCTCAGGAGGCACTGACTAGTACCGGATTTACACACAATATATGAGCCAAAGGGTTCATGTGGGCATTATACACAGGTGCAGCAGTATATACATGTGGGCATTATCCACAGGTGCAGCAGTATATACATGTGGGCATTATACACAGGTGCAGCAGTATATACATGTGGGCATTATACACAGGTGCAGCAGTATATACATGTGGGCATTATACACAGGTGCAGCAGTATATACATGTGGGCATTATACACAGGTACAGCAGTATATACTACTGGAAATTTGGTGAGTTTTGATCAGAGATGTGTGGAAATGATAGGCAGGGGAGTAACTACCTTACCTGCCATAGACTTTTTACTCCAGAGTTTTGACTATAAAATGATTAGAATAATACATAGAAGATATTTCTAGTATATTCTTTGTATTTTCTATATACTTTATATAGTCAAAACTCTGGTTTACACGTTAGTATGACAGGAAAGACTCTGCCTCACCTACCTCGCCCCACCACAGGTCATTGGACTAATGCAGGGTTTGTGTGTTGGCAAGCGGAAACCCATACTGCCCATTGATTTTATGCCAGCCATTGGAACCATAGTCATTAATATTAGTACTTGCACTGGCCCCATGCTAGCGGCTGGTGCAAGAGAGCCATCAGAAACAGAATTTCCTGCCCCATACGCACAACTCAGAATCGCATGTAGCATTACATGCGCTCCCAGGAGACTCCAATAACAGTCCTATGATACTCCCACAGGACAGAGTGGTTCCATGTGCTTGCATTGTTACCATCCCAAACCGAGCAATTTCATGGAAAGACAGATCCAGCCAGGTGACTTCTCTCCTATGACACTCCCAAAAGTCAGGGCGGTTACATGTAATTGCTTTGCCATCACCCAGTTCTCATCAGGAAATACCAGATATCATAGAAAAGAAAAACAGATCCGACCATGTTCTGTCTGACTTAGAATAAGACGGAGATATGCAAAAATGTGGAAATTCGAACCTGTGCATGTGCTGTATGCAATAACCCGCCGTATGTGTCTCTGCACAGTGATCCATCCAACTCACAGCCCTTTTGTGAGGGGTTCAGCCGTCAGATACATCCATGCAAGCGCCTCCTACTGTACTTCTCTCATGTGCACAGCTACTTCTGCTGCAGACACATCGGGGTATATTTACTAACATTCGTAATTCTCCCGATTTGGTGGGAGAATAATCACGAATGACATCGAAAGTGTAAAACTGCAACTTTTTGAATTTATTACGACGAATTTACTAAGCTGCCGTATTCTGCATTTTCGGGTTTTCCGATGTCGATGTCATTCGTGTTTTTTTTTAGTTTTTTATGGCAGTGATTAGCAAAACACTGCCGACTTTTTCTAAATGAATCTCGGCCGGATTTGTGTGATCCGTGCTGGGGTTCTTTTTTTTTTTTAAATAAGCACTGTAAAACTGTTAAAAAAAATGGCGTGGGGTCCCCCCTCCTAAGCATAACCAGCCTCGGGCTCTTTGAGCCGATCCTGGTTGCAGAAATATGGGAAAAAAAATGACAGGAGTTCCCTCATATTTAAGCAACCAGCATCGGGCTCTGCGCCTGGTCCTGGTTCCAAAAATACGGGGGACAAAAAGCGTAGGGGTCCCCCGTATTTTTAAAACCAGCACCGGGCTCCACTAGCTGGACAGATAATGCCACAGCCGGGGGTCACTTTTATACCGTGCCCTGCGGCCGTGGCATCAAATATCCAACTAGTCACCCCTGGCCGGGGTACCCTGGGGGAGTGGGGACCCCTTCAATCAAGGGGTCCCCCCCCCAGCCACCCAAGGGCCAGGGGTGAAGCCCGAGGCTGTCCCCCCCATCCAATGGGCTGCGGATGGGGGGCTGATAGCCTTTTTGTAAAAGTGATTGATATTGTTTTTAGTAGCAGTACTACAAGGCCCAGCAAGCCTCCCCCGCATGCTGGTACTTGGAGAACCACAAGTACCAGCATGCGGTGGAAAAACGGGCCCGCTGGTACCTGTAGTACTACTACTAAAAAAATACCCAAAAAAAGACAATACACACACACCTTGAAAGTAAAGTTTTATTACATCCATCCACACAAACATACATACATACTTACCTTATGTTCACACGAGGGTCGGTCCTCTTCTCCAGTAGAATCCATGGGGTACCTGTTGAATAAATTCTACTCACCAGATCCAGGGTACCAGGCTCCTCGGATAATCCTGTTGTAATCCACGTACTTGATTAAAAAAATAAAACGGATACCCGAGCCACGCACTGAAAGGGGACCCATGTTTTCACATGGGCCCCCTTTCCCCGAATGCCAGAAACCCACTCTGACTGATGTCTAAGTGGGTTTCTTCAGCCAATCAGGGAGCGCCACGTTGTAGCACCCTCCTGATCGGCTGTGTGCTCCTGTACTGTCTGACAGGCGGCACACGGCAGTGTTACAATGTAGCGCCTATGCGCTCCATTGTAACCAATGGTGGGAACTTTCTGCTCAGCGGTTGACCGAAAGTGACCTCACCGCTGACCACAAAGTTCCCACCATTGGTTACAATGGAGCGCATAGGCGCTACATTGTAACACTGCCGTGTGCCGCCTGTCAGACAGTACAGGAGCACACAGCCGATCAGGAGGGTGCTACAACGTGGCGCTCCCTGATTGGCTGAAGAAACCCACTTAGACATCAGTCAGAGTGGGTTTCTGGCATTCGGGGAAAGGGGACCCATGTGAAAACATGGGTCCACTTTCAGTGCGTGGCTCGGGTCTCCGGTTTTTTTTTTAAATCAAGTACGTGGATTACAAAAGGATTATCCGAGGAGCCTGGTACCCTGGATCTGGTGAGTAGAATTTATTCAACAGGTACCCCATGGATTCTACTGGAGAAGAGGACCGACCCTCGTGTGAACATAAGGTAAGTATGTATGTATGTTTGTGTGGATGCATGTAATAAAACTTTACTTTCAAGGTGTGTGTGTATTGTCTTTTTTTGGGTATTTTTTTAGTAGTAGTACTACAGGTACCAGCGGGTCCGTTTTTCCGCCGCATGCTGGTACTTGTGGTTCTCCAAGTACCAGCTTGCGGGGGAGGCTTGCTGGGCCTTGTAGTACTGCTACTAAAAACAATATCAATCACTTTTACAAAAAGGCTATCAGCCCCCCATCCGCAGCCCATTGGATGGGGGGGACAGCCTCGGGCTTCACCCCTGGCCCTTGGGTGGCTGGGGGGGGGAAACCCTTGATTGAAGGGGTCCCCACTCCCCCAGGGTACCCCGGCCAGGGGTGACTAGTTGGATATTTGATGCCACGGCCGCAGGGCACTGTATAAAAGTGACCCCCGGCTGTGGCATTATCTGTCCAGCTAGTGGAGCCCGGTGCTGGTTTTAAAAATACGGGGGACCCCTACGCTTTTTGTCCCCCGTATTTTTGAAACCAGGACCAGGCGCAGAGCCCGATGCTGGTTGCTTAAATATGGGGGAACCCCTGTCATTTTTTTCCCCATATTTCTGCAACCAGGATCGGCTCAAAGAGCCCGAGGCTGGTTATGCTTAGGAGGGGGGACCCCACGCAATTTTTTTTCAATAAATTAACACTTTCCCACCCCTTCCCACTGATATACATGCACGGATCTCATGGATCCGTGCATGCCTATCCAAACACGGCTCAAAAAAGCAGGTCTGGTTTTTTTTAGCACTTTTTAACGATTTGTATTTTTTCACGGCAGTGTTTTTTTTTTTTTTGCTTTGCACTTCTTAGTAAATTACCGAGATTCATACTTAAACAGCCGCGTTTTAACCGATGGTGTATTCATTCGTATTTTTTTTGTTGGACTTCAAAAAAAATACGAATGCCCTCATCACTGCCGAGATTTGAGTTTAGTAAATTCCCGAGATGACACTTTGAAGAAAAAACGGCATCTCGGTCAAAATCGGGACCTTAGTAAATATACCCCATCACGTCTATTTTCTTGACACTACGTCATATCACAGGATTCTCAGATTATAAAGGGAAATTAAGAATGGTTTATTTAAGCATGATTTCAGCATTTATGATGGTAAAATGCTTGCCAGCAGAATTCAGTCATGCTACTGCAACTTTTATTTTATTCAATAACTGAAAAGTAATTTTCAACATAAAAATCTAGAAGCTAAAGGCAAAAGTAGAAATGAAGATTTACAAGAGCAACTCACTGATTTACATGCTGCAGCATAGTGTCATTCACTTCAGAGACATGAGATGCTGGACAGATGTTATTTTCTAATATTCTACTAGATTTCGTGATTCATACTTAGAACTTAAAGGCTGAATCAACAAATTTGTAGTTTCTGCTAGGAGTCAGAATTGATGTCTGCATCCTAATTTGAGATTAAACACAGCATCTCTGATGAAAGCAGACACCTTTGATGCCTTTGCTTGAAAAATCCTCAGAATATTTCTGTAAATATTCTGTTAGCCCTGTTAAGCATGGTGTATACTACTTACACCACCACTGACTACTTTGCTACATTACCTGCTCTACTAACAAGTAGAATGATAGAGCATTGTTTGATAATCTACTTTTAACTTCTATCTAGAATCCAAGGTATAATACTATCACAGACATGTTATCTTTATGTACTGCAGAGACCCAGGGGGTCATTCCGAGTTGTTCTCTCGCAAGCTGCTTTTAGCAGCTTTGCACACGCTAAGCCGCCGCCTACTGGGAGTGAATCTTAGCTTAGCCAAATTGCGAACGAAAGATTAGCAGAATTGCGAATAGACACTTCTTAGCAGTTTCTGAGTAGCTCCAGACTTACTCGGCATCTGCGATCAGTTCAGTCAGTGTCGTTCCTGGTTTGACGTCACAAACACACCCAGCGTTCGCCCAGACACTCCTCCGTTTCTCCAGCCACTCCCGCGTTTTTCCCAGAAACGGTAGCGTTTTTTCACACACTCCCATAAAACGACTAATCGCTCCGTTGCGAGAAAAAAATAACGAGCGAACAACTCGGAATGACCCCCCCAATGTAGAGGTTTCTATAGTGGTTGTGATAAATGCTCAGTCTAAACTAGACATCCTCATCAATGCAAAGAAGATTATAGAGCTTCCTTCTACAATATTTCTAAATTTATAGTTTTCCACATATGTGTGCGGAGAGTGCACCTGCACATCCTTTAGACAGCCCACAACATCTCCTCTGCAGCTCAGCCGGCTCCCAGGAGAGAGGTAGCTCCTTTTGAATCCAAGATGGTCTATGTGAAAGTGCTGTATCTGAATAGAGCAGTTTTAAATTGGTCATCTTGGATTCATAATGAGGCTGTCTCTTCCCTGGGAGCAAGCCGAGGTGCAGGCAAAGCCGGATTAAGGGCCACATGGAGCTGAAAATGTTCAAGGGCCTATACTGAGAAAGGGAGGAGATGTAACCAGTAGTGTGGGTGTGGCCAGAGCCACGTGGGTGTGTACACCCACTATACTATCAGCCACACTGTCTTCCTTAATAAATGAAATTAATTAAATTAATTATTTTTTTTAATGAAAACTAAACATATGTGATTTATGGCTGACTATGTGACCAGCTAGGCAGCTGGTCCTCAGCATGCTGCCATGATGGCGGGCATATTTTAATGTAGAGGCCTGGAGATGCAGCTCCATCCACCCCATTGTTAATCTGGCCCTGGGTGCAGGGAGGAGACAACAACTACTGCCCAGCACTGGCGTATTTATAATGGGTGCAGTGTGTGCGGTGCACACGGCCCCCTAGGGATCCAGGGGGGCCCACACCACACACCCTGCACCCATTAATTGAAATACTTACCCTCCGGAGTCCCGTGGTGCAGCAGCAGCACTGTCGAAACCACTGGGAAAATGTCCACCGCGCTATTTTTCCAGAGATCTGCGCTTGCGCTGTAGACTCTGGGACAGCTCTGTCGGCTAGAGAAGAGAGGGCCCTGACGGAGCTTGCACACAGGCCTCCTCCTCTCTAGAAATGCCCCTGCTGACCAGGTTAGTTATCTATGTCTTGGAGGGGTAGGTAGTCTACTGTATGCCCAGTATTTGTGTGCTCCGTGCAAAATCTGCACATAGTTTCCCTGCATGGTAGAAGTGGAGCTGCCCAGCAATATTTTTGCAGTTCCTTTTTAAAGCCTGAGAGAGAATAGGTTTTAACATTCACTGGGACAGAATGCTTATCGGAGCAGCTGTCCCAGAATGAATAAATTCATAATACTTGCTGTTCTATCAAGCCAGCGAATTACTGGTCTTAGTCTGACCCTTGTAAAGAGCAGGGTCATGAACTCTGGACTTTGGGGGTGATTCAGACCTGATCGCATGCAGGCGTTTTTTTGCAGTGCTGCGATCAGGTTGTTGCCGCCTACAGGGAGAGGGGGGTTAAAAGCTGTGCAGGGGTGCAAACGTTTGTGCAGAGAGCTGCACAAACAAAAGTTTGTGCAGTCTCTGCACAGCTCAGGACTTACTCAGCCGCTGCGACGATCTGGCCTGGAGCTGACGTCAGGAACCCTCCCTTCAAATGGCTGGACACGCCTGCGTTCGCCCGGACACTCCTTAAAAACGGTGAGTTGACACCCACAAATGGCCTTTTCCTGTCAATCTTTGATTGCGATCACTTTCATCGTTAGATCCATAGCTGTACGGCGATCCCCATCGCTGGCGGCTGCCGCGCCTGCTCATTGCAGAGCATACGCATGCACAGTTCAGACCCGATCGCACCGTTGCAAAAAAAGCTAGCGTGCGATCGGGTCTGAATGACCCCCTTTGTCCTGGGTAGTTTGCTTTTAAACAGCAAAAACCTTTGTCGATGTGTGTTCACGTGGAAAAACCTGAGTTTTTGCTGCATGTTTGAAAGGGGTATTCTGTATCAACAAATACAAAATTATCAATTTTCTATGTAATTTAATATTATTAATGATGTAATTAGGAACATACTAATTTTGTTTTGCCTGTAATATAACCTAAATTGTACTTTAAACAAAGTTTTTTTTTCTACTCAATGGCCTATTTATTACTTAAGCGCCTTGAGTCCTATTGGAGAAAGAGCGCTATATAAATAAAATTATTATTATTATTATTATTACTTTCCCCACTGGGCTGTAATGGGGTATAGAGCCATCTTAACAGCATTGTACGCTCTGGGCAAAGCAATGCAATGGGCCCCCTATGCACCCTGTCACAGGAATAAATGTAAAATAATATATATAACTTATTACTCCTGTGGTTCTGCACTGTCTCTCTACATGTTTCCATACAGTAAATGGCTGACAGCTGTCTCATTGGTGGATAGCTCTAGCCACCCACCAATCAGCATGCTGACAGACATTCATTGTCTGACTGCAGGCTTGAGGCAGGCAGAGAATGCTCTGATTGTGTGTAATTCACAATCAGAGCTGCCAGCAGCACTCTCTACTCCCAAGAAGGTCCGGAGAGACACCAGCTTTGGGGAAAATGCCCCTCTGCCCAGCAAGCCCCTGCTCGAAGACCCCTAGAATTGTTGGGCCCTGGGAAGCTTTATGTTGAGAGGGCCCTAATGGGACATTCTCCTGTAGGCAAAGCTCAGGCCGCAGAGTTGCGGGCTATGCAGAGTTGGACATAAGTGCTAATATGGTAATTTCCAGGCACCCGGTGTAGGACTGGTGAAAGTAGGCATCAATAATGGTGACACGTTCCAAACTAAGCTGATACAGGGGTGGCACACCCCAAGTTGTGTAAAACTCTGCGAGTGTACACATTTTTCTGTGCACACAATTCTTGTACACATATTCACAATTAGAGATGTGCGGCGGACACTTTTCGGGTTTTGTGTTTTGGCTTTGGATCTGGATCTCCGTTCGTGTTTTGGATCTGGATTGGTTTTGCCCAAACCACCCTTTCGGGTTTTAGTTTGGATCTGGATTTTTTTGAAAAAAACATAAAACCAGCTAAAATCACAGAATTTGGCGGTATTTTTGATCCTACAGTATTATTAACCTCAGTAACATTAATTTCCACTATTTCCAGTCTATTCTGAACACCTCACCCTTCACAATGGGGGTCATTCCGAATTGATCGCTCGCTACGGATTTTCACAGCGCAGCAATCATGGCAGAATGGGGCTAATCTGCGCATGTGTATGTACTGCAATGCGCAGGCGCGTCGTATGAGTACACAGCGGTTCGTTACCCAACTATTGTTGCCACGATGATTCCATTCGCAACGGCCGTTCGCAAGGAGATTGACAGGACAAAGGCATTTCTGGGTGTCAACTGACTGTTTTCCGGGAGTGGTTGGAGAAACGCAGGCGTGTCCAGGCATTTGCAGGGCGGGTGACTGACGTCAATTCCGGACACAAATAGGCTGAAGTGATTGCAGTGGCTGAGTAAGTCCAGACCTACTCAGAAACTGCAAAAAATGTTTTTGCACAGCTCGGCTGCAAAACCGTTCGCACACTTGCAAAGTGAAAATACACTCCCCAGTGGGCGGCGACTATGCATTTGCGCGGCTGCTAAAAGTAGCTAGCGAGCGGAATGAGGGCCCATATTGTTTTTAGGCAAAATAGGTTGCACTGAGATAGCTGGATGACTAAGCTAAGCAACACAAGTGGGCGGCCCATCTAGGAGTGGTACCGCAGTGGCAGACAGAATGGTACTTTTAAAAACTAGGCCCCAAAGAGCACATAATGCAAAGAAAAAAATAAGAGGTGCAAGATGGAATTGTCCTTGGGCCCTCCCACCCTTATGTTGTATAAACAGGACATGCACACTTTAACAAACCAATCATTTCAGTGACAGGGTCTGCCACACGACTGTGGTGGAAAATATTGGTTTGTTTAGGCCCCCCCACCAAAATAGAAGCAATTAATCTCTCCTTGCACAAACTGGCTCTACAGAGGCAAGATGTCGTCCTCATCCTCATCCTACGATTCCTTACCCCTTTCAATGTTTACATCCTCATCCTCACAAAGTATTCATTCATCCCCACTGGAATCCACCATCACAGGTCCCTGTGTACTTTCTGGATGCAATTGCTGGTAAAGGTCTTCCTGGAGGAATTTATAATTCATTTTGAGGAAAATCATCTTCACAGTTTGTGGAAGTAACCTGCTATGTTGATCGCTGACAAGGTTACCAGCTGCACTGAACACTCTTTCGGAGTACACACTGGAGGGGGGACAACTTAGGTAAAATAAAGCCAGTTTATGCAAGGGCCTCCAAATTGCCTCTTTTTCCTGCCAGTATACATACGGACTGTCTGACATGCCTACTTGGATGCTGTCACTGATATAATCCCCATTCTTTCAATGGTGACAGCATCATATGCAGTGACAGTAGACATGTCAGTAATTGTTGGCAGCTCCTTCAGTCCAGACCAGATGTCAACACTTGCTCTTGACTGCCCTGCATCACCACCAGTGGGTTGGCTAGGAAATTTCTATCCTTTTCCTCGCAGCCCCAGTTGTGAGAGAAAATGAAGGAGGAGCTGTTGACGGGTCACGTTCCACTTGAGTTGACAATTTTCTGACCAGCAGGTCTTTGCACCTTTGCAGACTTGTGTCCGCTGGAAAGAAAGATACAACATAGGCTTTAAACCTAGGATCGAGCATGGTGGCAAAAATGTAGTGCTCTGATTTCAACAGATTCACCACCCTTGAATCCTGGCAAAGTGAATGAAGGGCTCCATCCACAAGTCCCACATACTTAGCGGAATCGCTCCGTCTTAGCTCTTCCTTCAATTTCTCTAGCTGCTTCTGCAAAAGCCTGATGAGGGGAATGACTTGACTCAAATTGGCAGTGTCTGAACTGACTTCACATATGGCAAGTTTGAAGGGTTGGAGAACCTTGCACAACACGGAAATCATTCTCCACTGCACTTGAGTCAGGTGTATTCCCCCTCCTTTGCCTATATCATAGGTGGATGTATAAGCTTGAATGGCCTTTTGCTGCTCCTCCATCCTCTGAAGCATATAGAGGGTTGAATTCCACTTCGTTACCACCTCTTGCTTCAGCTGATGGCAGGGCATGTCCATGAGTGTTTGCTGGCGCTCCAGTCTTTGGCACGCAGTTGCTTGATGTCGAAAGTGGCCTGAAATTTTCGGGCCACCGACAGCATTTCCTGCATGTCCCTGTCATTTTTCAAAAAATTCTGCACCACCAAATTCATTGTATGTGCAAAACATGGGATGTGCTGGAATTTGTCCAGATGTAATATTGGTGGTGTCAGATATCACAAATCTCCAGTAAAGTCTAAGTGGGGTAAGCCATTGTGCAATGATGTCCCTCAGTTTCTGAAAGAGGTTGTCAGCGGTGTGCCTCTTATGGAATCCGTTGAAACACATCATAGCCTGCCTAGGACTGAGTTGGCGTTTTTGAGATGCTGCTGCTGGTGCCACTGCTATTGTTGCTGTGGAAGGCATATAGTCCTTAGTTTGCCCTGCTCCACTTGTCCACATGTCCGTGGTTAAGTTGACACTGGGTACAACTACAATTTTGAGGTCACTGAGGACACTTTTCTTAATGTACCTGTACAGTCTGGTAATCGCTTGCCTAGTGAAGTGGAATCTAGACGGGATTTGGTACTGGGTACACAGTACGTCCATCAACTGTCTAAATCCCACTGCACTAATGGCGGATACCGGATGCACGTCTAACACCAGCATAGTTGTTATGGCATTGGTAATCCTGTTTGCAACAGGGTGACTGCTGTTATATTTAATCTTCCTCGCAAAAGACTGTTGGACAGTCAAGTGCTTAGCTAAAGTAGTACAAGTGGTCTTCCGATTTCCTCTCTGGGATGACTATTGACTCCCAGTAGCAACAGCAGCGGCAGCAGCAGTAGGCGTACCACTCATGGATCCTCCTGAGGAATCCCGGATAGGAGAGGACTGGTCAGTCATGCCAGTGACATGGCCTGCAAGACTACTTACGTTCCTGACTGAGGATGAAATTGGCATTGAGGGAGTTGGTGGTGTGGATTTCAGGAGCTTGGATACAACAAGAAGAAGGGATTTAGGTGTCAGTGGACTGCTTACGCTATTACCCAAAGTTTCTGAACTTGACAATGACTTCTGATGAATGTGCTGGAATATGAGGAAAGGCTTGCAAGGCTAGGCATGTTTACATTGGAAAAGAGGAGACTAAGAGGGGACATGATCAACCTCTACAAATATATAAGGGGTCAATACACAGAGCTTGGGAGGGACCTGTTTTCTATAAGATCAGCACGTGGTCACTCGCTTAGGTTAGAGGAGAGGAGTTTCCGCACATTGAGGTGAAAAGGTTTTTTTCGCAGTAAGGAAAAGACGTGTTTGGAATTCCCTGCCTGAGAGAGTAGTAACAGCGGACTCAGTCAACACCTTTAAGAATGGGTTAGATAAATTCCTATTGGATAAAGATATTCAGGGTTATGGTGCGTAGTCACGCATTATAGTTAATATAACTAGTCCTAACATAAAAGTAACTAGTCCTATAATAGGACTGCATAGGAGACCACAAATAGGTTGAACTCGATGGACAATTGTATTTTTTCAACCTTAGTTACTATGTTACTATGACGTATAAGGGAGGATGTTCCTAGGTGATTAACATCCTTACCCCTACTTATTATGGATTGACAAAGGCAACAACACGTCTTGACACCTGTTTTCTGGATTTGTGGAGAAATAATTCCACATAAAATGGGAATTTTTTTGTATTTTGCCCAGGCATGACAATGGGCTTTTTCATCCCATGGTCAACAGCTGTCTCAACTGGTGCCTTATTCAAACAAACCACATTACCATCAGAATCCTCATCGTCAACTTCTTCCTCAGCGCCAGCCACACCAATTTCCTCCTCATCCTTGTGTACTTCTACAGTGACATCCTCAATCTCAATATCAGCAACTGGACTGGAGGTGCTCCTCCCAGCACTTGCAGAGGGCATGCAAATGGTGGTAGGAGCCTTATCTTCCAATACAGACTTGGGAAGGTCAGGCCTAAACATCGCAACTGCGGACACAATTGGACTCTCCTTGGGGATTTGAGATATCTTTGAATGCACAGTTGTTTTTTATTGTGCTTTAACAAGCTTAATTTTTTTTATTTTTTGAGAGGGAAGAGGGCTTCCATCTTTATGAGAAGCTGAACCACCGGTCATGAACATAGGCCAAGGCCTTAGCCTTTCCTTGCCACTTCGTGTTGTGAATGGCATGTTGCCAGTTTTACGTTTCACATCAGATAATTTCTTTTTTTTTTTTTTTATTAATATTTGCTTCTTGGATTTTACATGCCCTCTATGACATTGGGCATCGGCCTTAGCAGACGACGTTGAATTGTATTGTCAATGTCATGACTGGTGGCAGCAGCAGCTTCAGAACTAGTATTAGGAACTGGAAGTGGTTCCTGACCTTTCACTATTTTTTCCTCCAAATTTTTGTTCTCCATTTCACAGGACAGCACACAGAACAGTAACCCTTTATTTTCACAACACCCCTGTAATTTTACAGCATACAAGACAGGGCCAGAGTACCTTTATTTTAACAACAGCATGCCTGTATTTTTACAGCATACAGGATAGGGCCAGTGTACCTTTATTTTCACAGCACCCCTGTATTTTTACAGCATACAGGACAGGGCCAGTGTACCTTTATTAAAACAACAGCACCCCTGTATTTTTATAGCATACAGGACAGGGCCAGTGTACCTTTATTTTCACAGCAGCCCTGTATTTTTTACAGCATACAGGACAGGGCCAGTGTACCTTTATTTTCACAGTACTCCTGTATTTTTAAAGCATACAGGACAGGGCCACCAGTGGACATTTATTTCAACAACAGCACATCTAAATTTTTACAGCATACAAGACCTGTGTACCTGTGTACCTTTATTTTAACAACAGCACCTTTGTATTTTTACAGCATACTGGACAGGGCTAGTGTACCTTTATTTTAACCACAGAACCGCTGTATTTTTACAGCATACAGGACAGGGCCAGTATACCTTTATTTTCACAGCACCCCTGTATTTTTACAACTTACAGGATAGGGCAAGTGTACCTTTATTTTAACAAAAGCACCCCTGTATTTTTACAGCATATAGGACAGGGTCATTGTACCTTTATTTTCACAGCACCCTTGTATTTTACAGCATAAAGGACAGGGCCAGTCTACCTATATATTCACAGCAGCCCTGTATTTTTACAGCATACAGGACAGGGCCAGTGCACCTTCATTTTCACAGCACCCCTGTATTTTTACAGCATACAGGACAGGACCAGCACCCCTGAATTTTAACAGCACCCCTGTAATTTTACAGCATTCAAGACAGGGCCAGTGTACCTTTATTTTAACAAAAGCACCCCTGTAATTTTAAGGAATACAGGGCAGGGCCAGTGTATCTTTATTTTCAAAGTACCCCAGTATTTTTACAGCACCCCTGTATTTTATAGCATTCAAGACAGGGCCAGTGTACCTTTATATTCACAGCACCCCTGTATGTTTAAAGCATACAGGACAGGGATACTACACCTTTATTTTAACAACAGCACCCCTGTATTTTTAAGGCATACAGGACAGGGCCAGTGTATCTTTAGTTTCACAGCACCCCTGTATTTTTAAAGCATACAGGACTGGGCTGTCAGTGTAGCTTTATTTTAACAACAGCACCCCTGAATTTTTAAAGCATACAGGACAGGGCCAGTGTACCTTTATTTTCACAGCACCCCTGTATTTTTAAAGCATACAGGACAAGGCCGTCAGTGTAGCTAAATTTTAACAACAGCGCACTTGAATTTTTACAGCATAACGGACAGGGCCAGTGTACCTTTATTTAAACAACAGCACCCCTGTATTTTTACAGCATAAAGGACAGGGCCAGTGTACCTTTATTTTAACAGCTCCCCTGTATTTTCACAGCACCCCTGTATTATTACAGTATACAAGACAGGGCCAGTGTACCTTTATATTCACAGCACCCCTGTATTTTCACATCACTCCTGTATTTTTTACAGCATACAGGACAGGTCCAGTGTACATTTATTTTAACAACAGCAAACCTGTATTTTTACAGCATATAGGACAGGGCCATTGTACCTTTATTTTCACAGCACCCCTGTATTTTTACAGCATACAGGACAGGGCCAGTGTACCTTTATTTTCACAGCATCCCTGTATTTTTACAGCATACAGCCTACGGCAAGCGCACCTTTATTTTAACAAAAGCACTACTGTGTTTTTACAGCATATAGGACAGGGTCAGTGTACCTTTATTTTCACAGCACCCTTGTATTTTACAGCATAAAGGACAGGGCCAGTGTACCTATATATTCACAGCACCCCTGTATTTTTACAGCACCTTTGTATTTTATAGCATACAAGACAGGGCCAGTGTACCTTTATATTCACAGCCCCACTGTATTTTTAAAGCATACAGGACAGGGCTAGTGCACCTTTATTTTAACAACACCCCTGTATTTTTAATGCATACAGGACAGGGAGAGTATACCTTTATTTTCCCAGCACCCCTGTATTTTTACAGCATACAGGACAGGGCCAGTGTACCTTTATTTTCACAGCACCCCTGTATTTTTAAAGCATACAGGACAGGGCCGTCAGTGTAGCTAAATTTTAACAACAGCACCCTTGAATTTTTACAGCATACAGGACAGGGCCAGTGTACCTTTATTTTAACAACAGCATCCGTGTATTTTTACAGCATAAAGGACAGGGCCAGTGTACCTTTATTTTAACAGCTCCCCTGTATTTTCAGCTCCCCTGTATTATTACAGTATACAAGACAGGGCCAGTGTACCTTTATATTCACAGCACCCCTGTATTTTTACATCACTCATGTATTTGTACAGCATACAGGACAGGACCAGTGTACATTTATTTTAATAACAGCAGCCCTGTATTTTTACAGCATATAGGACAGGGCCATTGTACCTTTATTTTCACAGCACCCCTGTATTTTTACAGCATATAAGACAGGGCCAGTGTACCTTTATTTTCACAGCATCCCTGTATTTTTACAGCATACAGCATAGGGCAAGTGTACCTTTATTTTAACAAAAGCACTCCTGTGTTTTTACAGCATATAGGACAGCATCAGTGTACCTTTATTTTCACAGCACCCTTGTATTTTACAGCATAAAGGACAGGGCCAGTGTACCTATATATTTAAAGCACCCCTGTATTTTTACAGCATACAAGACAGGGCCAGTGCACCTTCATTTTCAAAGCACCCCTGTATTTTTACAGCATACAGGAAAGGACCAGCACAACTGTATTTTAACAGCACCCCTTTAATTTGACAGCATTCAAGACAGGGCCAGTGTACCTTTATTTTAACAAGAGCACCCCTGCAATTTTACAGCATACAGGACAGGGCCAGCACCTCTGTATATTCACAGGACCCCTGTATTTTTACAGCACCTTTGTATTTTTATAGCATACAAGACAGGGCCAGTGTACTACATTTACAGCACCCCTGTATTTTTAAAGCATACAGGACAGGGCTAGTGCACCTTTATTTTAACAACAGCACCCCTGTATTTTTAAGGCATAGAGAACATGGCCAGTATAACTTTTTTTTCCCAGCACCGGTTTATTTTTACAGCATACAGGACAGGGCCAGTGTACCTTTATTTTCACAGCACCCCTATAATTTTAAAGCATACAGGACAGGGCCATCAGCGTAGCTTTATTTTAACAACAGCACCCCTGAATTTTTACAGCATATAGGACAGGGCCAGTGTACCTTCATTTTAGCAACAGCACCCCTGTATGTTTACAGCATACAGGACAGGTCCAGTATACATTTATATTCACAGCACCCTGTATTTTTACAGCATACAGGACAGGGCCCGTGTACCTTTATTTTCACAGCACCCTTGTATTTTTACAGCATACAGGACACGGCCAGTGTACCTTCATTTTCACAGCACCCCTGTATTTTTACAGCATACAGGACTGGACCTGCACCCCTGTATTTTAACAGCACCCCAATATTTTTACAGTATACAAGACAGTGCAAGTGTTCCTTAATATTCACAGCACCCCAGTATTTTCACATCACTCCTGTATTTTCACAGCATACATGACAGGGCCAGTGTACCTATATTTTTACAACAGCACCCCTGTATTTTTATAGCACATAGGATAGGGCCAGTGTACCTTTATTTTCACAGCACCCCTGTATTTTTAAAGCATATAGGACAGGGCCAGTGTACCTTTATATTCACAGCACCCCTGTATTTTTATAACATAGTGGACAGGGCCAGTGTACCTTTATTTTAACAACAGCACCTCTGTATTTTTTCAGCATACAGGACATGGCCAGTGTACCTTTATTTTAACAACAGCACCCCTGTATTTTTATAGCATAGAGGACAGGGCCAGTGTACCTTCATTTTCACAGCTCCTCTGTATTTTGAAAGCATACAGGACAGGGCCAGCACCACTGTAATTTTACAGCATACAAGACAGGGCCAGTGTAGCTTTATTTTCACAGCTCCTCTGTATTTTTACAGAACCACTGTATTTTTACAGCATACAGGACAGGGCCAGTGTACATTTATTTTCACAGCACCCCTGTATTTTTACAGCATACAGGACAAGGCCAGTGTACCTTTTACATTTTTTTCCTCAGCACCACTGTATTTTTTTTTTAGCATACAGGCCAGGGGCAGCACCCCCATATTTTATCAACACCCCTGTAATTTTATAGCATACAAGACATGACCTCTATACCTTTATTTTAACAACAGCACCCCTGTATTTTTACAGCATACAGGATAGGGCCAGCACCCCTGTTTTTTTCACAGCACCCCTGTATTTTTACAGCATACAGGACAGGGCCAGTGTACCTTTATTTTCACTGCACCCCTGTATTTTACAGCATATAGGACAGGACCAGTGTACCTTTATTTTAACAACAGCACCCCTGTATTTGTATAGCATATAGGACAGTGCCATTGTACCTTTATTTTCACAGCACCATTGTATTTTTACAGCATACAGGACAGGGCCAGTGCACCTTTATTTTCACAGCACCCCTATATTTTTACAGCATACTGGACAGGGCCAGTATACCGTTATTTTAACAACAGCATCCCAGTATTTTTATTGCATACAGGACAAGGCAAGTGTATCTTCATTTTCAGAGCACCCCTGTATTTTTACAGCATACAGGACAGGGCCAGCACTCCTGTATTTTAACAGCAACCCTGTAACTTTACAGCATTCAAGATAGGTCCAGTGTACCTTTATTTTAACAACAGCACCCCTGTAATTTTAAAGTATACAAGACATGTCCAGCACCCCTTTATTTTCAAAGCATCCCTGTATGTTTACAGCATGCAAGCACCCCTGTATATTCACAGGACCCCTGTATTTTTACAGTATGCAAGACAGGGCAAGTGTACCTTTTTTCACAGCACCCCTGTATTTTCGCAGCACCCCTGTATTTTTACAGCATACAAGACAGGGCAAGTATACCTCAATATTCACAGCTCCCCTGTATATTCACATCACTCCTTTTTTTACTGCATACAGGACAGGACCAGTGTACTTTAATTTTAACAACAGCACTTCTGTATTTTTACAACATATAGGACAGGGCCAGTGTACCTTTATTTTCACAGCACCCCTTTATTTTTACAGCATACAGGACAGGGCCAGTGTACCTTTATATTCACAGCACCCCTGTATTTTTACAGCATATAGGACAAGGCTAGTGTACCTTTCTTTTAACAACAGCACCCCTGTATTTTCACAGCACCCCTGTATTTTTACAGCATACAAGACAGGGCCAGTGTAGCTTTATTTTCACAGCTCCTCTTTATTTCTATAGCACCCCTGTATTCTTCCAGCATAAAGGACAGGGCCAGTGTACCTTTATTTTCACAGCACCCCTCTATTTTTATAGCATACAAGACAGGGCTAAAGTACCTTTATATTCACAGCACCACTGTATTTTTGCAGCATACAGGACAAGACTAGTGTACCTTTTTTTTAATAACATCACCCCTGTATTTTTACAACATACAGGACAGGGCCAGTGTATCTTTATTTTCCCAGCACCCTTGTATTTTTAAAGCATACATGACAGGACCAGTGTACCTTTATTTTTACAACAGCACCCCTGTATTTTTACAGCACACAGGACAGGGCCAGTGTAACATTATTTTCACAGCACACTTGTATTTTTACAGCATACAGGACAGGGCCAGTGTACCTTTATTTTCACAGCTCCCCTGTATTTTTACAGCATTCAGGACAGGGCTAGTGTTCCTTTATTTTAACATCAGCACCCCTGTATTTTTACAGCATACAGGACAGGGCCAGTGTACCTTCATTTTAACAACAGCACCCCTGTATTTTAAAAGCATACAGGACAGGGCAAGCACCTCTGTAATTTTACAGCATACAAGACAGGGCCAGTGTACCTGTATTTTAACAACAGCACCCCTGTAATTTTATAGCATACAGGACAGGGCAAGCACCCCTGTATTTTCTCAGCACCCCTGCATTTTTACAGCATACAAGACATGGCCAGTGTAGGTTTTTTCACATCTTCCCTGTACTTTTTCAGCATACAGGACAGGGCCAGCACCCCTGTATTTGTAGAGCATATTGGACAGGGCCAGCACCCCTGTATTTTTAGATCATAATGGACAGGGCCAGTGTACCTTTATTTTCACAGCACCCCTGTATTTTTACAGCATACAGGACAGGACCAGCACCCCTGTATTTTAACAGCATCTCTGTAATTTTACAGCATTCAATACAGGACCTTTATTTTCACAGCACCCCTGTATTTTTACAGCATACAGGAAATGGCCAGTGTACCATTATTTTCACAGCACCCCTGTATTTTTACAGCATATAAGACAGGGCCAGCGTACACCTATTTTCACAGCACCCCTTTATTTTTACAGCATACAGGACAGGGCCATCACCCCTGTATTTTCACAGCACCCATGTATTTTTACAGCATACAAGACAGGGCCAGTGTACCTTTATTTTCACAGCACCTCTGTATTTTTACAGCATACAAAACAGGGCCAGTGTTTCATTTACCTTTTTTTCTCAGAACCCCTGTATTTTTATAGCATACATGACAGCACCAGCACCCTCATATTTTATCAACACCCCTGTATTTTTATAGCATACAAGACAGGGCCTGTATACCTTTATTTTAACAACAGCACCCCTGTATTTTTACAGCATATATGACAGTGCCAACACCCTCATATTTTTACAGCACCCCTGTATTTTACAGCATACAGAACAGGGCCAGCACCCCTGTATTTTTAAAACACCCCTGTAATTTTACAGTATACAAGACAGGGCCAGTGAACCTTTATTTTAACAGCACCCCTATAATTGTACAGCATACAGGACAGGGCCAGCACCTCTGTAATTTTACAGCATACAAGACAGGGCCAGTGTACATTTATTTTACACATCACCCCTGTATTTTTACAGCATACAGGACAGGCCCAGCACCCCTGTATTTTCATAGCACCCATGTATTTTTACAGCATACAAGACAGGGTCAGTGTACCTTTATTTTCACAGCACCTCTGTATTTTTACAGCATACAAGACAGGGCCAGTGTACATTTATTTTACACAGCACCCCTGTATTCTTACAGCATACAAGACAGGGTCAGCACCCCTGCATTTTAACAACATCCCTGTATTTTTACAGCATACAAGACATGGCCAGTGTACATTTATTTTCACAGCACCCCTGTATTTTTACAGCATACAAGTCAGTGACAGTGTTCATTTATTTTAACAGCACACCTCTAATTTTACAGCATACAAGACAAGGCCAGTGTACCTTTACAACACACCTGTATTATTTTTACAGCATACAGGACAGAACTAGCACCCCTGTATCTTCACAGCACCCCTGTATTTTTATAGCATACAGGACAGTGCCCCTGTACAGCACAGTGACAGGACAGCAACACCCATGCACAGCTGCAGCACCGTAACAGCACATGACACCACAGTGACAGGACAGCACCTCTAACAGCACATGACAAGACAGCACCCTTAACAGCACATAGGACACCACCAATAGAGAGCACACACTGACCTCACCCGACACCACCCACAGAGAGAGACAGAGGTCTGTCTTCCTCACTCTCCAAGTCCTGAGTGAAAATGGCGGCGACTCGCGGCTCTTTATATGGAATCTAAAACCTGTGAGAATTCGGCAGCAGGATGATTAAATTTTTGTTTGTTCTGGGATCCGAGTCTGGTGGGAAGTCCCGAGCCGGGCTCGGATCCAGGCTCAGATCCTGAAGTCCTGGGGGGTTGGGATCTCAGAGATCCAAACCCGCTCATCTCTATTCACAGTGGACCTGATTCAATGTGGCTGGAGGTGCAATCGCTGCTGCCTAAATGGAAGTAGCATTGATGCACAAGTATGGTAATGTAGCTGGAGGTGTCTGATATAAGTAAACTTCACCTGCTTGTGTTAGTGAGCTGTGGTGTTTCCCAGGGGGTCATTCAAGCTGGCCACTGCAGTTCCTACAAAAAGGCCAGGACATCTCCGACTTTCCATGGAAATCACTGCACTTCCCCAAAACGATGGCTGTCACCACCCTTTTCCTGCCCTCAAATGGCAGCAGACTGTCAATCACTGACAGTCTGCAGCCATAGTACATCCAACTATTCCCTGTACTGAACATACGCCATACGGGTCTGGTGCATATATGCCACACCTCCAGTGTCATCTGATACAGACCCTTTTTCCACCTAACTCCACCTCAGGGCCTATGTGTGTGCACATTGCTTTTTCACATAGGAGCAATTTGCCTATTAGTAATTTTGCTTAATCTTCCTAGAACATCTTCACAAAGTCAGAACAAATATTATTTATGTTTACCATTAGACAAAATACTGAAAAATGTAAACTATAATCTCTTTAACTGCTCTGCAAAGGTGGGAGGGAGCCAAGTATTGCAAATGCTGCCTTAAATCCCCTTTCCTGAGATTGCATAACATGGTGGGAGGAGGAGGTGCATGTATTAGATAGTTATGGATGAGAAGAAATTCTTGAAATAAAATTTGATATTTATGATTCCTTGCCAGATCAGCAATCACTTGAGACCTTGAGGTTCCAGATGAAAGAGTCCCATATGCCAGCGCAAATTGGTATCCAGTAAGGCATAGCACAGCTTCGGGACACAGTGTTTCTACTTTTATGAAATCTTCAAATCTCTGACCAAACTAACATGGGCTCTTGTCTGATTCCCTGCCACTGCTCAGCCACTGTATCAAACTTGGTATTTGAGTGGAAAGTGCTTAGTTGTTATCATTTTGCAGCTCGCAGCCCTGATGTAAAACTTGGAGGCAGGAATTGGAATCAGTAATTAGATAAACACCACTGCGAGAGGCAAACTACTAATTTAAGAACAATTAGGATAATAATAATAATACTGTGGCTCCCCAACGCTAAACTAAAACTAACTGCTTTTCCTAATTTACAGTTAGAGAAAAACAGATGTGCCATTTATTTACTAGCTGCAGAAACACCATTGTTTTAAATAAACACTGATATAACCAAGGCTTTACATGTATATTGTATTACTCTGAAATCTTTTATTTTTTGCTTGTAGGACAGATGGAAAAGTGGTCTGCATTCATTAAATCATCAAATGGCTTACGTTAGAGTTTTCTTATTCCACAATAGATGCTTTTGTTGGCTCTACTATATGTGCATTCCTATTAATGGAACTTTATGTAAATTGGTACAATTGAAAATGAAATGAATCGCATTAAATTAATTGAATAAATCTGCTAATAAATACATTGTTGTAAGGGCTTTTTCTATAAAAGGGTGTCTGGTCTGTAATTCTATACAATATATTACTTACACAGTGCTAGTGGTATTGCTAATAGATGGTAAAATGGTGTACAGCTCCTCACGCTACACTGAAACACATAACACTCCAATACTCTACACAAACAAATCTGCACTTCCTAGTGTGGGATTCAGTTGGATTTCCCGACAGTTGGGATCCTGGCGGTCAAAATACAGATGCCGGAATCCCGACAGTCAAAATCCCGACATTGAGTGCAGCACGTAGCATCGCAGGCTCACTGTGCTCACCACCCTTCGGGCTCGGTGGCGAGCTTTGCACATCCCACTTTTATATTCCCCATCATGTGGTGGCATGGACCACCACCCTAGCGGGAATACCAGGTGGAGGGCGGGATATCGACCGCCAGCATTTTGACTGTTGTTGGGATTACACATTGATATTTCAACCATCGGGATCCCAACTGTCAAGAAATTAACTGCATCCCCTAGTGTGATGTTATGTTCTGCTACTTTATTGTTCTCTATTTCTGAGTTCTTAACTGCTCCCACTTGTGTGCCTCCTTATCTATTGAGTGTTCCTTCTCATCCCATTTCACATCATTAACTATCCACCTTGTCATTTGACAACCTGCGACTATGTGTTCCCTTTGTGTCTCTTTATGATCCCGTTATTTGTCCTCCTTGTCTCTTGTTTCCTCCTCTCCTTTGCATACTTGTGAACATAGAGCCTGATGAGTCGGATACAATGCTGTTATTCAGACAAATTTGTAATATTTTGTAACTGCACATACTATAGCTAAGAGTCACAGAACTGGACGATAACTCAATAACTTAATCACACACATCGGAGGCCAAATTTTGATGGAGATTCTGCACCTAGCATGGGGCTGGTGCAGACTTCAGTGGTGCACCCAATGGTTGTGTCTAAAGATAATGTATTTACTGCCATTTTGTAGTAATTGAGACCTACTGGCATCACTAGAGCCTGCTTCAGCAGCTACAATAAATGTAAAATACTTTATAGCATGCATTTTATTTACCTTCATTACACAGTGACCTACTGTAAGGTTATATTTCACTGATACTATGAAGGTTATTGGAAGAAAAATCTATGTTTTTTTTTAACAAATATGGCCCTGAGGCACACTGATGCCTGTCATTGATGATTCATCCATAGGTAACATTAAAGCTGTGCTACTACCTAGTAAAAGGTGGTAGTGCAGGGCTCCATACCCCTAGCCAGAGCCCCAAGCCTGTCCTTTGTAGCCACTGTTCCAGGGGCACTTCCACAAGAAGTCCTCCTGCTGAAGCATTGTCTCAGCTCTATTGTAAGTTGGCCAACTAAATTGATTGTAGTAGTAGTATAGTACAGTAGCAATATGGAATCAGCAGGGACCAGGAAAAACCATCTACAGTACATGTACAGATGTGTCCTCATACACATAGCACCTGTGCCCTATACAGTGCTAGATGCCCAGCATAAATGAGGCACTCTGAGAGGAGCATTATGCCATATTTTTCTTTAAATTCTGTATTGTATATGCATTGCAGAATCAGCAAAAAGCTGCTCATAGTGTACTAGAGACACTAACCTGCGACATTAACTGGAATTGGTTTTACACATATACAAAGTCGCAGATGAAGCACAACCCAACTGAGGGGGTAATTCAGATCTGATTGCTGGGCTGCATTTTTTGCAGCCCTGCAATCAGATAGTCGCTATCTACAGGTGGAGGGAAAAGCGCTGTGCAAGTGTGTGTTCACTTCTGTAGCAGAGCTGCACAAAAAATCAGTTTGTGTACTCTCTGCGCAGCCCAGGACTTACTCTTGCTGTACAATGGAATCTTGCTGATCAGGGGTGGAGCGGACATCAGACACCCTCCCTCAAAATGCCTGAGCCCACCTGCATTTTTCCGGACACTCCTGGAAAACGGTCAGTTGCCACCCACAAATGGCCTCTTCCTGTCAATATCCTTGCGAACGCCTGTGTGTTCGGATTTTTCGCATCATCCCGTCGCTAGGCACCGATGCCTGTTGCTGTTGTGCGACACCCCGACGCAGTGCGGCTCTGATGCATGCGCAGTTCAGATCTGATCGCCCGCTGTGCGAAAACGCATGGCAGCGATCAGATCTGAATTACCCCCTGTGCGAGAGCAAAAGTCATGGCTGCTCTCATCGGGCCATTCTTACACTGTTTCAGACTGAGATGCACACATGTACAAATGTAGCATATCACATCGATCAGTGTAATCTAGCAAAGTAGTTTTGTCGCTCCCAGTTGTTCTATTTATGCAACAAAAACATACATTTTTAGTAAGAAAGATGCTTGGCGCAGCTGAGTCATCCAGAACCTGATGTGCCAAGATGGGGCTATCTAGTGGGACTGAAGCCACAGTATAGGACAGTCTATATCCCAGAGCAAGGGGTGAAGTAGGTAGTCTGTGACCCGACAGAGGGGAAAAGACCCAGAGCAGAACACCCGTGCTGGCTCCTGCGCACGCCTATGCCTATACTATCACATTCTACTAGGTGGTTGGTATTACAACTTTAATGACTAGTCCAAACTTCTATAAACTAAGTAATCTACTTAAAAAAATAAAATAAAATTCAATGCTTGCTATACATTTAAGCATTTTGAAAGTTTCAGAAACTCAACAGGTAAAAAATAATAATAATAAAACAAATTTCTGACTTCTCTTTGAAGACAACATATTGTCTGACTCAGACCTGCCCTGGAGGTGTAGCAATGCATCACTATGAAAGTACATCATAGGTGTAAAGGCATTCAGAATATTTGGTTGTCTAGGGACTGAGCTATGCGAGACACACACACTACATGTAACTAAAATGTTCATATCCCAGTAATAGTAACAATGTCGTCAGCATCAGGTCAGTTCTAGGCCATTGACTGTGCTATTGTTACACAAGATGACATTCAAATCCTCAGAGCTTTATGTACGGTTTTGAAATTATCAGGACTTTGCCATTCCAAAATGCCAATACTTTTTATATTGGTCAGATTTATTACACTTTCAGTTTAATTATCAAATTTATTAACTACCATAAAAAAGAGCTATTCTTTCTATTTATCAATATATGGAGGTACAGTGCTGCTAATTTTCTATTACTTAGATGCTGCCTCAACAATACTGGCATGAAAGAGTTACCTTACTGATTCATCAAGGTACGTAGTCTGAGAAGATATATACATGTCAGGAGTGGATTGGGATGCAAAACCAGACCGGGAAATTTATGGAAGCAGCTCTATTTGGGCTGTGGTCTATTCAGGAGGGTGGGATTTCTCCTAATTGGGCCTGATTGTATACAGTTGCGGCCTTCCTAGCATCTTGTGCTGCAGTTATGTCTGAGACCAGGGGAGGATTGGGAACTGAAAGTGGCCCTATAAAATTTTGTATAAGTGGCCCAACATAGGCACCACAAGAGGCATAACATATCGTGTCGCCATGGCAGCATCACTGGATGGCAGAGTTGCTGTACTGCAGAGATGGAATAATAGAATAACTGGGGACAATGCAGAGTCATTTACATGGTGAGTGTGCACATGGGCACCCTCCTCTCTTAAACTGCCCTCTAACATTAACCCTAAAAGCAACCTTTACCCTAATGTTAACTCTAAATCTAGGCCTCATAGAAATGACAATGTTGACATTTGAAATGCCAATATTTTGTCAATGTCCACATTTTGTAGGTATCGACATTGATGATGTTGACATTTTAACCATGCTGATATAATCAATGCTGATCTTCTGCCATTTACACTGTGACTATCGATACAGTGAATGATATCATCCTGAATGCATACTTGGCACAGATGTTTTGTTGTTTAAAATGGCCATCTGCTGTAGGTGTCGTGTTATTTACAAATACTTGAATTTACTTAAAAGTTTCTCTTGAATTGGCTTGGCTGAGCAGTTAGTGAGTGTATAGATAGACTAAATCATTCTTTGTAAATTTTATCATGGTGAACAGGTTTAAATATATTCATGCTAATTCTAATATGTTTGTGATTGTTTTAGCTCAAATGGCTACACTGGCTACACTGCATAGTAGTTTAATAGTTTTCCATGATTTCCGTTTAACTCAAACATTGAATTTGAACACAGTAATGCTCACTGTTCAAATAAAAATGATAAACTCCAACGGGCGCCAATAATAGATGAAGCTTATTATAGCACTTGTTGCAGGTTGTCCAATGACTAGCAGACAGAGTATAAGTTATTTACAAAGAGCAAATCCTCTGCTCCCCAGTGCATAATCAGGTTGAGGTTACTAGCTTCCTTGAATAAGTGTGCTTTGATTTCTGCAGATGTCCTTCGCTTGCAGAAGAAGATGGCAGTGTTTGTGTAGGGGTGGTAATTTCAGGGGTGTTGTCTGTTGTGCGCTCCCACTTGTACAGTGTAAGAGGATATGAATTTTACATCAAATCCAAGAGTGAAGTCTTCAGGTCTTGCCAGTTCTTTGGTAACCAGGTATACTTTAAGGTTGTGGAAGCATCACATGAGATGAAAGGATGGGCATATACAGTACCTTCAAGTGCTCCCAGGATGAACCATCTAAGCCAGCGCTGCAAGTAGGAGTGTGGATACGGTGTGTTGCTCAGGAGGCAGCACCATCACTACCCCACGGCACCTGCATGTGGCTTTCAGGGTGTCTGGAACAGCACCCTGCAGACTCTAGAGCTAAGGATGCTCATAGAAATATAGAATTTGACAGCAGATAAGAACCACTTGGCCCATCTAGTCTGCGCATTTGTTAACCTTATAATAACTTCAAAACTTATTTGATCCTTAAATTCTTTGTAAGGATATTATGTCTAACCCATGCATGTTTAAATTGCTCTACTGTGTTAACCTCAACAACTTCCGATGGGAGGCTATTACACTTGTCCACTACACTTTCTGGGAAGTCAGTTTTTGTAAAAAAAATTCTAAACGTACATCCCTCCAGTTTCAGCACATGTCCTTGTGTTCTAATACTTCTCTTCCTTTGAAGAATGTTTTCCTCCTATTTATTGTTAAAACCCTTGATATATGTGAAAGTTTCTATCATGTCCCACCTTTCCATTCTCTGTTCCAAACTATACATATTAAGATCTTTTAGACTTTCTGGGTAAGTTTTGTGATGTAAGCCATGCACCAATCCAGTCACCCTTCTTTGTACAGTCTCTAATGTATTTATATCCTTATGGAGATATGGCCTCCAGATTTGAACATGGTATTATAGATGAGGCCGTACCAGTGACCTATACAGTGGCATTATTACTTCTTTCTTTCTTTCTTTCTTTCTTTCTTTCTTTCTTTCTTTCTTTCTTTCTTTCTTTCTTTCTTTCTTTCTTTCTTTCTTTCTTTCTTTCTTTCTTTCTTTCTTCTACTGATTCCTCTCCCTATGCAACCAAGCATCTGACTTGTCTTCCTAATTGATTTGTTGCATTGCTAACCTGCCTTTAAGTCACGTGAAATAGTGACTCATAGATCCCTTCATCTACCTAGATCATCAGTCATGTGTTTTACCCCTCCTGGTGTGTCCACCTTGTTGCATACCTTTGTGTTATCTACAAAAAGGCATACTTCCCCTTCAATGCCATTTGCAATGTCATGAATCCTATATAATAAAAGGTTAATGCTACTCCTCAATTCTATGGGTGGAATTCCAGTGTTTTGATCCACCCGACAGAGCAATTCAATTATTGCTCCTTTGGGGTATACACAGCCCCTGACATTACTGTTATGTTAAATAATAAATAAATAAATAAATAAATAATACATTATGTTGTCCCATCATTTTGATGAGCTGAGCACTGGTCCAAGTATAGATCCCTGAGGTATTCCACTGGTAACCTGTCCCTCCTGTGAATGCACTCCATTTACTACAACCCTCTGTTTTATTTCCTACAATCAAGATTTCCTACCATCTTAGAATCCAATCCCAAGCTTTCAAGTTTATTTAAACAGTGTGTGATGTGAAACTGTGTCAAAAGCCTGACTAAAGTCTAGATAAGCTTCATTTACAGCCCTAAATAAAATATACATGTAGCGCAGCTCCACTTTGATTTAATATTTTAATTTCCCAGTCAATAAAGTCAGCAAGACTTGTTTGACATGATTTCCCCCAGTAAACCCATGCTGTTTAGAATCCCATAATTTGAGATGTTCTACAAGTCTTTCTTTTAAGAATGTTTCCATCAATTTCTCTATTACTGATGTAAGGCTCACTGGTCAGTAGTTGTTTGCCTCTTCCTTGCTTCCACTTTTGTGCATTGGGACTAAATTCACATTTTTCCAGTACTCTGGAATTACTCCTGTACCTAGTGACTGGTTGAATAATTTTGTTAATGGTGTTACCAGCAGCCATTTAAGCTCTTTTAGTATCTTTGGCTGTATCTCATCTGGCCCCACTGATATATCCATTTTCAATTTTGAGAGTTCTGTTAGGACCTTCTCCTCTGTAAATGTATTGCAATTTAACTCACTTTTATGAATATACTAGCAACTTAACTGTGGCTCCTTTCCATCTTTCAGTAGTGAATACTGAGCAAAAATAATTATTAAAATAATGTGCTATTGCTTGTCTCCCTCAACAAGACTCTCACTCTCTCGGGTCTATTCATCATCCCTTAATTTGTACAAAAGCAGGCGAAAATTAAAATTTTCACCTACTTTTGTATAAATTAAGTGTCAAGGACATTCATTAACAGTGTAACACAGAAGATATCACTGATATCCTCTGGTTACAATTCTCTCTTGATAATTTCCACAGTTCCCATACTTTTGTATGGGGATGTATAAATTATGCCATTCATCAAGTTCCACTGGGGAGAGGATCCAGGGCCACAGCGTAGACACTGGGGAGAGAATGCAGATCCAGTACAAGGATACTGGTGAGAGGAAGCAGGAATTTTGACCCCTATACCAACTGACTGGGCCCTTTTCTCTTCAGCTTGTTACCTTCTTAGCCTTCTTCTGTCTAAAAGGGTACACCTCTCCTTATTCTGAGTCTACTTATACAGTATTTCATAAAAGCCATCTATCTATGCTTTCAAAATACTTGCTACTTCTTTAGCAAACCACACTGGTTTCATTTCCTTTGTACTTTTCCTAGTCCTTTTGGTACAAGATATGTTGCTTTAGAATTGCACTATTTAAATTTTCACACTTCTGCACTCCTTTCAATTTCCTCCACTCTGCCAAAGAACCATTTACACATCACTGTGGGCAGTGCTCTACTTCCTAGCGCACACTAACCTGCACCCAAGATGTGACATCATGATGTTACAGGTTCAGGAGCAGGGCCAGCACAGGTCGTCTTAGAGCCCTATCCCTGGCCCTGATCTAAGTACACCAGACACTGATGTTTTTGCTACAGAATGCTATGTAAATGTCCTACAATATTTTCTTTATTGTCTAATTCAGGGACTGGCAATAAATTGCCTAGTAAATCTAGTAAAGCTCTATCTATCTATCTATCTATCTATCTATCTATCTATCTATCTATCTATCTATCTATCTACGGTATATTCAATCTACAGTATCTTTAATCTATCTACAGAATTATTTATTAAATTGTTCATGCTAACAACAGACTAATGTGTTGACATCAGTACAAGAGTAGTGAAAGGCAAAAAACATAATTTTTTTTGTTCTTTAAACAAGATGTTTGATTTGTCTTCTAATAAGAACAACAAAACATACAGTACAGTTTGAACATAAGAAAATGCTCAAATGAATTGTGTCATAAGACACCATACATAAGTCACTTAGCAGTTAGCAGTGTTGTCGCAGAATGGAAAACAGACTGACTCGCTGCCTGCTAATGTGCCGAGAATAGAACAGGTGAGAGTGGGGGAAATAATAATAAGAGTAGTTGGTGGCAGTTAACAAGACTAATACACCAACTGAGCGTATAGGTAAATATGCCTGGTTTAGGCTTATTGCTATTGTTTGCTATCTGCAACTGAACAAATAAACAAATTGCTATTTTAATTAGAAAATATTGAGGACTAAATTTTAGTCTGGAATTTACATTTTGACCCTGCCATTTAAAACTATTCCGCACATTTTCTGTGTACAGTGCAGAGTAATTCATGATGCTACAGAAATAAATGATAACTAATAATTTGAAAATATATGTGTGTATAAATCTGGCCATGGTACTAGCCAGTGCCTCCTGAACCATTTACCTAACCTCATGTCCCTGGTACACTATATATTTAGGTGTAAGACTGTGTGTGTGACTGTGTATATATGTGTGACTGTATACAGTATATGTATATATGTATAGTTGTATGACTGTGTATGGGTGCATGCATGTGTGTGACAAGTATGTATAAATATGCCACTCTATTCAGGGGCATTTCAACAGAGTAGGGGACCCGTGTGCACCTCCGGGTGGGTCCCCTCCTCTGTACGGTGCTGTAGACTCAGGCATTGTGCTGGAGTCTACTGCGCATGCGCAGGTCTCTTGAAACATGGCACCCGCCATGATCCGGAGACCAATTTGGCTACTGCACATGCGTTGTGGCCATTTTGGTGGCGATTTCTGCCACAACCTCAGCGCCCAATGCTGGACCTCGGGAAGGTAAGTATTAAAATGGGTGCAGTGTGTGCGGAGTGTGGCCCCCTGGACCAAGGGGCCTGTGTGCACCACACACATTGCACCCATTATAGGAATGCCAACAATGTATGTGCATACTGTAGGTGTTTGACTGTATCTATGTATGTGTATAACTATATGTATGACAGTAAGTATGTGTGTATGTATGAATGTGTGTAACCAGGGCTGTAAGAAGGGGTGTGAGGTTGCACAGGGCAGGATGGCCTGGGGGTGGTA
This sequence comes from Pseudophryne corroboree, assembly GCF_028390025.1. Taxonomy (NCBI): domain Eukaryota; kingdom Metazoa; phylum Chordata; class Amphibia; order Anura; family Myobatrachidae; genus Pseudophryne; species Pseudophryne corroboree. The sequence continues at coordinate 410,238,487 of NC_086449.1, forward strand.
CCAGCTGTACCTACGCTCGGCTGCACATCACACCCTGCTTCGGCTCATGGATCCCACACTGTGTGGGGAGAGACACAAAGGGGTATATGTATAAAGAAGTGAAAAAAGTGAAGAAGTTGGCCATTGAAGAAGTTGCCTATGGCAACCAATAAGCTTTGAGGTAACGTTTATGAAGTGCATTCCATAAAATTATATGTAGCAGCTGATTAGTTGCCATGGGAAACTTCTCCACTCTTCACTGCTTCGTACATCTCCCCCGAAGTCTTCTTCCTTAGTGCCATGGGAGCTGTTCTGCTGCATGGAGCATCTGTAATCACTCTGAGCAGCACTATAGTTAACCTTCCACCCCCTGGGGCAATTAGTTATGATGGCTTGAGTGTCATACAGGGGTGAATGCAGTACAGGCTGCAGTGGTGCCCTGTTATGGGGCTGTGTGTGTCTGTATCTAAATGTACATGTATTTATTTGAGATGAGTGGGTTAGGATCCCTGAGAACCGTACCCCCCCGAACATCCCGCCCCGAGCCTGGATCCGAGTCTGGCATGGGACTTCCTGCCAGAAGCTTAAAACAGAACGAGGCAAAACATCATCATCCTGCTGTCGGATTCTCACAGGATTTGGATCCCATATAAACAGCCGTGCGATGACGCCATTTTCACTCTGGATTTGGAGAGTGAGGGAGTCAGACCTCTGTCTCTCTCTGTGGGTGGTTGCATCAGGTGGGGTTAGTGTGTGCTCTGTAGGGGTGCTGCTGCAGTCACTGTGGTGTACCTGTGCTGTGTTAGGGGTGCTGTCCTGGCTGTCACTGGTGTTTCATGTGCTGCAGCTGTACATGGGTGTTGCTGTCTTGGCTGTCACTGTGTTGTACAGGGTTCAGGGGCACTGTCCTCCTGTATGCTGGGAAATATAGGGGTGCTGCTGGCCCTGTATGCTATAAAAATTCAGGGGTGCAGTTGTTAAAAATTAAAAGCACACTGCTGTATGCTGTCAAATATAGGGTTGCTGCTGGCCCTGTATGTTGTAAAGATTCAGAGGTGCAGTTGTTAAAAATTAAAAGCACACTGCTCTTGTATGCTGTAAAACATAGGGGTGTTGCTGTTCAAATAACATTACACTGGCCCTGTATGTTGTAAAAATGTAGGGGTGCAGTTGTTAAAAATTAAAAGCACACTGCTGTATGTTGTAAAATATAGGGGTGCTGCTGGCCCCATATGTTGTAAAAATTCAGAGGTGACGTTTTTTAAAAATTAAAATCACACTGCTATTCTATTCTGTAAAATTTAGGGGTGTTGCTGTTCAAATAACATTATACTGGCCCTGTATGCTGTAAGTATACAGGGGTGCTGTGAAAATAAAGGGGTACTGTTCTGTGTGCTGTAATAATAAAGGGGTGCTGTCCTGTGAAATGGAGAACAATTTGGAGGAAAAAATAGTGGAAGATCAGGAACCACTTCCAGTTCCTAGTAGTGATGAGCGAGGTTCGGTTTTACTCGGTTTTACTCGGTTCTCAAAACGGCATCTTATTGGCTATCCAAAACACGTGACATCCGTGAGCCAATAAGATGCCGTTTTGAGAACCGAGTAAAACCGAGTAAAACCGAGTAAAACCGAATCCGCTCATCACTGGTTCCTAGTACTAGTGCTGAAGCTGCTGCTGCCACTAGTCATGACATTGATGATACAATTCTATCAACGTCGTCTGCTAAGGCCAATGCCCAATGTCATAGAGGGCATATAAAATCCAAGAAGCAAAATTTAATAATCAGAAAAAAAAGAAATTATCTGAAGAGAAAAGTAAAATTGGCAATATGCCATGCACGAAACAAAATGGCAAGGAAAGGCTAAGGCCTTGGCCTATGTTCATGACTGGTGTCTCATGAGGATGGAAGCCCTCCTCCCTCTTGAAAAAGTAAAAAAATTAAGCTTGTTAAAGCACCGGAAAATACAACTGTGCGTTCAGAGATATCACAAATCCCCAAGGAGAGTCCAAGTGTGTCCGTGGTTGCAATGTCTAGGCCTGACCTTCCCAAGACTGTATGGAAAGAGGAGACTCCTACCACCATTTGCACACCACCTGCAAGTGCTGGGAAGAGCACCGCCAGTCCAGTTGCTGATATTGAGATCGAGGATGTCTCTGTAGACGTACACCAGGATGAGGAGGATATAGGTGTGCTGGCGCTGAGGAGGAAGTTGACGATGAGGATTCTGATGGTGATGTGGTTTGTTTAAATAAGGCACCAGTTGAGACAGTTGTTGTCTGTGGGATAAGAAAGCCCATTGTCATGCCTGGGCAAAATACCAACTCTTTGGTGTGGAATTATTTCTCCACAAATCCGGACAACAGGTGTCAAGCCGTGTGTTGCCTTTGTCAATCCGTAATTAGTAGGGGTAAGGATGTTAACCAGCTAGGAACATTTTTGCTTTTACGTCACCTGCAGCACATTCATCAGAAGTCATTGTCAAGTTCAGAAACTTTGGGTAAGAGCATAAGAAGTCCACTGACACCTAAATCCCTTCTCCCTATTGTACCCAAGCTCCTGCAAGCCACACCACCAACTCCTTCAATGTCAATTTTCTCCTCAGTCAGGAACGTCAGTAGTCCTGCAGGCCATGTCACTGGCATGACTGACGAGTCCTCTCCTAACTGGGATTCCTCCGGAGGATCTTTGAGCGGTACGCCTACTGCTGCCTCTGCTGTTGTTGTGACTGAGAGTCGATCGTCATCCCAGAGGGGAAGTTGGAAGACCACTTGTACTACTTCAACTAAGCAATTAACTGTCCAACAGTTCTTTGGGAGGAAGATTAAGTATGACAGCAGTCACCCTGTTGCAAAGCGGATTACTGAGGCCATAACAACTATGCTGGTGTTAGACGTGCATCCGGTATCCGCCATTAGTGCAGTGGGATACAGACAGTTGATGGATGTAATGTGTCCCCAGTACCAAATCTCATCTAGATTCCACTTCACTAGGAAAGCAATTCCCGGACTGTACAGGGACATTAAGAAAAGTGTCCTCAGTGTCCTGAAAAATGCAGTTGTACCCACTATCCACTTAACCATGGACATGTGGACAAGTCAAACAGGGCAACTAAGGACTACATGACTGTGACAGCCACACTGGGCAGATGTATTGCATCCCGCAGCAACAATAGCAGCGTAACCAGTAGCAGCAATTCCAACTCATTCCTAGGCAGGCTACGCTGTGTATCACCGGTTTCCATAAGAGGCACACCGCTGACAACCTCTTACGGAAAGTGAGGGACATCATCGCACAATGGCTTACCCCACTTAGAGTCTCCTGGGGATTTGCAATATCGGACGCCACCAATATTGTGCATGCATTATATCTGGGCAAATTCCAGCACATCCCATGTTTTGCACATAGAATTAATTTGGTGGTGCAGAATGTTTAAAAAAATTACAGGGGCGTGCAGGAGATGCTGTTGGTGGGCCGAAAAATTGCGGGCCACTTTCGACATTCAGACACTGCGTGCAGAAGCATAGAGCTCCAGTAAACACTCCTGAACCTGCCCTGCCATCACCTGAAGCAAGAGGTGGTAACGAGGTGGATTTCAACACTCTATATGCTTCAGAGGATGGAGGATCAGCAAAAGGCCATTCAAGCCTATACAGCCACCTACAATATAGACAAAGGAGGGGGAATGAACCTGAATTAAGCGCAGTGGAGAATGATTTCCGTGTTGTGCAAGGTTCTCCAACCCTTCGAACTTGCCACACGTGAAAACAGTTCAGACACTGCCAGCTTGGGTCACGTCATCTCCTCATCAGGCTTTTGCAGAAGCAGCTGCAAAAATTAAAGGAGCGATTCCGATAGGTATGTGGGACTTTTGGATGGATCCCTTCATTCACTTTGCCAGGATTCAAGGGTGGTCAATCTGTTGAAATCATCAGAGCACTACATTTTGGCCACCGTACTCAATCCTAGGTTTAAAGCATATGTTGTATCTTTCTTTCTGGCACACACAAGTCTGCAAATGTTCGAAGACCTGCTGGTGAGAAAATTGTCAACTCAAGCGGAACGTGACCCGTCAACAGCTTCTCCTTCATTTTCTCCCGCAACTGGGGCAGCGAGGAAAGGATAACATTTCCGAGCCCACCTGCTGGTGGTGACGCAGGGCAGTCAGGAGCAAGTGTTGACATCTGGTCCAGACTGAAGGAGCTGCCAACGATTATTGACATGTCTACTGTCACTGCATATGATGCTTTCACCATTGAAAGAATGGTGGAGGATTATATAGGTGACAGCATCCAAGTAGGCATGTCAGATAGTCCGTATGTATACTGGCAGGAAAAAGAGGCAATTTGGAGGCCTTTGCACAAACTGGATTTATGTTACATAAGTTGTCCCCCCCCCTCCAGTGTGTACACTGAAAGAGTGTTTAGTGCAGCCGGTAACCTTGTCATTGATCGGCGTAGGAGGTTACTTCCACAAAATGTGGAGAAGATGATGTTCATCAAAATTAATTATAAATTCCTCCAGGAAGAAATTTACCAGTAATTGCCTTCAGAAAGTACACAGGGACCTGTGATGGTGAATTCCAGTGGGGACGAATTAATACTCTGTGAGGAGGAGGATGTAAACAGTGAAAGGGGTGAGGAATCGGAGAATGGGGACGACATCTTGCCTCTGTAGAGCCAGTTTGTGCAAGGAGAGATTAATTGCATCTTTTTTGGTATAGGGATTAATTGCTTCTTTTTGTGTGGGGGCCCAAACAAACCAATCATTTAAACCACAGTTGTGTGGCAAACCCTGTCGCTGAAATTATTGGTTTGTTAAAGTGTGCATGTCCTGTTTATACAACATAAGCGTGGGTGGGAGGGTCCAAAGACAATTCCATCTTGCGCCTCTTATTTTTCTTTACATTGAGGGTGATTCCGAGTTGTTCGCTCGCTAGCTGCTTTTAGCAGCATTGCACACGCTAAGCCGCCGCCCTCTGGGAGTGTATCTTAGCTTAGCAGAATTGCGAACGAAAGATTAGCAGAATTGCGAATAGAAATTTCTTAGAAGTTTCTGAGTAGCTCGAGACTTACTCACACATAGCGATCAGTTCAGTCAGTTTCGTTCCTGGTTTGACGTCACACACACGCCCAGCGTTCGGCCAGCCACTCCCCCGTTTCTCCAGACACTCCCGCGTTTTTCCCTGACACGCCTGCATTTTTTAGCTCACTCCCAGAAAACGCCCAGTTTCCGCCCAGAAACACCCACTTCCTGTCAATCACACTCCGATCACTTCAACAATGAAAAATGTTCGTTCGGGCGTGAGTAAATCTACTAAGTTTTGTGTTAAAATACTAACCGCATGCGCACTGCGAACCATGCGCATGCGCATTTTTGCCTTAATCGCTCCATTGCGAAAATCGGCAACGAGCGAACAACTCGGAATGACTCCCTTTATGTGCTCTTTGGGGCCTAGTTTTTAAAACTGCCATCCTGTCTGCCACTGCAGTGCCACTCCTAGGTAGGCTAGGTGTTTGTGCCGCCCACTTGTGTCGCTTAGCTTAGTCATCCAGCGACCTCGGTGCACCTCTTTTTTTTTCTTTGCATTATGTGCTCTCTGGGGCTTGGTTTTTAAAACTGCCATCCTGTCTGCCACTGCAGTGCCACGTGTTTGTGCCGCCCAGTTGTTTTGCTTAGCTTAGTTATCCAGTGACCTCGATGCAACATTTTGGCCTAAAAACAATATTGTGAGGTGTGAGGTATTCAGAATAGACTGGAAATGAGTGGAAATTAATGTTATTTAGGTTATTATTACTGTAGGATCAAAGTTACCCTCAAATTCTTTGATTCTAGCTGATTATATGTTTTTTTTTAAAAATCATCCAGATCTAAACCCAAAACCCAAAACCTGAAAAGTGTCCACCGCACATCTCTAGTATTTATGAATGTGACTGTAAATATGTATGTGTATGACTAAGTATGTGACAGTATGTATATACTGTATGTGTAACGGTGTGTGGCAGCATGTATGAATTTGTATATGTGTGGGCTGCAGTGTCCCGTGGGGAGAAAAGTTAGGGAGGGAACCATAGACTTGTACAGCACATTTTATTAGGGGGTGCACCGTAGGAGGTTCAAGTCTAGCACCGCCTGTTGGCATTTCTTTAAATTCCATATGCACCTTACAGGGTTGGTGTGACATGGGGAGCACGTGGTGTGATGTAATTGGGTCACATTGCGCAGTACATTGAGGTGGAGCCGGGACTTGGAAGATGCGGAAGGGATGCACACACCCAGCGTTACATAAATTGTGGGTGTGATGTGTGACCACATCCCCTTTTCATGCATTTGCTGAGGGCTTGCACACAATAACCCAATCCCTGCATCCCAAATGTTGTTTTTTAGGGTCCCCAAGTCTTAGGTGCTCCGGGTTCCCCCCACAGCTTTAATCCAGCACTGCCTGCACTGTTAACACTGCACCGCTCCGTCTGTTGCACTGGAGACTGCACATTCATCTGCTGCACAGATACAGCCGTACGGACTCTGCCCCCCACCGCTGATGCCCTCCTTACACTGCCCCTATAAATGTGCTGGTAGTGTCACTGCTCTGAGCTTTCACTTACTGCCCTCCTTACACTGCAGCAGCATATGCCAGTGCCATGCACTTACTGCCCTCCTTACAGGGTCTGAATTAAAAAGGGGGATATTATTAGTTTTTAATTAAAGGGGGAACATGCTATGATTTGATTAAAGGGGGCACAGATTATTAATGAACACTGGAAAGCTGTCTTTATTGAGATGGTCACATGGCAAACTACTGCTTGGTATATTGTGAACTCAGGGTGGGGCCTAGAAGAAAGGGAGCTTAAAACATATTTTAGCACCTGAGCGCATCACAGGAAAATTCCTCCACTGGGCAACATGCTGTCATCATCATCAACCTGTAATTGCAACTGCCCTCAGAGACCACCAACCAGTATCGGACTGGGGCATGCAGGGCCCACCGGGGGAATGCAGTGGTAGGGGCCCAGGTTAGTGATGTGCCCATTCTGCAGAGGGGGTGCGGCCTGCCACCTCATTGGTTTGACTAACCATTAGAGATTGCAATGTCTGGGCCCCCTCATAAATATATACAGTAAATTCAGCTGGTGCATGCATGATAAAGTACCAGGTTAATAACAGATTTATAACAGTAATACACTGTAGAAAATACACCATAGTCCAGTATAAGGTAACATATGTATAATGTATAATTCAAGTACACAGTCTGGAACCTGATCTTTAGAGCAGGAGGTGGGCCCCCAGGCAGTGGGGCCCACCGATGGTTTCACCTGTACCCCTGTGGGCCAGTCCAAGCCTGCCTCCAACTGATAAGACATTGACAGACATACAGTATGAGTATCTGTGCAGGTGTGCAACCATTTTCTATTGTACAAATATATCATATTATATAGTCAGCATATGTTAGAAAGAACACCCATCCTTCCCCCCATCCAGTCTCTCCAGTCATAATCGGGCACAAGAGTCAGATCCAGAAAATTTGCATGTGCTCATATGCCCGTGGTCTATTTTTTGGGCTTGCTTAAAACCAATTTGCATATTTTATAATGTGGAAACTGGCATAAGTTGCCCATAACTTTATTGTGACACACTTAAACATATATATACCTAAACTAGCTTAGCACTAAGAAATAACGACATGGACACCAACTGCTAGATTTAAAAGGTCAACAGGCATTTATTGTTTGATGACCTAATTTTAACTATATATTGGAGGATGGCAAAGAAAAGCGCTACCAACTCACCAGCACTAGTTAACCAGAATAATACGAAATAACCTAGGAGGGAACTTACCACTGCCTCCTGACAACATACCCCGCATTGTGTAGGACTCACCACCCTTTACTCTAACAGAGCAATGGACAAAACCGCACGGGAACGTCCGTAGTCCACCCGCAGGTGGAGGACACACTCGCCGTCTTACCAAAAGGGGGTACCCCACAATGACCACTTATGCAAGCTTTTGACCGCTGGCTGGTAGCGACTTTCCACCCATCTGGCTGACAAAGCCAACTACGATAATGAAATAGAAGCCAAAATAGCGAACCAAAAATCAAAGTGAAAATATTGCAGGGTGGGTGAGAGAGGCTTCCAAAATGGCAAAGAGAAAGATGGCCCCCACCTGCCTATAAGTACTGTATCATACACTCCTCCTACAATCTCCCTAATAGGCAGACAAGAGCACCTGACCCAATATGACATCACTAAGCTAGCACTGCCCTGTCTTTAACACATTAATCACAAAAACCAGGTCGCTTATGTGGCTTCAGGCTTAGGAAGCCCTCAGCCTGCTTAAAGTCAACTCAGCAATTGCCCCATAATCAGTATACTGTATATTCTTAACATTGCTGTTTCTATGCTCCCTAAAACTTCATTTTACAATTCAAAATCCAAGTAAGTATAAAAGTTCTGTGTTTTGTTTTGAGAACACAGTAAAATAATACTTAAATTACCTTACTTTGCAATACATCAATTTATACATTTTCAATGATGCACCAGAGCGAGAGGGAGATTGCACTTGGTTCGGATAAAAGTATAATGTTTTTCTTTTTACACTGATTTACACTGCCAGACTGGAGGTTGAAAGCAGATACAATATACATTGGGAACTTTTCTAATGATTTCCTGCATGCACGTGAATTACTTTGTACTGCTCTGTACCCCTAGGCTTGAAATATATTTCCCATGCTGACCTCCAGTACGTTGTGGTTTTAATATCTTAGATTTCTTCATAGCCTTCTTCAATTCAATCCACATATATTTCATTTCAACTGTAACTATTTCCTATCTACATTTACACTTACCCTGACCCTTTCCTGACCCACTGCACTTTAACTTGTGTTGTCATATAAAGACATCAATATTCACAGCATTAGGGCTCTATTCACGAAGCAGTGAAGAGTGGAGAAGTCAGCCAGTGGAGAAGTTGCCCATGACAATCAATAAGTGTTGAGGCAACATTTATAAAGTGCATTCTATAAAATTATATGTAGGGGATCAGTACTAAATGCCGCCGGCCGGAATCCCGGCGGTCGAAATACTGACGCCGGAATCCCGACCACACAATCCCGACAGGGGTGGCGAGCGGAACGCAGCCCCTTGCGGGCTCGCTTCGCTCGCCACGCTGCGGGCACGGTGCCTCGCTACGCTCGGCACACTATTATATTCTCCCTCTATGGGTGTCGTGGACACCCACGGAGGGAGAATATGTCGGGATTGTGGCGGTCGGGATTCCGGCGTCGGTATTTCGACCGCCGGGATTCCGGCCGGCGGCATCTTGACCGCATCCCATATGTAGCAGCTGATTGGTTGCCATGAGCAACTTCTCCACTGGCTCACTTCCCCATTCTTTTCACTGCTTCATGAATAGACCCCTAAATGAGCCTCAGCTATGAAGCTGGACAGTTGAGCCCTGCAGTGTATTTCTGTTGCGCTGAACTCTATCCATTTACCTAAAGGTGCCCATACATCTAAAGATTTATCTTCCAATCTGGCTGGTTGGAACGAAAATCTGGTAATGGATGGGAGCAAACGACAGTTGACCATTTCTACTGGGGTAGATGTATTAACCTGGAGACGGCATAAGGAAGTGATAAACCAGTGATAAGTGCAAGGTGATAAACGCACCAGCTAATCAGCTCCAATATGTAAATTAACAGTTAGGAGCTGATTGGCTGGTGCATTTATCACCTTGCACTTATCACTGGTTTATCACTTCCTTATGCCTTCTCCAGGTTAAAACATCTACCCCACTGTACAGTACACACTGTATGTGCACACTCATTTTCTGCCTTATGGAACTACCTCTGTCCTCTGTACCTACTCCTGTGGGAATGTGGAACTGGTTGAAAAGTACAGTGGAAGTTATGGTACTGTACCATGGAAGTAGCAAACTTCATCCTTCTATAAATTTAAGAACATAATCTTCAGTAATTGTTTGCCTGTGACAGTCTCATTTATGTCTAGCGTGAGAGTGATGTTATATTGGATCCATATCTATTCCCCGTGTCCTTTTACATTTGAATGTTTTTATTACATGGCTCAGTGTAGGCCTGATTCAGAGGTCACACAGGATGCATGCTATTCCGATTAGAGATGAGCGGGTTCGGTTCCTCGGAATCCGAACCCGCCCGAACTTCATGTTTTTTTTCACGGGTCCGAGCGACTCGGATCTTCCCGCCTTGCTCGGTTAACCCGAGCGCGCCCGAACGTCATCATGACGCTGTCGGATTCTCGCGAGGCTCGGATTCTATCGCGAGACTCGGATTCTATATAAGGAGCCGCGCGTCGCCGCCATTTTCACTCGTGCATTGAGATTGATAGGGAGAGGACGTGTCTGGCGTCCTCTCCATTAGAATAGAGATAGATTAGATAGAGAGAGAGAGATTGTGCAGAGTCGCAGACAGAGTTAGTTTACCACAGTCAGTGACCAGTGCAGTTGCTAGTTAACTTTTATTTAATATAATATATCCGTTCACTTCTCTCTGCTATATCCGTTCTCTGCCTGAAAAAAAAAAACGATACACAGCACAGTCAGTCACACAGTGTGACTCAGTCTGTGTGCACTCAGCTCAGCCCAGTGTGCTGCACAGTCATCAATGTATAAATTAAAAGCTTATAATTAATTGTGGGGGAGACTGGGGAGCACTGCAGGTTGTTAGCAGGAGCCAGGAGTACAATTATATTAATTAACAGTGCACACTTTTGCTGCAGGAGTGGTGACCAGTGCCTGACCACCAGTATAGTATTGTTGTATACTACTAATATCTCTTTAAATATCAACCAGTCTATATTAGCAGCAGACACAGTACAGTGCGGTAGTTCACGGCTGTGGCTACCTCTGTGTCGGCACACGGCAGGCAGTCCGTCCGACCAGAATTGTATTATTTATTATTATATACCTACCACCTAACCGTGGTTTTTTTTTCATTCTTTATACCGTCATAGTGTCATCCTAATTGTTACGAGTATACTACTATCTCTTTATCAACCAGTGTACAGTGCGGTAGTTCACGGCTGTGGCTACCTCTGTGTCGGCACACGGCAGGCAGTCCGTCCGACCAGAATTGTATTATTTATTATTATATACCTACCACCTAACCGTGGTTTTTTTTTCATTCTTTATACCGTCATAGTGTCATCCTAATTGTTACGAGTATACTACTATCTCTTTATCAACCAGTGTACAGTGCGGTAGTTCACGGCTGTGGCTACCTCTGTGTCGGCACACGGCAGGCAGTCCGTCCGACCAGAATTGTATTATTTATTATTATATACCTACCACCTAACCGTGGTTTTTTTTTTCATTCTTTATACCGTCATAGTGTCATCCTAATTGTTACGAGTATACTACTATCTCTTTATCAACCAGTGTACAGTGCGGTAGTTCACGGCTGTGGCTACCTCTGTGTCGGCACACGGCAGGCAGTCCGTCCGACCAGAATTGTATTATTTATTATTATATACCTACCACCTAACCGTGGTTTTTTTTTTCATTCTTTATACCGTCATAGTGTCATCCTAATTGTTACGAGTATACTACTATCTCTTTATCAACCAGTGTACAGTGCGGTAGTTCACGGCTGTGGCTACCTCTGTGTCGGCACACGGCAGGCAGTCCGTCCGACCAGAATTGTATTATTTATTATTATATACCTACCACCTAACCGTGGTTTTTTTTTCATTCTTTATACCGTCATAGTGTCATCCTAATTGTTACGAGTATACTACTATCTCTTTATCAACCAGTGTACAGTGCGGTAGTTCACGGCTGTGGCTACCTCTGTGTCGGCACACGGCAGGCAGTCCGTCCGACCAGAATTGTATTATTTATTATTATATACCTACCACCTAACCGTGGTTTTTTTTTCATTCTTTATACCGTCATAGTGTCATCCTAATTGTTACGAGTATACTACTATCTCTTTATCAACCAGTGTACAGTGCGGTAGTTCACGGCTGTGGCTACCTCTGTGTCGGCACACGGCAGGCAGTCCGTCCGACCAGAATTGTATTATTTATTATTATATACCTACCACCTAACCGTGGTTTTTTTTTCATTCTTTATACCGTCATAGTGTCATCCTAATTGTTACGAGTATACTACTATCTCTTTATCAACCAGTGTACAGTGCGGTAGTTCACGGCTGTGGCTACCTCTGTGTCGGCACACGGCAGGCAGTCCGTCCGACCAGAATTGTATTATTTATTATTATATACCTACCACCTAACCGTGGTTTTTTTTTTCATTCTTTATACCGTCATAGTGTCATCCTAATTGTTACGAGTATACTACTATCTCTTTATCAACCAGTGTACAGTGCGGTAGTTCACGGCTGTGGCTACCTCTGTGTCGGCACACGGCAGGCAGTCCGTCCGACCAGAATTGTATTATTTATTATTATATACCTACCACCTAACCGTGGTTTTTTTTTCATTCTTTATACCGTCATAGTGTCATCCTAATTGTTACGAGTATACTACTATCTCTTTATCAACCAGTGTACAGTGCGGTAGTTCACGGCTGTGGCTACCTCTGTGTCGGCAGTCGGCAGGCAGTCCGTCCATCCATAATTGTATTATTATTATAATATATACCACCTAACCGTGGTTTTTTTATACCACCTAACCGTGGCAGTCCGTCCATAATTGTATACTAGTATCCAATCCATCCATCTCCATTGTTTACCTGAGGTGCCTTTTAGTTCTGCCTATAAAATATGGAGAACAAAAAAGTTGAGGTTCCAAAATTAGGGAAAGATCAAGATCCACTTCCACCTCGTGCTGAAGCTGCTGCCACTAGTCATGGCCGAGACGATGAAATGCCAGCAACGTCGTCTGCCAAGGCCGATGCCCAATGTCATAGTACAGAGCATGTCAAATCCAAAACACCAAATATCAGAAAAAAAAGGACTCCAAAACCTAAAATAAAATTGTCGGAGGAGAAGCGTAAACTTGCCAATATGCCATTTACCACACGGAGTGGCAAGGAACGGCTGAGGCCCTGGCCTATGTTCATGGCTAGTGGTTCAGCTTCACATGAGGATGGAAGCACTCAGCCTCTCGCTAGAAAACTGAAAAGACTCAAGCTGGCAAAAGCACCGCAAAGAACTGTGCGTTCTTTGAAATCCCAAATCCACAAGGAGAGTCCAATTGTGTCGTTTGCGATGCCTGACCTTCCCAACACTGGACGTGAAGAGCATGCGCCTTCCACTATTTGCATGCCCCCTGCAAGTGCTGGAAGGAGCACCCGCAGTCCAGTTCCTGATAGTCAGATTGAAGATGTCAGTGTTGAAGTACACCAGGATGAGGAGGATATGGGTGTTGCTGGCGCTGGGGAGGAAATTGACCAGGAGGATTCTGATGGTGAGGTGGTTTGTTTAAGTCAGGCACCCGGGGAGACACCTGTTGTCCGTGGGAGGAATATGGCCGTTGACATGCCAGGTGAAAATACCAAAAAAATCAGCTCTTCGGTGTGGAGGTATTTCACCAGAAATGCGGACAACAGGTGTCAAGCCGTGTGTTCCCTTTGTCAAGCTGTAATAAGTAGGGGTAAGGACGTTAACCACCTCGGAACATCCTCCCTTATACGTCACCTGCAGCGCATTCATAATAAGTCAGTGACAAGTTCAAAAACTTTGGGTGACAGCGGAAGCAGTCCACTGACCAGTAAATCCCTTCCTCTTGTAACCAAGCTCACGCAAACCACCCCACCAACTCCCTCAGTGTCAATTTCCTCCTTCCCCAGGAATGCCAATAGTCCTGCAGGCCATGTCACTGGCAAGTCTGACGAGTCCTCTCCTGCCTGGGATTCCTCCGATGCATCCTTGCGTGTAACGCCTACTGCTGCTGGTGCTGCTGTTGTTGCCGCTGGGAGTCGATGGTCATCCCAGAGGGGAAGTCGTAAGCCCACTTGTACTACTTCCAGTAAGCAATTGACTGTTCAACAGTCCTTTGCGAGGAAGATGAAATATCACAGCAGTCATCCTACTGCAAAGCGGATAACTGAGGCCTTGGCATCCTGGGTGGTGAGAAACGTGGTTCCGGTATCCATCATTACTGCAGAGCCAACTAGAGACTTGTTGGAGGTACTGTGTCCCCGGTACCAAATACCATCTAGGTTCCATTTCTCTAGGCAGGCGATACCGAAAATGTACACAGACCTCAGAAAAAGAGTCACCAGTGTCCTAAAAAATGCAGCTGTACCCAATGTCCACTTAACCACGGACATGTGGACAAGTGGAGCAGGGCAGGGTCAGGACTATATGACTGTGACAGCCCACTGGGTAGATGTATGGACTCCCGCCGCAAGAACAGCAGCGGCGGCACCAGTAGCAGCATCTCGCAAACGCCAACTCTTTCCTAGGCAGGCTACGCTTTGTATCACCGCTTTCCAGAATACGCACACAGCTGAAAACCTCTTACGGCAACTGAGGAAGATCATCGCGGAATGGCTTACCCCAATTGGACTCTCCTGTGGATTTGTGGCATCGGACAACGCCAGCAATATTGTGTGTGCATTAAATCTGGGCCAATTCCAGCACGTCCCATGTTTTGCACATACCTTGAATTTGGTGGTGCAGAATTTTTTAAAAAACGACAGGGCCGTGCAAGAGATGCTGTCGGTGGCCAGAAGAATTGCGGGACACTTTCGGCGTACAGGCACCACGTACAGAAAACTGGAGCACCACCAAAAACTACTGAACCTGCCCTGCCATCATCTGAAGCAAGAAGTGGTAACGAGGTGGAATTCAACCCTCTATATGCTTCAGAGGTTGGAGGAGCAGCAAAAGGCCATTCAAGCCTATACAATTGAGCACGATATAGTAGGTGGAATGCACCTGTCTCAAGTGCAGTGGAGAATGATTTCAACGTTGTGCAAGGTTCTGATGCCCTTTGAACTTGCCACACGTGAAGTCAGTTCAGACACTGCCAGCCTGAGTCAGGTCATTCCCCTCATCAGGCTTTTGCAGAAGAAGCTGGAGGCATTGAAGGAGGAGCTAACACGGAGCGATTCCGCTAGGCATGTGGGACTTGTGGATGCAGCCCTTAATTCGCTTAACAAGGATTCACGGGTGGTCAATCTGTTGAAATCAGAGCACTACATTTTGGCCACCGTGCTCGATCCTAGATTTAAAGCCTACCTTGGATCTCTCTTTCCGGCAGACACAGGTCTGCTGGGGTTGAAAGACCTGCTGGTGACAAAATTGTCAAGTCAAGCGGAACGCGACCTGTCAACATCTCCTCCTTCACATTCTCCCGCAACTGGGGGTGCGAGGAAAAGGCTCAGAATTCCGAGCCCACCCGCTGGCGGTGATGCAGGGCAGTCTGGAGCGACTGCTGATGCTGACATCTGGTCCGGACTGAAGGACCTGACAACGATTACGGACATGTCGTCTACTGTCACTGCATATGATTCTCTCAACATTGATAGAATGGTGGAGGATTATATGAGTGACCGCATCCAAGTAGGCACGTCACACAGTCCGTACTTATACTGGCAGGAAAAAGAGGCAATTTGGAGGCCCTTGCACAAACTGGCTTTATTCTACCTAAGTTGCCCTCCCACAAGTGTGTACTCCGAAAGAGTGTTTAGTGCCGCCGCTCACCTTGTCAGCAATCGGCGTACGAGGTTACATCCAGAAAATGTGGAGAAGATGATGTTCATTAAAATGAATTATAATCAATTCCTCCGCGGAGACATTGACCAGCAGCAATTGCCTCCACAAAGTACACAGGGAGCTGAGATGGTGGATTCCAGTGGGGACGAATTGATAATCTGTGAGGAGGGGGATGTACACGGTGATATATCGGAGGGTGAAGATGAGGTGGACATCTTGCCTCTGTAGAGCCAGTTTGTGCAAGGAGAGATTAATTGCTTCTTTTTTGGGGGGGGTCCAAACCAACCCGTCATATCAGTCACAGTCGTGTGGCAGACCCTGTCACTGAAATGATGGGTTGGTTAAAGTGTGCATGTCCTGTTTTGTTTATACAACATAAGGGTGGGTGGGAGGGCCCAAGGATAATTCCATCTTGCACCTCTTTTTTCTTTTCTTTTTCTTTGCATCATGTGCTGATTGGGGTGGGTTTTTTGGAAGGGACACCCTGCGTGACACTGCAGTGCCACTCCTAGATGGGCCCGGTGTTTGTGTCGGCCACTAGGGTCGCTAATCTTACTCACACAGCTACCTCATTGCGCCTCTTTTTTTCTTTGCGTCATGTGCTGTTTGGGGAGGGTTTTTTGGAAGGGACATCCTGCGTGACACTGCAGTGCCACTCCTAGATGTGCCCGGTGTTTGTGTCGGCCACTAGGGTCGCTAATCTTACTCACACAGTCAGCTACCTCATTGCGCCTCTTTTTTTCTTTGCGTCATGTGCTGTTTGGGGAGGGTTTTTTGGAAGGGCCATCCTGCGTGACACTGCAGTGCCACTCCTAGATGGGCCCGGTGTTTGTGTCGGCCACTAGGGTCGCTAATCTTACTCACACAGCTACCTCATTGCGCCTCTTTTTTTCTTTGCGTCATGTGCTGTTTGGGGAGGGTTTTTTGGAAGGGACATCCTGCGTGACACTGCAGTGCCACTCCTAGATGGGCCCGGTGTTTGTGTCGGCCACTAGGGTCGCTTATCTTACTCACACAGCGACCTCGGTGCAAATTTTAGGACTAAAAATAATATTGTGAGGTGTGAGGTATTCAGAATAGACTGAAAATGAGTGTAAATTATGGTTTTTGAGGTTAATAATACTTTGGGATCAAAATGACCCCCAAATTCTATGATTTAAGCTGTTTTTTAGTGTTTTTTGAAAAAAACACCCGAATCCAAAACACACCCGAATCCGACAAAAAAAATTCGGTGAGGTTTTGCCAAAACGCGTTCGAACCCAAAACACGGCCGCGGAACCGAACCCAAAACCAAAACACAAAACCCGAAAAATTTCAGGCGCTCATCTCTAATTCCGATGTTCACGTAGCTGAGCGATTATTTGCTACTGCACATGCAGAAACAATTCAGAAAAACCTACTGTACGTGTGTTACCCTGAGTGTGCACACAGAGATCCTGTTGCGTAGGACTAAGATGGGATCACAGATGGAGCCGCATGAAGGGAGCGTAAAAAAAAGTCTGTCCTGTGACTTTGTTATGGGAGTGTTGTGTGGTGTTAGTGAAGGCATTAGTTAGTTAGTGGTCCATATACTAAGGGGAGATAAGGGGGCTATACAGATGGCAAAGAAAATCCATGTACAGATCCATCCTTATACATCTGGGCCAGTATTTACTAAAAATCCGAGTTTTGCCGATTTGTGTTTTTTTTTCTAAGTCCCAATCCGGGAATTCACAAAGCAGAAAACTCGGCAGTGTCTGGTCTATTCGTAATGGTTTGAATGATAAAGTTCAGAAATACGAATGAATAGACCATCGGTCAAACGCGGCTGTTATTTCATACAATACGGGCATTCGCTATTCATTCGTATTTGGGTGTTAGTCTCTGAGTGCTCAAGTGCGGGTCTGTTTTTTTTCGATTCGTTAAAAAAAGCAGCAAAAAAATAGACCTGCTTTTTCCAGTCGAGTTTGGATAACCATGCACGGAACAGTGAGATCTGTGCATGGTTATCTATGGGAAAGGGTCTGTTTAGTGTAAAAACAGAAAACAAAATTGCGTGGGGTCCCCCCTCCTAAGCACAACCAGCCTCGGGCTCTTTGAGCCGGTCCTGGTTGACAAAATATGGGCAAAAAAATGACAGGGGTTCCCCCATATTTCATCAACCAGCACCGGGCTCTGCGCCTGGTCCTGGTTCCAAAAATACGGGGGACAAAAAGCGTAGGGGTCCCCCGTATTTTTGAAGCCAGCACCGGGCTCCACTAGCCAGGTACATAATGCCACAGCCGGGGGACACTTTTATACTGGTCCCTGCGGCCCTGGCATTACATACCCAACTAGTCACCCCTGGCTGGGGTACCCTGGAGGAGTGGGAACCCCTTGTCATGGGGTCCCCCCCTCCAGCCACCCAAGGGCCAGGGGTGAAGCCCGAGGCTGTCCCCCCCATCCAAGGGCGGCGGATGGGGGGCTGATAGCCATGTGTAAAAAATGAGAATATTGTTTTTAGTAGCAGTACTACAAGTCCCAGCAAGCCTCCCCCGCAAGCTGGCACTTGGAGAACCACAAGTACCAGCATGCGGTGGAAAACCTGGCCTGCTGGTACCTGTAGTACTACTACTAAAAAAATACCCCAAAAAAACAGGACACACACCGTGAAAGTATAAGTTTATTACATACATGCACACCTCCAAACATACATACTTACCTATGTTCACACGAGGCTCGGTCCTCTTCTCCATGTAGAATCCTTGGGGGACCTGTGAAAAAAATTATACTCACATAATCCAGTGTAGATTGTGTCCAAAGTATAATACACGTACTTGGCAAAACAAAAAAACGGAAACCCGACCACGCACTGAAAGGGGTCCCATGTTTACACATATGACCCCTTTCCCCGACTGCCAGGACCCCCCCTGACTCTTGTCAAAGAGGGTCCCTTCAGCCAATCAGGGAGCGCCACGTCGTGGCACTCTCCTGATTGGCTGTGTGCTCCTGTAGTGTCTGTGAGGCAGCACACGGCAGAGATACAATGTAGCGCCTATGCGCTCCATTGTAGCCAATGGTGGGAACTTTGCAGTCAGCGGTTGACCGAAAGTAACCTCACCGCTGACCGCAAAGTTCCCACCATTGGCTACAATGGAGCGCATAGGGGCAACATTGTATCTCTGCCATGTGCTGCCTCACAGACACTACAGGAGCACACAGCCAATCAGGAGAGTGCCACGACGTGGCGCTCCCTGATTGGCTGAAGGGACCCTCTTTGACAGGAGTCAGGGGGGGGGGGGTGTCCTGGCAGTCGGGGAAAGGGGTCCCATGTGTAAACATGGGACCCCTTTCAGTGCGTGGTCGGGTTTCCGTTTTTTGTTTTGCCAAGTACGTGGATTATACTTTGGACACAATCTACACTGGATTATGTGAGTATAATTTTTTTCACAGGTCCCCCAAGGATTCTACATGGAGAAGAGGACCGAACCTCGTGTGAACATAGGTAAGTATGTATGTTTGGAGGTGTGCATGTATGTAATAAACTTATACTGTCACGGTGTGTGTGTCCTGTTTTTTTTGGGCTATTTTTTTAGTAGTAGTACTACAGGTACCAGCAGGCCAGGTTTTCCACTGCATGCTGGTACTTGTGGTTCTCCAAGTACCAGCTTGCGGGGGAGGCTTACTGGGACTTGTAGTACTGCTACTAAAAACAATATTCACATTTTTTACACATGGCTATCAGCCCCCCATCCGTCGCCCTTGGATGGGGGGGACAGCCTCGGGCTTCACCCCTGGCCCTTGGGTGGCTGGAGGGGGGGACCCCTTGATTTAAGGGGTTCCCACTCCTCCAGGGTACCCCGGCCAGGGGTGACTAGTTGGGTATGTAATGCCTGGGCCGCAGGGACCAGTATAAAAGTGTCCTCCGGCTGTGGCATTATGTACCTGGCTAGTGGAGCCCGGTGCTGGTTTAAAAAATATGGGGGACCCCTACGCTTTTTGTCCCCTGTATTTTTGGAACCAGAACCAGGCGCAGAGCCCGGTGCTGGTTGATGAAATATGGGGAAACCCCTGTCATTTCCCCCCCCATATTTTGTCAACCAGGACCGGCTCAAAGAGCCCGAGGCTGGTTGTGCTTAGGAGGGGGGACCCCACGCAATTTTTTTCTGATTTTAAACGACTTTAAACACCTTTTTAAGGTACACAATGAAGCCCTGCACGGATCTCACAGATCCGGCCGGGATTACTTGTGTTTTGTCAGGCAGTGTTTTACTCATCACTCCCGTAAAACACTGCCTAACATTACGAATCACATCGACATCGGAAAATACGAATTGGGAAAAGTCGGCAGCTTAGTGAATGATCGTATCAGGATTCAAAAAGTTGCAGTAAAATGCACCCGATACCATTCAAGTTCAAACACCCTTCAAAACGGCAAAAACACGAATCTTTGTAAATATACCCCCTAGTCTCAATACGCCATGCAGCTCGAGATGCGTGGCAAGAGTGAGTCTCCAGGTCCTGTGCAACTCTGCCAACTTTGGGCATCTTTTTAAGCCAAAGTTTTGTCTCATTCATACCACAATATAACCAATTGAGGAGACTGTGCTGATGAATTTGATGTATAACACTTGTATATTGTGTGTGACTAAGTCTGTATACGGAGCAGAATAGAACTTGTGCTTTAAAAAGCTGCATTGTAGCACTTTGTGTACAGATTCAGAGACTCAGTCGCACACAGATACAGAGGTAGCCATGCTCACCTTACTGTGATGTGACATGTTGAATAGTCACAGCCTGGCATGCTATGCAGCTGTGCAACAAGCCGTGGTGCAGCATTCTGCATTGCAGCAAAGTTGAGCATGACTACATATGTATACAAGTGTCATATATCAACTCAATCAGCACAGTTTCCTCGTACGTCCTTATTGCATTTGGATGCAACTAAGAAGCATTTTCAGCAAAACAGCAGCAAAAAGGTTCCTGATGCCTCAAGATTCTCACATGAGCTGGCATGCCAAGAGTTGTGTGAGACGTGACTGCCGCAAAGATGTATGAGGTCATATCTGTACATATCACTTCTCAGTATGTACTAAAGGGTTGTCTCTGTCTTATGCCTGCTAGCGTTAAGAGCAGGTTAGAATATTGGCACTGCAATAGGCATCTATCGCAGTGCTAAGTGACTCATCTATTATTAAGTTGAGATGTCACTTACTGTCAGCTGTCTTCTCCAGTGCTGGCTTTATCACCTGTAGCTGCTATTAAAAGACTGATGAGAAACAGGAACTTCCAGAAAGTGAGCTTTATCACTCTGTGTGGTTGTTAGTAAAGTTTGGACAACATTTTTTTATCACTACTGAACTGAAGCTCCACAGTGACAGGAGAGAGTAAAGATGGCCATTGGTGTGTGGCCACCAACTATGCTATGGGAGATCATCAATGATTTCACTCATCAATGGTCATCCCTGTTTTTTCACTGAATGACTGCGGGCCAATCACAGACTTGGGGCGGGGCTTCCCAGGTGTCAGGGGTGGAGCTATGCTCTACTTAGCTGGCATTCTACTTAGAATCAGGACCAATCTGTAAAAAGCTTTAAGCTACCTCATTTTATTTTTAATATGTCCGGTGTAGTATGGCGTACTATGGGCCTAATTCAGACCTGATCGGTGCTGTGCGTTTTTCACACAGCAGCCGATCATGTCTGAACTGCGCATGCACCGGCTCCGCAGTGCACCGGCGCATGCCAGACAGCCGACGGCTGTCTCAGCCCTGCGATCGCCTCTGCCTGATTGACAGGCAGAGGTGGTCGCTGGGTGGGAATGCGCGGGCCGGTGGCATTTGGCCGCCATTTAGGGGGTGCGGTCCAGGCAATGCAGGCATGCCCAGACCGTGCAGGGGGCGGGCCGCGGTGGCTGCATGACGTCATTCGCAGCCGCTGCAACCCTCACAGCGACGAGTAGCTCCTGTCAGCGCGCAGGAGTTGTGCTGGCAGGGAGCTACTACTGAAGTACATAAGCATCACCACTGTGCAATGCTTTTGTACTTGTGCGGGGAGGTCAGGCCTGACATGCGGGGAGGACTAGCCCTGTGCTGGGCGTCCCCCCCGCATGTCTGTGTGACTGATCGTAGATAAATTCAGATAAATTAAACACATCTACGATCAGGTCTGAATTAGGGGATCCGGTCTGAAGATCGACAGTGTCTAGGTCGACAATGTTTAGGTCGACCACTATAGGTCGACAGTCACTAGGTCGACATGGATGGAAGGTCGACAGGGTTTCTTGGTCGACATGTGCTAGGTCGACTGGTCTAAAGGTCGACATGAGTTTTTCACATTTTTTTTCTCTTTTTGAATTTTTTCATACTTAACGATCCACGTGGACTTCGATTGGAACGGTAAAGTGTGCCGAGCGAAGCGAAGACACCATGCCCGAAGCATGGCGAGCGAAGCGAGCCATGCGAGGGGACGCGGTGAACTAATTTGGGATCCCGGTCACTCTACGAAGAAAACGAAAAAAAAAAAAAATCCTCATGTTGACCTTTAGACCTGTCGACCTAGCACATGTCGACCTAGAAACCACGTCGACCTTCCATCCATGTCGACCTAGTGACTGTCGACCTATAGTGGTCGACCTAAACATTGTCGACCTAGACACTGTCGATTTGATGACCCACACCCCTGAATTAGGCCCAGTGTGAGCAGCTGTGCAACTTCTGATGCAGCCTTATCAGAGACATGTCTGAGTGCCTAGCTAACTCTCTGGTACCCCCCAGGAACAGCCACTATCTCTGTGTCCAAATTATTTCTGTGTCTCAATACTGTAACAATGGGGACGCATGCGCATTACTGAAAACATCGAACCAACTGCAAACATATCGGTAATATCATTTGACTCAGAATTTGTGTATTATTTATAGTGCAGACCCTTTTAACCATAATATTTAATCTAAAAAGATATTGTGGTGCTGAGGGCATGATGTAAGAAAAGTTCTAAAAAAGACTATCCTAAATTTCATACCGAGGATAATGAAAATCCCTGCAGCTGCATCATGTAGAGACAAGAGTGTCTGCCAGTCATACACACAGTCACAGTCTAAGGCATGGCCAGATATATGCAAATGCCCCCACAGCTGCAATTCAGTACACAGCGACTTTGCAGAAACATGCAAATGGGGCAGCTGCTGGGATTTGTAGTGAGACGCCCACTGGAGGCTTCTGAGATCTGCTGCTTGTGCAGACGCAGACATCAGACACACATTCATCAGTAATTTACTTTCTGAGTAACTCTCAGGGCGTACAGCATGGCTGTCAGAAGTATGATGCCAGAGCCAATGTAACTGCATATGAGAACATAACCGCAAGCTGTGGCACACCCTTGAAACGCCTGAGCTTGAGTTACCTCCCCCAGTTACCACCCATGATTGTTCCCTGACTATTAATCCCTTTGTGAAAAAAATCCTCACAATGACTGCCCTAGCAAGACCATCGCAGCACATGTGCAGTGCAACATAGATGCATGCATACTTGCCTACTCTCCCTGAATGCCCGGAGGCTCCCATAAATTGTGTGGAGCTCCAGGCCTCCTGGAAAAGTGGACAAGCCTTCCAGAGCCACTGCCAACCACTTACTGAGTGAAGTGGGTGGTCCCAGCAGCCGATGACTTTATTCACACTCAATCGCCTCACTGTAGCCATGTCCTCCTTTGTGCAATGCCGGTAATCTAGGCATTGTATAGTGGGGAAGTGACCACAATGAAGTGATCAAGGCTACCATGACCCCATACCACATCTTATGCTTTGCCCTGCCCCCTTTCCTTGCACTGCCCCCGCATCCAGTGTGCCAACCTGTTTGCCCTCTTCCGGAGGGTACAGCTAGAAAGTTGGCACCAATGGATACATGCGCAGTGACAAAATACTGCTCCACTGTGTCTCACATTGACATTTGGTCCATCACTGAATCAGGTCCTCTATGCTGTGGAAGAAGCCACGGAGAGGAGGAGAAGAATGGAGGAGGTGGAGCCTCATAAATGCAGCAAGTACTGCAGCTTGTGTAAATGTCCACACGTTGTTATGGCTGAAGCAGTGTGTGATACAGCATAAAATCTTGTCAGACAAATTATTTTATTTGGGATCCGAGCACTCACAGCACCCCTTATATAGTCGGAGCACAGTTTGTGAAATACTGCTTTACCTCATGTACTGTATATTGAGCCACGTATTCCAAATTTTGTTTGATATGTTATTAATCTTTAAAATATATAATAAAGACACACAACCTATAAAAATATGTACCTTGGTATTTTTACATGATTAAGGTGTGACAAATATAGGTTCCTTTATGCACAAGGTAAAAATTGAGGCATGCTTTCCCATAGTATACAGTCACTTAAGGTGTCCTTTTGGATTTTGCTGCTAATGCCCTGTAATGATTAAAATTAAGCCTAATGATGAAGCTTCTGAAGTTAGCAAATCTCAATGCAATTATACATCCACATGATGAGGATGAAGTATACTATCCAGCTTATAGTGCTCCACACCAACTACTGTGATATTCAACAATCATGGAGCACTTCGACGTTGGCAAGAACACCATAGAGTACCTGCCCTGGTGAATTCAGGCTGATGTTCTTTTGCTGTACAGTCCACATTAATAGTTACATTTTTGTCATGTTATAAAAAAAACATACTTAGTTTTTACCATCACCAACACATGCTAATTTTTCATTTATACATATTACATTTATAGAGAATGGGTCATTGTCTAATGTTGCTTAGGAGCATCATTAGTTTAATGTTTCCTGGTTTTCTCTATTATGTCTTACACTAATCGTGAGAGTAAGGGGGAATAGAACTTTTGTTTCAACATTTTTTTACACTGGTGGAAATACTGTATGTCTAGAAATGCGCATTCCTGTATCAGTTTTGATTGGAAAGTGCAAAAACATCTCCTATGAGAATTAAAAAGCCAGAAACAGCTGGAACATTCAAGTGCCAATCTGGCACTCACTAAGGATCTCCTTAGCTGTACCTATCTGAATATCGGGAATTGAACCAGGAAATTGACTTAGGGACATTTTATTTATCTAAATTCTGTCCCCAAACCACATTAATCCTGTTCCCAGTGACTGGAAGATCATACATTCCCTCAAAATTCTTCCTAAGAGCTGCCTAAATACCGAATTAAGGGATGTTGATTTTTTGGGGTAGATTGCACATTTGTAACACATATGCCCCATAGACTTTAAAGTTACCTGGGATGGGATCTATACAATCTTAAATATCTATATTTCTGTCTTGATATGGGGCCTAATTCCGTTTCAGTTGCAATAGACCGAAAATCGCAAATGGGTGATATTCTGACTATTGAGCATGCGCTGTGGCCGAACAGCGCGTGTGCGGACTTGCACAGTGCGATCACATGTATCTATCTATCTATCTATCTATCTATCTATCTATCTATCTATCTATCTATCTATCTATAAAAGTATGCTTTACATTAATAATAAACATTATTTTTTCCTATCCAGTGCCACTGCTATTGCCAGCATGAGATTATGATAGGCAGCTCTAGGACCACAATGGTGATTCTTGTAGAGCTGATGCCCATGTTATATACAGTAGGAGGATTCCAGCAAAGACTTTCACCGGTGGAAGCTATTTAAAAAGGGAGCAGCCTTACAGTAACTCCAAAGAAAATGGATTTTAGAACTTTTCTCCAGTTGCTCAATAGATTCACATTTGTTCATCTTTTGTTACTTTATGCAGAAATTTCTGTGCAAATGTTCCTGACTATGGTGGTCATTCTGAGTTGTTCGCTCGTTGCCGTTTTTCGCAACGCAGCGATTAGTTGGAAAATGCGCATGGTACGCAGCGCGCATGCGCTAAGCAATTTAACACAAAACTTGGTAGTTTTACACAAGCTCGAGCGACGTTTTTTTCATCGCTTGAGTGATCGTAATATGATTGACAGGAAGTGGGTGTTTCTGGGCGGAAACTGGACGTTTTCAAGGAGTGTGCTAAAAAACGCAGGCGTGCCAGGTGAAAACGCAGGAGTGGCTGGAGAAACGGGGGAGTGGCTGGCCGAACGCAGGGCGTGTTTGTGACGTCAAACCAGGAACTAAACGGGCTGTGGTGATCGCAGTCTAGGAGTAGGTCTGGAGCTATTCAGAAACTGCAAAGAATTATTTAGTAGCAATTCTGCTAATCTTTCGTTCGCTATTCTGCTAAGCTAAGATACACTCCATTTGCAATGCTTCTAAAAGCAGCTAGCGAGCGATCAACTCGGAATGAGGGCCTATGGTGGTCATTCCGAGTTGTTCGCTCGTTGCCGTTTTTCGCAACGCAACGATTAGTTGGAAAATGCGCATGCACATGGTACGCAGTGCGCATGCGCTAAGCAATTTAACACAAAACTTGGTAGTTTTACACAAGCTCGAGCAACGTTTTTTCATCGCTTGAGTGATCGTAGTATGATTGACAGGAAGTGGATGTTTCTGGGCGGAAACTGGCCATTTTCAGGGAGTGTGCTAAAAACGCGGGCGTGCCAGGTGAAAACGCAGGAGTGGCTGGAGAAATGGGGGGGTGGATGGCCGAACGCAGGGCGTGTTTGTGACGTCAAACCAGGAACTAAACGGACTGAGGTGATCGCAGTCTAGGAGTAGGTCTGGAGCTACTCAGAAACTGCAAATAATTATTTAGTAGCAATTCTGCTAATCTTTCGTTCGCTATTCTGCTAAGCTAAAATACACTCCCAGAGGGCGGCGGCCTAGCGTTTGCATTGCTGCTAAAAGCAGCTAGCGAGCGATCAACTCGGAATGAGGGCCTATATGGGTATGTAAATGGATCAAATTAGCAACAAGGTATCAATTGTGGCTGTGCAAAACTGCTCCTTTTGATTAGAGATGAGCGGATTCGGTTTTACTCGGATTTACTCGGTTCTCAAAACGGCATCTTATTGGCTCACTGATGTCACGTGTTTTGGATAGCCAATCGGATGCCGTTTTGAGAACCGAGTAAAACCGAGTAAAACCGAATCCGCTCATCTCTACTTTTGATTGGTCGGAACTGTGTGGATGAGGGGTTTTCCTGTTAAATGCTGGTGTTATAAAACAATGCACATCCTACGGTGCCTATATGTACACAAGATTTGTTTTGCATAATGAGATATATTTTCGCGTTTCAAAGTGTGAAGATTGTATATTTGTGGTGTATCCATCACTCTCTTTTTATCTCCTCCCACATATGTGCTGTAATTATTAAATAGGGTGTTTTTTTCTTTTTCCAGCAAGCACAGTCCTTTTACTGGAAAACAACCCTACAAGTGATTGTGTAAAGTGTCTGCATGGCTCACCAACAGAAGTAACCATATTTACTATGTAAAACGTATTCTTTGTGACCCACCATATTTTCACGCTCATATAACCCCTGGGGATAAATTAAATTACGGTATGTGGCCCTTTTCAAAGCATATGCTTATTCATCTGTTTTGGACGCTGGATTTAAAGGGGCAATAATATTAAATATAAAATCATATTATCAAGGAGTGAAAAGAGTGGAAAAGTGGAGAAGTTGCCCATAGCACTCACTAAGGTAACATATAAAACACCCAGAAATTGGTTGAAGCTGAATGGTTGCCATGGGTGTACTGGTCCAAATGTCCATTCTTTTCACTGCTACATACATAAACCCCCAAATTTTGTACTTAATATTTTTGGCTCCTTAAATCTTGTTCTAAAAACAGATAAAGAGTTGGCTGATTTGAAAACTGCTGCATGCTAAATAACCCCCACAGCATTTCAATAATGATAAACTTATATGTTAATGAGAATTTTTAGAGAATAGTAAGACAGGTGCTTGTATTAAAGCAATATTTTTGTAAAGCTATAATTGTGCTTTAGTTTAAAAAAATAAAATAAATAAATAACCAAAAGTTGTGTGGACTCCAAATGTAATGCCTATGTAGTACATTAGTTATGCATGACTGGACCGTGCATTTTAATGGATTTTGTTTTCCAGCTGTTAATTCTCTTTTACACGTTTCTTGTCTCTGAATACGTTTTATTACTTTTCTGTGTTGGAGCTTATTTTTAAAAGCACCACTACACAAGTTTTGAAAGAGCTGAGCAAATCTAAACTGTATGATATTAATATTTTTTCTCCTGATTGGTTTCTTTTTTAATAAGGAGAATGACAAGTTTGTAAAAGTAAATCCATTTTTTTCACTTATATGGTAACCCATTATGTTCTTAAGATTCTGGTGGTTCGGGATCAATACGAAATCCCGCTGGACGGGATCCCGACGGTCGAAATACCGACACTGGAATCCCGACCAGCACAATCCCGACAGCGGTGGCAAATGGAACGCAACCCCTTGCGGGCTCGCTGCGCTCGCCACGCTGCGGGCACGGTGCCTTGCTACGCTCGGCACACTATTCTATTCTCCCTCTATGGGTGTCGTGGACAGCCACGGAGGGAGAATATGTCGGGATTGTGCCGGTCGGGATTCCGGTGTCGGTATTTCGACCGCCAGGATTCCGTCCGGCGGGATCTTGACTGTATCCCAGTGGTTCCACTCAGAGGCGTTACTGTGAAAGGCAACGGAGTAGGCTGCCGCCAGGTTCCTGCTCTGTAGGGGGGCACTTCTACTCCTCCGCCAACTCCCCTTCCTTACTAGTCACTGCAACTTACCAGTCACACCATCTTTATTATAGATGCACATTTTACAAGTGTCATACCCAGTATTAGAACCCACAACCTATTGCACTGGAAGCAGGCACCATACTGATGGAGCTATTTGCTCCTGTATAGGAAGCATGACAATTAAAAGTAACATCTGATAATGTCGATATTATCTTACACCATAAAGCTATACCTTTAAACACACTCTTACCATGGAGCCGCTATGGCCGCTATACTTAATATACACTCTACGTACTTTGTATGCTATTTGCGTACAGAGTCCCGTACGTTGTGCGGACTTAGCGTACACACGCCGCGCTGGGGTACAAAGTACGCACAGCTCGCGTACACACTCTTGATAGACTTTAAACCTTATTAGTAATGCAATGCAATGATGTTATACCTTAAACCTTACGCAGCGCTGACGGTATAAAGTACCCGCAGTGCGTACACACCTTATCAATACACTCTTAAACCTTATACAGTTAAATACACTTTAAACCTTAGCAGGGAAATGAGGACACAACACTGATATGTAGTTAACCGCTGGGTTCTAACGCCACAGTGGATTATTTGAAAGGGGATAACAGTACAAATTATACACTACAAGGCTAACAAGATAAATCTATAACAGAATAATGGCTACAGTCAATGTACATACGTGAGAATGTTCGCTTGCGCAACCTGGACCAGTACTCCGCTCATCAGGTAGATAGCGTTCAGAGTCTTCTGACCGGCCAGGAAGCAACAGGCTTTTTATACACAACTTCCATAAACAATACAATGGTTACAGTAATCCCTTTGTTCATTGGACACAGAGATGCATCTCTACATTACAGGAGAGGTCATAGGTTGATTTGAAAAGGTGGGCGATGTCTTTCCCAACTGTGGGTGGTCTCCTCTGGATTCCCACCGCATACATAATATACAGTAAATACAGTTTATATCTATATTCTACTTCTGCACATAACTATACGCAGGAACATGCAATCTTTTTCTAACCAACACCGGAATGTTACCCTTAAAATACCCTACAGCTGGATACTAGACATCACCTTATAACCTTTGTCTGTCCCTGCCTATCATGCAAAGGTGAATCCCTTAACCCTGGAATCATTTAAACTGTTGATACTTGCTGATGTGGTGCGGGGTGGCTATGTGTACAATGTGCACTATTTGGGTTAAATATGTAATGTTCTGATAACCCTCTATGCGCTCACAAACTCCGCCGTAAATACCCACACCACGCGCAGGAACGCGGGAGCGATCATACGCAAATTGCGGATATGTGCACGCACGGCGGAACAAGTGCACGCGCAGTGGGCATGTGTGTGGTTAGTACATGATGTATGCATTACAATATTTTTCGACTTTGACACATCATATAGTTAGAATTCTCATGCTTCATATACAGGAGCAAATAGCTCCATCAGTAAGGTGCTTCCAGTGTAATCAATTATAGGTTCTAATCCTGGGTATGACACTTGTAAAATAATTGTCAGAGAAAATAATCAGCATTGTGAGTGACTGAGCAGATCTATGTAATATGTGCCTGCAGTTTCAATGGTTCAGTTCAGTTTCAATGGTTTTGAACTGACCATTCTGAGCAGCTTTATATACAGTGCCTTGCTAAAGTATTCACCCCCTTTGCATTTTTCATGTTTTGTTGCCTCAGAACCTGGAATTAAAATGGATTGTTTAAAGGTTTGCATCATTTTATTCACAGAACATGCCTACAACTTTGAAGATTTTTTTTTATTGTGAAGCAAACAACAAATAGGACAAAATAACAAAAAACTTCAGCGTGCATAACTGTTCACCCCCCTAAAAAAAGTACTTTGTAGAGCCACCTTTTGCGGAAATTACAGCTGCAAATCACTTTGGATAAGTCTTTATGAGCTTGCCACATCTTGCCACTGGGATTTTTGCCCATTCCTCAAGGCAAAACTGCTCCAGCTCCTTCATGTTGGATGGTTTCTGCGTGTGAACAGCAATCTTCAAGTCTGACCACAGATTCTCAATTGGATTGAGATCTGGGCTTTGACTAGGTCATTCCAACACATTTAAATGTTTCCCCTTAAACCACTCGAGTGTTGCTTTAGCAGTATGCTTCGGGTCATTGTCCTGCTGGAAGGTGAACCTCCGTCCAGTCTTATATCACAGGCAGACTGACACAGTTTTGCTCAGGAAAATCCCTGTATTTAGCACCATCCTTCTTTCCCTCAACTCAAAACAGTTTCCAGTCCCTGCTACTGAAAAATATCCCTACAGCATTATGCTGCCACCACCATGTTTCACTGTGGGGATGGTGTTCTTGGAGTGATGAGGTGTGTTGGGTTTGTGCCAGACATAGCGTTTTCCTTGGTGGCTGAAAAGTTACATTTTAGTCTCATCTGACCAGAGCACTTTCCTCCATACATTCGGGGAGTCGCCCACATGCCTTTTGGCAAACTCAAAACGTGCCTTATTTTTAACACTAAGTAATTACTTTTTTCTGACCACTCTTCCATACACCGGTCTCTGCTGTGGAACTCTGCAGCTCCTTTAGTGTTACCTTCGGTCTCTCTGCTGCCTCTCTAATTAATGCCCATCTTGCCTGGTTTGTGAGTTTTGGTGGCCGGCCCTCTCTTGGCAGGTTTGTTGTGGTACCATGTTCTTTCTATTTGAAGATGATGGATTTGATGGTGCTCCGGGGGTTCATCAAAAATGTAGATATTTTTTTTTATAACCCAACCCTGACTTGTACTTCTCAACAACTTTGTCCCTGACTAGTTTGGAGAGCTCCTTGGTCTTCATGGAGTGACAACTCTTGCTTAGTGGTGTTGCAGCCTCTGTGGCCTTTTAGAAAAGGTCTGTTTATACTGACAGATCATGTGACACTTAGATTGCACACAGGTGGACTTCATTTCACTAATTATGTGACTTCTGAAGGTAATTGGTTGCACCAGAACTTTTGAGGGGCTTCATAGCAAAGGGGTTGAATACATATGCACATGGCAATTTTCTAATTATTTTTTATGTAAATTTTTCTCATTTCATTTCACCAACTTAGACTATTTTGTGCATATCCATCACATAAAAGTCAGATAAAAAAATAAATAAATTACAGGTTGTAATGTAACAAAACAGGTAGAAAGCCAAGAAGGGTGAATACTTTAGCAAGGCACTGTAATTAGAATCTGCAGGCTTGCTATGCAGGAGTAAATAGCTCCATCAGTAAGGTGTCTGCTTTCAGTGTAAGAGATCATAGGTTTTAATCCTGTTTATTTATCTATGGGGGTGCAGTGGCGGGCGGCAATGTGAACACATAATATACTCCCTCCCTTTCCCACTAATCTCCCAACTACAACCTTTGATGCACTTTCCTCCTTCTTTACCCCATTTTACTTCCTACTCCTTCACTGGGCACCATGTCTCTTTTCACCTCTCTTAGGGGGTGATTCAGACCTGATCGTAGATGTGCTAAATTTAGCGATCAGTTTCTCTGACATGCGGGGGGACACCCAGCACAGCGCTAGTCTGCCCCGCATGTCAGGCCTTGCCCCCCACCACCCGCACAGGTGCGAAAGCATAGCACGGCGCGATGCTTCCGCACCCGCCAAGTAGCTCCCTTACTGTGCAGCCACATTCCGGGTCGCAGTGGCTGCATGTGATGTCAAGCAGCCGCGGCGGCCCACCCACACAATGGTCCGTACATCCCCACTATCGGCGTTCTAACGCCATTGGCACGCCCCCTCTCATCCCGCGACCGCCTCTGCCTGTCATATAGGCAGTGGTGATCGCACCAGTGGGATGCTTTCGCATTTCACTGGGTGCGGGTGCACACTAGGCAAAGGGCTTCAGACTGCGATCACAGCCGTTGCAGCAATTGGGTCTGAATTAGGCCCCTAGGCAGATTACAAATGGAAGAGGCATAGGAAATGTTTATGTTTTTTTTTTAAGGGGGGGGGGGGGGGCACTGTTGCTCTTACTTGCACAGCGCACCAACATGTCTAGTTTCGGCACTGCAGTTGATGTTTTCCAGGTCTGCTTACAGGATCACAAATGAAATGACTAGCTCCACCTGTAGGTCTTTTAAAATATGTCAGTACCCCTGCATACCTCTCAACTTTTATCTTTATTTAACTAGGACTCCTGCACAGCAAAGCGTGCTTAAGAAAAGGGGTGTGACCTCAGGGAATAGGTGGTGTGGTTTCACGGTAAAGCAGCTATCTTAAGCCACGCCTCCAGTATCCATCACAGAGGGGGCATGCCCAGCGCTCTGTAAGCTGCTGTCATGATCCTGATCCCTCTGTCTCTTGTGAATAGACACTGTGTGCATGCGTACTGCATCTATTCACCACTGCTCTGCAAAGCAGGGCAGCGAGTGACAGGAGACTCTCAACTACTACCCCCACCGCGGGACACTGCGGCCCGTAGGTAGGACAGTGGCACAATGCCAAAGAAACAAGACTGTCCATGAAAATCTGGACCGTTGGGAGGTATGCACCTGTCACATGCACAGGCAGCAGCTAGATTAGCTGGGAGTGCCCTTTTACCCATGACAACAATGAGAGCTATGTGTGCAGATGGCTTACCGCACACTTTATGTACCAACCAAGCCAGCGCAGGACTTGTGACATACTTCATAGCCTACCCGCTGCCAATGTCAAATGTAGGAGGTGTTCATAATAACATGACTCAACCATGTAGTTTACATTTTTTTTTAAAGAGTGTCTGTTACATCCATAGTAATACACAGCCATTTTATTTAGTGATCTATTTATATATTTGATTGTATTGCTGAATTTAAATGGTAGTTTATTTTAACTTCATATATATATTATTGATTTCCTACTGCATGGTCTATTCCAGTAGCAATGGATAATAACTAAAAAGTGTTATGAATTCCGGTGGGACTGCCTCGATTTGAGGATGCATTTTATTGTGCTCCCGGGGTGCGCTCCTTATAATAAGTAGTTTGGGCCTTGTTATTGCCCCCGCGACCCACCAGTCACACTGCTGTGGCTGAGATAGGCGCCGGCAAGTGTCCTACAAAAGGACCGTCGCCCAGACCAACACACGGACCCGCTCCCTTCACCGGAATTCAGCTCCACACTGATGGAGCTCACCTCGTGGCTGCCATCTTGCCTTCAGTGGCTGGCTCCACGCTACCTCTTCCTCTGTCTCCTGCTGGGGGATGCCTCCGAAGTGGCCTCAGTGCACAGCCGCTGACCTGCTGATCTCTGGAAATGGCTGCATGAGCTGGACAACCTTTCCTAGCAGCAACACTGTGTGAGCCTGTTCTGCTTGCAGATGCAACGTGGATCACGTAACTGCATTACAAAGTAGGTGGAAATAGGCATCCCTGTGGAGGTACACATGCCCTAAACTGCGGGACACCCCACTTCTCTTTCCTTACACCCATGTTTTCCCTTCTACACCTGTGCCTTTGGGCCACAATCTGTGTTTTTTCCTGCCCATGCCTTGAACCCACACCGCTCTCTACCGTTTTGTACTGATTTTTTTCTTTGGACTTTGGTGCAGTCGCACAGTGCCAACATTGTTATCAGTGTATAAGGCTGTTCCACTGTCTCGTTCTCCCAGCCTCCTGCATTGTTCATCGTGACCTGGATTTGTTGTTATTTGAGCCATTTGGATTACTCTCTGATTTTCCTGCTCTGTTATTCCTACTACTTTCCATTTTTTTGCCTCATACCCTAATTTTGAGATAAGGAAATATGTGGCTAAGGCCCCTAGGCCTCTCAGAAACACACAAAATAGTAAATCTAAAGAAAAATCCTCTATGTCTGAGATGCCGTCCTCTCCTGCCTCCCCGGGATTTTGTGAATCACAAGATGCCTCACTAAACTCCGGTACATGCCAATCTTCCTCTGCTCAGAGAGCCAAAGAGATCTCTGACATACTGTCTCCACTACTGGACGCTAAACTGGTCCCGCTGCTGGAGGCCATTAACAACGCAACCTCTCAACTGTCCCAGAATTCTAAGAGATTGGATGAAGCTGAAGATAGAATTTTCACTCTAGAGGATGATCTCCATGAAGCTAAATCGTTATTGCACTCCTGCGAGACCGTGATTACATCACTCCACGACAATGTAGAGGACCTTGAAAATCGGAATAGAAGAAATAATTTGAGGTTTATTGGATTACCGGAAAGAGTGTATGGCCTAAGGAGCTTTTATCGCTGGTCACCTCATGGCTACCAGATTCATTGGGGTTTTCCTATGAAGCCCCCATCTTAGTTGAACGAGCACACCGAATTGGCCCGACCATCAAAACACTCATCAACACTCGAGACTGATAGTTTTCAGGTTGCTTAATTACTTGGACAAAGGGAAATTGTTGGAGGCCTACAGAAAATCTACTTCCCTCTGCTATGAGGCTCCCGTCTTCTGCTCTTACAAGATTTTTCTTTTGAAGTTTCCACAAAACAGCGGGAATTCTCGCCGATCTGCAAGGAACTCTTCAACAAGAATGTTTGCTTTGATCTTCTCTACCCCACCAAGTTAAGAGTAATCCATGATGGGACACCTTTCTACTTTGAATCACCCAAGGCGGTACAGAACTTTCTTTGTTCCTTGGCCTCAACCTCAACGAGACCTCCAATGGACAGCGCAGATTGACTTTTGATGGCTGATAAGTATAAAGCATTGTGTTCTGTTATAATGTCACTTTGACCATCTACATTCAAGTCTCATAATGTTTACTTACCACTCTGGGGGTGGTTATGCTTTATTGTTGTGTTAATTTTAAATATTTGGTCACACGTAAAGGGTGTTGCCAAGACTGATTGTTACTTTTTTGTTTTCTTTCTTATGCTATTCTCTCTAATCTTTGATGTAGTCATATTTGACTGACCTGTTGGGTCAACTTATTGGGTTTAGTTAAAATGTTCAAATTCTGACAAGTTTTTATATTTGCTATTTGTTAATTTATATGCTCTCATTGGGATGCAAGAGTTTACTGGGACAGACTTGTTTATTTTGTGTGGTACGCTTCTTTATTTCTCACCGGCTCTCTGGGACGGGTTGGGGACTCCTAGATTTGACTGTCCTATGGACACTTATCCAGGTTTACAGCAGTCCACTTCCAGGAATCCATTCTTACCCTAATATCATGGAACGTGGAGGGGTTGAATACCCCTATTAAACCAAAGAAGTTTTTAAGTCACCTAAATAAATTTAAGACAGACATAGTCCTCTTACAAGAAACGCATTTGGTGCCAGTCTGATCCTAATACGCTGAGGGATGTGGGGATACAGGCATATCGTAGTGCTTCCTACTCCACAAAAACATGGGGGTTTTAATACTCTTTAGTAAATCATTGAATTATATGATAACTGCTGAATGGGCTGACCCCGACGGAAGATTTCTTTTTTGGAGGTGTTAATTGAAAATGAACCTTTCATGATAGCCTGTTTATTTGCTCCTACTGGCCCTAATTCTGTGTTTTTCACTGAAATTTTTGATAAGCTGCACCACTGGGCTGAAGGTTCATTGCTTTTGGGTGGTGACTTGAATGTTGTGTTAGATGCTTCCTTAGATGTGTCTGGGGCTCCTAGACAACAGGGTATGCCCGAGGTATGCCACCTACACTTCCCCTGCTTATTGATTTTCTCCAATTAATAGATCCCTGGAGACATCTGCACCCAGTGGCCAGGGAATATTAATTCTTTTCCCACCCTCATAATTCTTTTTCAATATTAGACTATTGGATGGCCTCAGTTTCTCTGCTTCACAGAATAGTATGCGCTAATATTGCTGACATTTTGGTCTCTGATCATGCCCCTATAAAGTTACAGCTGAAATTGAATGACCCTAGGCTCACTTCCTTCAATTGGCGCTACTTAGCTTTGCATCAGAGATTACTTCATGCGGCTCAGGCAGTATCTGTGGCATATTCCTCATTATTGGCAGATCCCACG
Source organism: Pseudophryne corroboree (assembly GCF_028390025.1). Classification (NCBI taxonomy): domain Eukaryota; kingdom Metazoa; phylum Chordata; class Amphibia; order Anura; family Myobatrachidae; genus Pseudophryne; species Pseudophryne corroboree. The sequence goes on from NC_086449.1 coordinate 410,274,691, forward strand.
GAGGTTAATAGATCACTGTATAAAGATGCCAAAACAGCATATGACTCCACTGATTCTGAGTGAGCACAGCTGTCTCTTCAATTTCAAAAGAACACATTTTTCAGATGGTAAGCTGTTGGCCAACTTAGTCAAATCATCTTTGGGATTTATTCCTTTCATTAATACTGGTAATAATGTGGCTGTTACTGACCCTACTGCCATTGCGGATGCACTTTTAGCTTATTTTGAGTCTCTATATCAAGTTCCCCAGGATTTTCCTTCTGACAGCATTGACTTTCTGAGACAGGCAGGGTTGCCAACAATGTCATCAATGGACAGGATTCCCTTACCTCCCCCATCACTGAATTAGAACTAAATCAGGTTATTAAATCACTGTCTTTGGGCAAACTCCCAGGTCCCGATGGGTTCTCTGCCTCTTACTATAAATTATTGTTGCCACAGTTAACCCCACATCTTTTACAGTTATATAATTCTATTCTTTCAGGCCATGCTGCCCCGTCCAATTTTACAAAAGCGAAAATAATAGTGTTACCAAAACCTAATAAAGATCTGACATTATTCTCATCATACAGGCCTATCTCCCTCCTTAACCAGAATTTACATTTTTTTACCAAACTATTAGTGGCCAGACTTCAAACAGTTTTACCAACCCTTTTACACCCAGCACAAACTGGCTTCCTTAAAAATAGGAATGCAGTGCACAATGGGCCTAGGGCCTAATTCAGACTTGATTGTAGATGTGCTAAATTTAGTACATCTACGATCAGTCACACAGACATGCAGGGGGACGCCCAGCACAGGGCTAGTCCACCCCGCATGTCATGCTGCCCCCCCCCGCACAAGTACAAAAGCATTGCACAGCAGCTATGCTTTTGTACTTTAGGAGTAGCTCCCTGCCAGCACAGCTCATTTGCACTGGCAGGGGCTACTCATCGCTGTGAGGGTTGCAGTGGCTGCATATGATGTCATGTAGCTGCCGTGGCATGCCCCCCCCAATGGTCCGGGCACGCCTGTGTTACCTGGACCGCGCCCCCTAAATGGCGAACAGGTGCCTTCGATCCCGCCCCCTCCCACCCAGCGACCGCCTCTGTCTGTCAATCAGGCAGAGGTGATCGTAGGGCTGAGACAGCCGACGGCTGTCTGACATGCGCCGGCGCACTGCAGCACCGGCGCATGCACAGTTCAGACCTGATCGGCTGCTGAGCGAAAACACACAGCACCGATCAGGTCTAAATTAGGACCCTAATTCAGACCTGATCGTAGCAGCAAATTTGTTAGCAGTTGGGCAAAACCATGTGCACTGCAGGGGGAGCTGATATAACATGTGCAGAGAGAGAGAGTTAGATTTGGGTGGGTTATTTTGTTTCTGTGCAGGATAAATACTGGCAGCTTTATTTTTACACTGCAATTTAGATTTCAGTTTTAACACACCCCACCCAAATCTAACTCTCTTCTTCCCCCAGATTCCTTCAAGACATTTTTTAATTTGCAAAGGAAATTCCCTGTCTTCAAATACCACTGTTTGCTTACCTACAGGCCATCATTTATGTGCGAGAGGTGGTACATGGCCTTAGTAACAATGATAAAGGATGTATTTTAGAAAAATTGCTGCGTATTAGGCTGGGGAATCCTTTCACCACTTCTGACATTTATGCTCATTGTCGTTCACAGCTTCGCATTTACTCGGGTGCTGTGGGTTTATTGAAATGGCAACGTGATTTTCCTGACCTCACTATGGGAAGAATACTAGTATAAACCTACTTTCACTCAAACCAATGCCTTGTTTCAGCATCATACATAGAAATGCACCAAAAGATTTTGCATAGGTCTTATCTTACCCCTAAACTTAAATTTCTTATAGGAGATGTCCCTACAGCTAATTGTTACAAATGTGGCTCCCTGTACACCGACATTATACATTGTCTATGGGAATGCCCCTAGTACATGACCTATGGCTGTCCTTGGAAGACTATATTAATCAAACTTGTATTAGGTTTCAGATTTCTAAATCTTGGGCATTCTAGGCAATATACTGGCAGGAAACTATCAGTATGCTAACCAAAGGTAACCGCAGACTGCTAATAAAATTGGCTGCAGCACTAAAAAGACTATTGTCTCACAGTGGATCACTTCAGATCCTTTGTATATAACTTTGCTACACCCCAGATTCTCCTTTCTTTTCCTTATGGACTGGACGGAGACTTCCAACCAAAAGGAAAAAGCGACTGCAAACTTTTTTGAAGTCTGGCTACCATATGTTAGATTATTGACCCTGGTGCTTAAAGAAGCCCTGAGAAAAGGTTTTTGACTTACTTCCTGGTATAATCTTGAAATTATTTATTTATTATTATTTGTTAACAGTTTCTTATATAGCGCAGCAAATTCCGTTGCGCTTTACAATTTGAAATAACAATAACAAAATGGGTGATAACAAACAGTCATAGTGGTAGGAAGGCCCTGCTCGCAAGCTTACAATCTATAGGGAAATAGGCATGTGTACATAAGGAAAGGTGCTATCTATTGCATAGAATGAGAAGACATGTGAGGATATGTGTGGACTGTACAGAGTGGATGCAATTTGATAGGAAGGTTTATGAAAGTTATGTGGGCGGTTCTGGAATTTGGTATGCTTGCCTGAAGAGGTGAGTTTTCAGGGAACGCTTGAAGGTTTGGAGACTAGAGGAGAGTCTTATTGTGCATGGTAGGGCATTCCACAGAGTGGGTGCAGCCCAATGAAAGTCCTGCAATCGTAAGTGGGAGCGAGTAATGAGTGTGGATGAGAGACACAGGTCTTGTGAAGAGCGAAGAGGTTGGTTTGGGAGATATTTTGAGATAAACGAAGTGATGTACGTTGGTGTAGTTTGGTTAATGGCCTTGTGTGTGAGTAAAAGTATTTTATATTGAATGCGGTAGAGTACAGATAACCAATGGAGGGACTGACAGAGTGGATCTGCAGACGATGAACGTCTAGCAAGGAAGATAAGCCTCGCCGCTGCATTCAGAATGGATTGTAGTGGTGAGAGTCTCGTTTTGGGAAGACCAGTTAGGAGACTATTGCAATAATCAATGCGGGAGATAATGAGAGCGTGGATCAGAGTTTTAGCAGTGTCTTGTGTAAGGTATGGTCGTATTTTGGATATGTTTTTTAGATGCATGTAACATGATCTTGAGACAGATTGAATGTGGGGAACAAAGGACAGATCAGAGTCAAGGATGACACCTAGGCAGCGAGCTTGTGGAGTAGGGTAGATAGTCGAGTTTTCTACAGTGATAGAGATATCAGGTTGAAATGTTGAGTAATGGTATTCCCTTCTGATGAGCCATTCATAATCCTTTGTATGTTTCTGTCATGATATAGGGTATGATGAAATGCTTCGCTGTGACTGTTTGTGCCTTAACTAATATCTGTCATGTTGATTTGTCTCATATGTTTTTTTGTTTTGCACTGATTGCATCCAGCGGAGTATATTGTTTCTTTTTCTATGTACCTGTCAAATAAAGTATTATTAAAAATAAAAAAATTATAATCATGCGCTAAGTATGGCTTGTTTTTCTGCATGGTCTATTCCACAAATGTGGCACATTTTCTGTGTGTCTAAAATTAATTGGTTAAGTATTTCGTATTTTCACTTTAGATGGCATATATTTGTTATTTTTCTTTTTTTTTATTCACAGTATGTTTCCATTCACTTACATCCCAATCTCTTTAAATACCCCTTTAACTAAACAATAATCTTATTTGACATTTTGACATTATTGGAACTAAGGGATTATCCTATTAGCAGTGGGAATTTACCACTGCTAATAGGTTCTCTGGGGGCTATGCAATTAGCCCCGATGTGGCGCTACTCCCCATGATGCTGACATTTATCGGGGATTATGCTTTGGCTGCCTCCCATAACACATGGGATCAGGAAATTATCCCAGAACCCAGAGGCAGATTCAGACCTCATGGGGCCCTAAGCAAGACACCAATTTGGGGCCCCCCTTCATCAAACGATCCTCACTGTCTACCCCCCGCCCCTTACTGTAACAAAGTACACTGGAAGAACTCATGTTTTTTTCTGTACACATCCCGAGTCTTCTCTCTAAACATCTGACGTCATACACACCTGTGTCGTGACTGGTCACACGCACAGTACTGCAGGACTGGAGACACAGGCATGCGCCGGAGTGGCACCCAATATCTGTCTAATAACTGACGGCCTGCTGGGAGTATTCAGCCAGCCCACTTCTTGGACAATTTTGGTGAAGCTCGTGGTCTGCCAGAAAAGCCCTTTGTACAGTCTTGTCGGCGGGCCACCTGGGACCAGCAGGGCTCCCCGAGACCAACACGGCCCTAAGCAGCTGCTTTGGTTGCCTTGTGGTAAATCCTACTCTGCCGGAACCCATGTATTATCGCATGGCTATTTTCAGACAATAAGAATGGACTCTAATAGGATACCGCGATAATGACCATCAGTCAAAAATCGTGATATCACCCGAAAACAGATCGCTTCTAATTGCATACCCCTGTAAGTAAGTGTCGAAATTATGAATGTCAACATAATAAATGCTGACATTCTAAACATGTAAGCAATCTGTTAACATTATGCTGTTGACATTTTGAAGGATGCCATTCGGACTGTATTTCTAATTTTGCTACTGCTGGCTTTTGGAAAAGATGTCCTTGTAATTTTCCTCGTCAGGTAGATACTGCATTGCTCCATCTAGCTTCATTCACCAATCATACTATACTATTGGTGAGCTGTCCTTAGCTAACATTCTTAGGGGTCTATTTTATAAACAAAAAAATTATTTCTCTCCAGCATTTTAGCTAAAGAAAGCCATAGTTTTGTTACAGTATCTCTCTATGCATTGATATCTCCAGTTTTTCATTTTTCTTGTCTCGTTCCTGCAGCTCCATTGGAATTAATGCAGGAATGGTTTTCATATAGGTGAGAGAAGCTTTGCTTAAAGGCAGAGCTGTAATTATACATTTTGGTGTCTGCCCTGAAGTAGCTATGTTGCTGCTTACACTTTTTGCTGCTGCTCATGGAACGCCTACTGTGCTCCAGTACACGGGGAAAGTTCCTCCACCTCAGACACTGCAGGTGATGAGGAGGGGCGCAGAGCACATGGGATAGAGGCTCAGGCTGCCTAGTGCTGCCCGCTGTAATGTATATTAGCAGCACTGCTATTATACATTATAGTGGGTGGCTATGCAGCTGGCGATGGCATATACATAGGTGACCAATCGGGTTAGATGTGGATAATGAACCCACAGGGCAAATGCGCTGTGTGCTAAGCACTGTCCGCACCACCCCAGATATGACCCTGCTTCAATATTCTAAATCTCCCTGATGGCACAGCTCTTTACAGCATGCGCTGTCCTGGCACTTAAAAAAATCTAAATATGGAGATAACTGCAAAGCAAACAGCAATGGTTTGTCTGTACCAATTTCTCTATGCTATTATAAATAGTCCCTGTATTCCTTTTATGTTCCATGATAAAAACATCAGTGCAGCCTTGCTGTCTAGTTTGATTATTTGCTTGTATCATTCTGGTGAGTGTACGGCAAACTGCACAGTTGAGATAAAATAACACTATCCTTTGAGGTGATGTGTACAGTATGCCATGTATTATCTATAGTAATTCTTTCCATCTTAGATGACTTATACCTACTTGTGTACAAAGCAGTCTCAAATTCAACAGCTGGCCTTCAGGTGATAAGTTTCTTGTATGACAGAATATCCATAGGATTCTGTTGGTGTCTGTAGATTTAACTGGAAATTTGTGGTTTTTATGCTGACTCTTTTCTTTGCACATTATTGTTACTGCCACTTTCTAGTCCTGATTCATAGCTGCATGCAGAGTGTAGGTCCGAGGCTGTTGAGGTGAACATTCTCATCTTTGTGGATCTTTGGGGCTATTCAGAGTCCTGCTGGAATTGGCTGGAGCTCCATTTGTGGGTGAATAAGTGTAACCGAGCCACAACAGGACATTCACAATTAGCATAAGCTTGCTGTGGGCATGTTGTGGGTGTGTCAACAGAAATATGGGCTATTCAGAGTTGAGCCTATACACTTTACATAACATAGGTCTGGCTTCTCAGATTGCCCTCTATTAACGTCATTGATTTACTATACTATTAACAGCTATTTTGTTTCTGACTTTCAACCTGCTAGCAACAGATAATATGGAATACTGTCCAGGCATGTTGAAGTGTTTTTATTATAGAGTAAAATAAACATAGTTGCTCCTTGCACTGCAGCAGCACAAGGGCCTGATGTAATGAAGTCCGAGTTGGCTGGCGCTGCGGTTCTCGGCCAAACTTGGATGATCAATTACAAGGCAAAACCATGCCTTGTAAATGATTGCCGCTTTAAAAGACGTCCGGGTTTGGCTGGGAACCCGCACCTCAGGCCATCTCTGACTTCATTACATATGGACCTATATCTCCACAATATAATCTAGTTCCTCCAGTTTTGCTTTTATTTATTTTTTTGAAGCTTTGTTAGCAATTTATCAAACCATATAGTGCATGCCACAATAAATGTATCATATCTCCCAACATTTAAGATTTCATATGTGGGTTCCTTACAATTGAATCATGTTATGGACATGGGCAAATCACCATGAGCACAATCCTACAAGGGGCATGTACATGCTTCTAAAGGTCATCCCCAACCCAAATTCCATCACCAAAACTCACTTGAATTGCAATTCACACCAGAGACAGGGACATCCTTCACAACTTTGCTTAAACTTGGACAAACACGGTCACTAGAAGTAGTGACCTTCAGGCCGAGTGTCACTTTAGTGCACCATGGCGTGAGAACATGAACATGTGAGGAGTCATGCTAAAGTACTCAGCATGCCATTTAATACATGTAAAACACAATTATAAAAATCTTTTCTACAGTATGTTGACATCAAACTGACAGCCATTTGCAGAGAAAAATTTTGTTTTGAAAGTAAGTTTGTCGAAGTAACACATTTGTTTACATTCCTGTGATAAGATATGAAAATGTTATAACACCTACTCATTAACTCCCACACCACACTTGTCACACCATATATACTTATTGCACAATGTTTATCACTGGAAACTTATTACTACAGGAACATTGTGTAACACTGACTAATTTTCTATTGATCTTATCTGTGCAGTGATCAAAGAAACAATTATGCCTTTACCAGCAATTGGTCCAATGACTAAAAACATTCATGTATATTTGTAATTTATTGCTAAAAGGATGATAATATTTTTTACTCTGATTACCTGATAGGAGATAACTGGGAATGTTACTTATCACCTTTAGTTCTCATGCACTACAGTACATGCTTGCTGCAATTTTCTCACATGCCTGCCTCTCCATACTGCTCTGAAGGGGTTGGGGCTGATATGGCAGCGTTCGGGATGCCAGTGGTCAGAATATCGACTGTGGCATCCCGATGGTTAGAATCTTGACAGGGGTCGGGTAAGTATATTAACCCTCCCCCCTAACCCCCCCTTCCTACAACCTAAACCTAACACCCCCCAACAGCCGACCCCTAACCCTCTCGGTGTGTGCCTAAACCTAACCTCCTCTCGCCGCAGCCTAAAGTTATCCCCCCCCGCAGCCTAACCCTAATGCTCCCACTGCAGCCTAATCTTCAACCCCCCACCCCTACGGCTTACCTCTCCAGCAGCTCAGCGACAGTCACTCGGGATTCCGGAGGTCGTGATTCTGGCACTGGGATTGTGATCCAATCGGAGCGCCAGCATTCCGAGTAGTGTCAGGATTCTGACTTTAGTATTTCAGCTACCGGGATCCTGACCATCGGGATCCTAACTAGATCTTCTCTGAAGAAGTCGTAACTGTCTATATACGAGGGGTTGACTGCCATATGGTGACATAGGGGTCTATTCATTGTCCTTATTTCTACTTTTTTAGAAATAAAGTATCAGGGCCATTCTTTATAAAGGTAATACAGGAGACATCATGGATATCTTCTGCTTACCTATCAGTCCCGATCTGACCCGCTGTCTCCATAAACTGGTATGGGCACCTAAATTCATCAAGCTCCATAAATACAAATTTTTGGAGCTTCATAGCAGGAACCTTTGCCATCTTCAGATGCCATTTGTTCCCACATCCCTGCTCCATCCTATGGGAAGTAGATCCTTGGTTGCAAAGACAAATGTCTTTTCAGATCCCTCCACCCCTGTTCAGCTCCTTCAGCTGGATGCAGGGTGTGTCCATGTGTGAACCCCAGTACCAAAGTAGCAGTGATAGGAATCACGGGGACAGCTGATCTTCGGATCAGCTGTCTCCACACTGGAGCAATGTTGAATTGCTCTGGTGATTTTATATCCACCGCTGCTACTCACAGTGAGTTGGATACTTACTGTACTTGTTGGGACCACACGGCTACCAATAATTAACTTGCTAAATAGGCCCCTTAAGCATGTAAGCCCTTCAGAGGGTGTAAACTGATTTGGTGGAAGGACCAGTAATCTTTTGGTTCTCATTTAGTTGGTCATATTCTGATCTTTTAGTGTAATATAAGAATGTCCACATTGCTCATGTATAACAGCAATTAAGCCACACTTAATTTAATGTGTATCCTAGACATGGGTATAGTGTACTTGATTACAGTGTGTGTGTGTGTGGAGGGGGGGGGGGGTGACCATGTATATAATTAGGCATTGAGGCATTTCCAAATACGATGCTTAAGAGGCAGATCTCTTGTGTTTACTGGAGAGCTGATGCAAGGATACATTATGATAATGATGGCCATCAGCAGCACCTTGTAGTCACTTCCACTTGGCTAATTGCATTTTGACCTCTCTAGCTAATAGAATGTAACTTATTAGCATTGCAGCTATATCATATGAAGCCATGACCGACTTTTTACATAATATTTTCACGTCAGCTGAGCTACTGCAGGAAAGTGAACTCCCATTGGGGTATATTAAAGGGTAAAACAACAAATATTAGCATTCTAAGTAACAGTCAAGACACTATTATCTCTTATTCTTGAGACTGACCCATCATACACACGAGTGTGCCTTTTTTGCTTAAGTCTTTTTCTACGTACAGTTTCCTCAGTATCACAAAGGAAACAACTCTAATTTAGCTCCTTTATGTTTAACAGATGTTAACATCAAAAGAACAGGTGTACAATTCAGTACACCTGTGGTGAGCAGGAAAAAGACTAATATATCCTGCCAGGGGAAAGGGGGGTTTCAAGTTGAATTGTACAGCAGCATACCTTCCATTTGTACTATTTGTACCATTTTGGAAAGTACAGAATCCCTCTCTGTGCAGCTGAATAATACTATGTAGGTCATCCACCTACGTGTAGCCTTTCTCTTAAGGATGTTTGCATATGGGCACTTATTGAAACTATAACTGTTACATATATAGAAGCTATTGCTTCTGTTTTTGGTTTCATCAGCATTAGATGCTAGTTCTCAGACCTTCTTTGGAGTGGAGTAAGCTATTTACTTAATGTGTGTTAATGACTAGGAATGCTGCAGGCATCATAAACTGATGCAAAGAAAACCAAAGTGAATCCTTGCAGGAAAATATGGTTGCACAGTTCTATTTGCTTCCATATTTTATTAAAGAATGGCTTTGATAATGTACAGTATGTCAGAGGTGTAAAATGAACACACATGTATGAGACATAAATATTGCTTTTCCTTTAAATGTTTCTTTTCTATAGAAACATGCATCCAGTTACTACAATCTCAGCGTTTAACTGTTTTCTTTGTCTTTATACATTTTTATGAATGTTGGTGGTTGGTGTCCTTACCCTGGCCATTTAATAGGCCGAATTCAGTTAGCCCCTTTAAGTTAACTGGGGTGAAAAAGGGTGGTAGCCTCGGCCTTAATTGCCTGAGGCTATTCAATTCTAGCCCCCTTTTCACCGGATCCCCTTTATAACACCCATTAACTTAACATGTTAATGGGCATTAACATACAGAATACGTGAAAAGTTCACGGATTTGTGCATTAATAGGGTCGTGGCACCTGTTAGCCTCTTAGTTATTGGGAATTTTTTGTGTCTGTTCAGACACGGAGAAACAATCCCTGATAAGTGCTTAAAGCAGGCTCACTACGGAACTAATTGAATAGCCCCAGGGCATCAATTAGCCCATGGTAAATATCCACAGCTAATTGAATTCCCCCAAATGAATGTTTTGTATAGTTGATGTGCTGATTTCACTGGTAATTCCTAAGAATATGCCATTTTTGCAAACATCTAGGGATAAGGATGCAATTTCGTGAGACCTAGAAACCAATATTTTGTTTCTGAGCCCCTATTCTCCACACATAATTGTATTATAATATCTTGAATACTTTGGTGTCCATTGCATATATCATGTACAGATCTGTTAACACTGTCACTTATATTGAATTAAATACTGTTGCCAAGTTACTAGCTGTCTTCATTAAACACTTCATGAAACACCCTTGTCAGGACTTAAGCTGTGCTAATAGCTTCCATACTGAGATATATTATATTTATTAGCTTATACTGTACATGCCCTCCACTGAGTGTCTTTAAATACATCTTTTCTGTCTTTTGTCTATGCATTTAGCAATGTGTTCATTACAGAATAGCAAAAAATGGTTATTGGTGCCCAGGATGTTTCTGGTCTTTCTCCTTTAAATCATATACAGACATTGGGGACGGTGGGGTTTTTCAGAGATGGATACAGATCTTGCTTCCCACAGCAAGATCTGCATCCATCTACTCACATGCTGGGGGTCGCCCAGCATGTGTGCGAAATTGCACAGCGGGCGACTATCGAATGACTGCGCATGCATATGGGCCAAACTGTGAAAGGCCAAACTGTGAAAACAGTAAAAAAATCACAGCTGATCACTAGAATCACTTTGAATCACTAGGCGAACGCAGGCTGACTGACAGGAAGCGGGCGTTTGGCGGTGTTATCTGACTGTTTTCTGGGAGTGTCAGGAAAAACGCAGGCGTTCCCAAGCATTTCCAGGGAGGGTGTGTGACGTCAGCTTCGGCCTGATCATCCTGTTTGTATCGCACTATAGGAGTAAGTCCCGGGCTACGCACAGACTGCATAGAGCGTAAAACTCATTAGATGGTGAGAGAGTTGCGAATGGATTTGCAGCTGCCGGTATTTGCAAAGATTCACTCTGTCTGGGTGGCGACTATCCGATCGCAGACCTCTGCAAATTCGCAGAGGAGCGATCAGGTCTGAATTACACTACAATCCATTCTGAATGCAGCTGTGAGGCTAATCTTCATCGTCTGCAGATCCACTCTGTCAGTCCCTCCATTGGTTACCCGTATTCTATCGTATTCAATCTAAAATACTTTTACTCACACACAAGGTCATTAACCAAACTACATCAACGTACATCACTTCACTTATCTCAAAATATCTCTCAACCAGACCTCTTCGCTCTTCACAAGACCTGCGTCTTTCATCCACACTCATTACTTGCTCCCACTCACGATTGCAGGACTTTCTTCGGGCTGCACCGACTCTGTGGAATGCCCTACCATGCACAATAAGACTCTCCTCTAGTCTCCAAACCTTCATGCGTTCCCTGAAAACTCACCTCTTCAGGCAAGCGTATCAAATTCCAGAACCACCCACATAACTTTCATAAACCTTCCTATCAAATTGCATCCACTCTGCACAGTCCAAACATATCCTCACATGTCTTCTCAGTCTTCACTTTCCCTTCCTCTCAACCCCGGTTCATCATTGCTGTATGACCATATACAGCCCACAAAGAACTTTTGCAATCTGGTGGACAACTATGCAATAGATAGCACCTATCCTTGTGTATCCATGCCTATTTCCCGATAGATTGTAAGCTTGCGAGCAGGGCCTTCCTACCTCTATGACTGTTTGATATTACTAGAGATGAGCGGGTTCGGTTCTCAGTGAACCGAACCCTACCGGACGTTGCCTTCCGAGTTCGGTTCCGAGCCAGGCTCGTGTTTTCCCGCCTGACTTGGAAACCCGAACGCGGCAAAACGTTATCATCCCGCTGGCGGATTCTCGCGGGATTTGGTTTCCATATAAGGAGCCGCGCGTCGCGGCCATTTTCACTCCTGTCTCGGAGAGTGTATTGAGAGGACGTGTCCTCAGTGTTCAGTGCCTGTGTGGGAGTGGGATAGTGGGGTGGCGAGTCTTGTGCTGTGTTGTGCTGCTCAGTCCAGTCCAGTGTAGTCAGTGTATTGTGCTGCATCAGTCCAGCCAGTCACAGTGTTGGTGTCCTCTGCTGCCATATATCCAGTGTAGCTGTATAAAGTGGTGCTTTGTTGTGCTGTACAGTCCAGTGTAGTCAGTGTATTGTGCTGCATCAGTCCAGCTAGTCACAGTGTTGGTGTCTTCTGCTGCCATATATCCAGTGTAGCTGTATAAAGTGGTGTTGTGTTGTGCTGCATCAGACCAGTGGTAGTGTCCTGTCCATCAGTCATTCAAGTGACGATACACGCTGCTGCTATATGTCCACTGCTGCCGTATAATAATTATAAAAACAACCACAAGTCCCTTACAGTGTTGTTGTGTTGTGCTGCATCAGACCAGTGGTAGTGTCCTGTCCATCAGTCATTCCAGTGACGATATACGCTGCTGCTATATGTCCACTGCTGCCATATAATTATAACAACCACAAGTCCTTACAGTGTTGTGTTGTGATGCATCAGACCAGTGGTAGTGTCCTGTCCATCAGTCATTCCAGTGACGAGGCAGTCACAGTGGTATACGCTGCTGCTAAATGTCCACTGCTGCCGTATAATAATTATAACAACAACCACAAGTCCCTTACAGTGTTGTTGTGTTGTGCGGCATCAGACCAGTGGTAGTGTCCTGTCCATCAGTCATTCCAGTCATTCCTGTGCCACATATTGTCTTATATAACTCCCAAAAAATAATGGCGAACAAAAATTTTGAAGATAAAATAGGGAAAGATCAAGAAGAACCACTTCCTCCTAGTGCTGAAGCTGCTGCCACTAGCCATGACATAGACAATGAAATGCCATCAACGTCGTCTGCCAAGGCCGATGCCCAATGTGATAGTAGAGGGCATGTAAAATCCAAAAAGCCAAAGTTCAGTAAAGAGACCCAAAAAAATAAATTGAAATGGTCTGAGTAGAAACGTAAACTTGCCAATATGCCATTTACGACACGGAGTGGCAAGGAACGGCTGAGGCCCTGGCCTATGTTCAAGGCCAGTGGTTCAGCTTCACATGATGATGGAAGCCCTCATCCTCCCGCTAGAAAAATTAAAAGAGTTAAGCTGGAAAGAGCACAGAAAAGAACTGTGCATTCTGAGTAGAGATGTGCACCGGACATTTTTCGGGTTTTGTGTTTTGGTTTTGGATTCGGTTCCGCGGCCGTGTTTTGGATTCGGATGCATTTTGGCAAAACCTCCCTGAAATTTTTTTGTCGGATTTGGGTGTGTTTTGGATTTGGGTGTTTTTTTTCAAACCTCACACCTCACAATATTATTTTTAGTCCTAAAATTTGCACCGAAGTCGCTGGATGACTAAGCTAAGCGACCCAAGTGGCCGGCACAAACACCTGGCCCATCTAGGAGTGGCACTGCAGTGTCAGACAGGATGGCACTTAAAAAAATTGGCCCCAAACATCACATGATGCAAAGATAAATTAAAGAAAAAAGAGGTGCAAGATGGAATTGTCCTTGGGCCCTCCCACCCACCCTTATGTTGTATAAACAGGACATGCACACTTTAACAAACCCATCATTTCAGCGACAGGGTCTGCCACACGACTGTGACTGAAATGACTGGTTGGTTTGGGTCCCCACCAAAAAAGAAGCAATCAATCTCTCCTTGCACAAACTGGCTCTACAGAGGCAAGATGTCCACCTCCTCCTCATCGTCCGACTCCTCACCCCTTTCACTGTGTACATCGCCCTCCTCACAGATTATTAATTCGTCCCCAGTGGAATCCACCATCTCAGGTCCCTGTGTACTTTCTGGAGGCAATTGCTGGTGAATGTCTCCACGGAGGAATTGATTATAATTCATTTTGATGAACATCATCTTCTCCACATTTTCTGGAAGTAACCTCGTACGCCGATTGCTGACAAGGTGAGCGGCTGCACTAAACACTCTTTTGGAGTACACACTGGAGGGGGGGCAACTTAGGTAAAATAAAGCCAGTTTGTGCAAGGGCCTCCAAATTGCCTCTTTTTCCTGCCAGTATACGTACGGACTGTCTGACGTGCCTATTTGGATGCGGTCACTCATATAATCCTCCACCATTCTTTCAATGGTGACAGAATCATATGCAGTGACAGTAGACGACATGTCAGTAATCGTTGGCAGGTCCTTCAGTCTGGACCAGATGTCAGCACTCGCTCCAGACTGCCCTGCATCACCGCCAGCGGGTGGGCTCGGAATTCTTAGCCTTTTCCTCGCAGCCCCAGTTGCAGGAGAATGTGAAGGAGGAGCTGTTGACGGGTCATGTTCCGCTTGACTTGACAAGTATCTCACCAGCAGGTCTTTGCACCTCTGCAGACTTGTGTCTGCCGGAAAGAGAGAAACAACGTAGGTTTTAAATCTGGGATCGAGTACGGTGGCCAAAATGTAGTGCTCTGATTTCAACAGATTGGCCACCCGTGAATCCTGGTTAAGCGAATTAAGGGCTCCATCCACAAGTCCCACATGCCTAGCGGAATCGCTCCATTTTAGCTCCTCCTTCAATCACTCCAGCTTCTTCTGCAAAAGCCTGATGAGGGGAATGACCTGACTCAGGCTGGCAGTGTCTGAACTGACTTCACGTGTGGCAAGTTCAAAGGGTTGCAGAACCTTGCACAACACGGAAATCATTCTCCACTGCGCTTGAGTCAGGTGCATTCCCCCTTCTTTGCCTATATCGTAGGTAGCTGTATAGGCTTGAATGGCCTTTTGCTGCTCCTCCATCCTCTGAAGCATATAGAAGGTTGAATTCCACCTCGTTACCACCTCTTGCTTCAGATGATGGCGGGGCAGGTTCAGGAGTGTTTGCTGGTGCTCCAGTCTTTGGCACGCAGTGGCTGAATGCCGAAAGTGGCCCGCAATTCTTTGGGCCACCGACAGCATCTCTTGCATGCCCCTGTCATTTAAAAAAAAATTCTGCACCACCAAATTCAATGTATGTGCAAAACATGGGACGTGCTGGAATTTGCCCACATGTAATGCACGCACAATATTGGTGGCACTGTCCGATGTCACAAATCCCCAGGAGAGTCCAATTGGGGTAAGCCATTCTGTGATGATGTTCCTCAGTTTCCGTAAGAGGTTGTCAGCTGTGTGCCTCTTATGAAAAGCGGTGATACAAAGCATAGCCTGCCTAGGAACGAGTTGGCATTTGCGAGATGCTGCTACTGGTGCCACCGCTGCTGTTCTTGCTGCGGGAGTCAATACATCTACCCAGTGGGCTGTCACAGTCATATAGTCCTGAGTCTGCCCTGCTCCACTTGTCCACATGTCTGTGGTTAAGTGGACATTGGGTACAACTGCATTTTTTAGGACACTGGTGACTCTTTTTCTGACGTCTGTGTACATTCTCGGTATTGCCTGCCTAGAGAAATGGAACCTAGATTGTATTTGGTACCGGGGACACAGTACCTTAAACAATTCTCTAATTCCCTGTGAATTAACAGTGGATAACGGACACACGTTTAAAACCACCGCAGCTGCCAAGACCCGAGTTATCTGCTTTGCAGCAGGATGACTGCTGTGATATTTCATCTTCCTCACAAAGGACTGTTGGACAGTCAATTGCTTACTGGAAGTAGTACAAGTGGTCTTCCGACTTCCCCTCTGGGATGATGATCGTCTCCCAGCAGCAACAACAGCAGCGCCAGCAGCAGTAGGCGTTACACTCAAGGATGCATCGGAGGAATCCCAGTCAGGAGAGGACTCGTCAGACTTGCCAGTGACATGGCCTGAAGGACTATTGTTTTTCATGTCTAATAAGGAAATTGACACTGAGGGAGTTGGTGGTGTGGTTTGCAGGAGCTTGGTTACAAGAGGAAGGGATTTAGTTGTCAGTGGACTGCTTCCGCTGTCACCCAAAGTTTTTGAACTTGTCAATGACTTCTGATGAATGCGCTCCAGGTGACGTATAAGGGAGGATGTTCCTAGGTGGTTAACGTCCTTACCCCTACTTATTACAGCTTGACAAAGGCAACACACGGCTTGACACCTGTTTTCCACATTTGTGTTGAAAAAATTCCACACCGAAGAGGTGATTTTTTTTGTAATTTGACCAGGCATGTCAATGGCCATTTTCGTCCCATGGACAACAGGTGTCTCCCCGGGTGCCTGACTTAAACAAACCACCTCACCATCAGAATCCTCCTTGTCAATTTCCTCCTCAGCGCCAGCAACACCCATATCCTCATCCTGGTGTACTTCAACAGTGACATCTTCAATTTGACTATCAGGAACTGGACTGCGGGTGCTCCTTCCAGCACTTGCAGGGGGCGTGCAAATGGTGGAAGGCGCCACCTCTTCCCGTCCAGTGTTGGGAAGGTCAGGCATCGCAACCGACACAATTGGACTCTCCTTGGGGATTTGTGAATTAGAAGAACGTACAGTTCTTTGCTGTGCTTTTGCCAGCTTAAGTCTTTTCATTTTTCTAGTGGGAGGATGAGTGCTTCCATCCTCATGTGAAGCTGAACCACTAGCCATGAACATAGGACAGGGCCTCAGCCGTTCCTTGCCACTCCGTGTCGTAAATGGCATATTGGCAAGTTTACGCTTCTCATCAGACGCTTTTAATTTTGATTTTTGGGTCATTTTACTGAACTTTTGTTTTTTGGATTTTACATGCTTTCTACTATGACATTGGGCATCGGCCTTGGCAGACGACGTTGATTTCATTTCATCATCTTGGCCATGACTAGTGGCAGCAGCTTCAGCACGAGATGTGAGTGGATCTTGATCTTTCCCTATTTTACCTTCCACATTTTTATTCTCCATTTTTTAATGTGTGGAATTATATGCCAGTAATATATGAATAGCAATGGCCCACTCTACTGTACTATATATGTATACTGTTGGTCACCAAAATGCTGCACTGTAATATTAGAAGCTATAGAAAAGTATATATATTATTGTATATATCAGTACAGAGCGGTGTAACTGTGACAAATGTGTCCTGACAAGCAGTATAGAAGCTATAGAATAGTATATATATTACTGTATATATATATATATATATATATATATATATATATATCAGTACAGAGCGGTGTAACTGTGACACGTGTCCTGACAAGCAGTATAGAAACTATAGAATAGTATATATATTACTGTATATATATATATATATCAGTACAGAGTGGTGTAACTGTGACACATGTGTCCTGACAAGCAGTATAGAAGCTATAGAATAGTATATATATTACATTTACTGTATATATATATCAGTACAGAGCAGTGTAACTGTGACACATATGTCCTGACAAGCAGTATAGAAGCTATAGAATAGTATAAATTATTATACTGGTGGTCCCCACAATGCAGCACACTGAGCACAGAGATTTGCAGCACACTGAGCACAGATATGGAGCGTTTTCAGGCAGAGAACGTAGATATTTTCAGCACACTGAGCACAGATTATTTGCAGCACACTGAGCACAGATATTTTCAGCACACTGAGCACAGATTACGGAGCTTTTCAGGGGAGAGAATGCTGCCACTTCCTCTCCGTTCAATCTCCAATGCACGAGTGAAAATGGCGGCGACGCGCGGCTCCTTATATAGAATATGAATCTTGCGAGAATCCGACAGCGGGATGATGATGTTCGGGCGCGTTCTGGTTAACCGAGCAAGGCGGGAAGATCTGAGATCTCAACGAACCGAACCCGCTCATCTCTAGTTCTGAGATGGTATCACAAATCCCCAAAAGAGAGGCCAAGTGTGTTGGCGGTTGCAATGCCTGACCTTCCCAACACTGGATGGGAAGAGGTGGCTACTTCCACCATTTGCATGCCCCCTGCAAGTGCTGGAAGGAGCACCCACAGTCCAGGATATGGGTGTTGCTGGTGCTGATGAGGAAGTTGACGATGAGGATTCTGATGGTGATGTGGTTTGTTTAAGTCAAGCACCGGGGGAAGACACCTGTTGTCCGTGGGATGAAGAAGCCCATTGTGATGCCTGGGTAAACTACCAAAAAAGCCACCTCTTCGGTGTGGAATTATTTCTCCACAAATGCGGAAAACAGGTGTCAAGCCATCTGTTGCCTCTGTCAGTCTGTAATAAGTAGGGGTAAGGATGTTAACCACCTGGGAACATCCTCCCTTATACGTTACCTGCTGTGCATTCATCAAAAGTCAGTGTCAAGTTGTGAAACTTTGGGTAAGAGCGTAAGCAGTCCACTGACACCTAAATCCCTTCTTCCTATTGTACCCAAGCTCCTGCAAGCCACACCACCAACTCCCTCAACGTCAACTTCCTCCTCAGTCAGGAATGTCAGTAGTCCTGCAGGCCATGTCACTGTCAAGACTGAGGAGTCCTCTCCTAACCGGGATTCCTCCATAGGATCCTTGAATGGTACGCCTGCTGTTGCTGCCGCTGCTGTTGTTGCTGCTGGGAGTCGATCAATTAATTAATTAATTTGGTGGTGCAGAATTTTTTTTTAAATTACAGGGATGTGCAGGAGATGCTGTCGGTGGCCCGAAAAATTGCAGGCCACTTTCTGCATTCTGCCACTGCGTGCCAAAGACTGGAGCGCCAGCCAACACTCCTGAACCTGCCCAACCATCAACTGAAGCAAGAGGTGGTAACGAGGTGGAATTCAACCCTCTATATGCTTCAGAGGATGGAGGAGCAGCAAAAGGACAATCAAGCCTATACAGCTACCTACGATATAGGCAAAGGAGGGGGAATGCACCTGACTCAAGCGCAGTGGAGAATGATTTCCGTGTTGTGCAAGGTTCTCCAACCCTTCGAACTTGCCACACGTGAAGTCAGTTCAGACACTGCCAGCTTGAGTCAGGTCATTCCCCTCATCAGGCTTTTGCAGAAGCAGCTGGATAAATTGAGGGAGGAGCTAAGACGGAGCAATTCCCCAAAGTATGTGGAACTTGTGGATGGAGCCCTTCATTTACTTTGCCAGGAATCAAGGGTGGTCAATCTGTTGAAATCAGAGCACTACATTTTGGCCCCCGTGCTCGATCCTAGGTTTAAAGCCTACATTGTATCTCTCTTTCCAGACACAAGTGTGCAGAAGTGCAAAGACATGCTGCTTAGTAAATTGTCAACTCAAGCGGAACATGACCTATCAACAGCTCGTCCTTCAATTTCTCCCGCCACTGGGGCTGCAAGGAAAAGGATAAGATTTCCGAGCCCACCCGCTGGCGGTGATGCAGGGCAGTCAGGAGCAAAAGCTGACATCTGGTCCGGACTGAAAGACCTGCCAACGATTACTGATATGTCTACTGTCACTGCATATGATTCTGTCACCATTGAAAGAATGGTGGAGGATTATATGAGTGACAGCATCCAAGTAGGCATGTCAGAAAGTCTGTATATATACTGGCAGTAAAAAGAGGCAATTTGGAGGCCCTTGCACAAACTGGCTTTATTTTACCTCAGTTGCTCCCCCTCCAGTGTGTACTCCAAAGTGTTTAGTGCAGCCGGTAACCTTGTCAGCGATCGGCATAGGAGGTTACTTTCACTAAATGTGGAGAAGATGATGTTCATCAAAATGAATTATAAATTCCTCCAGGAAGACCTTTACCAGCAATTGCCTCCAGAAAGTACACCGGGGCCTGTGATGGTGGATTCCAGTGGGGACGAATTAATACTCTATGAGGAGGATGTACACAGTGAAAGGGGTGAGGAATCGGCGGATGAGGTGGACATCTTGCCTCTGTAGAGCCAGTTTGTGCAAGGAGAGATTGATTGCTTCTTTTTTGGTGGGAGCCCAAACAAACCAGTCATTTCAGCCACAGTAGTGTGGCAGACCCTGTCGCTGAAATGATTGGTTTGTTACAGTGTGCATGTCCTGTTTATACAACATAAGGGTGGGAGGGAGGGCCCAAGGACAATTCCATCTTGCACCTCTTTTTCTTCTTTGCATCATGTGCTGTTTGGGGACTAGTTTTTTTTGTGCCATCCTGACTGTAACTGCAGTGCCACTCCTAGATGGGCCAGGTGTTTGTGCTGCACACTTGTGTCGCTTAGCTTGGCCATCCAGCTACCTCATTGCACCTTTTTTTCTTCTTTGCATCATGTGCTGTTAGGGGACTAGTTTTTTTTATGACATCCTGTCTGTAACTGCAGTGCCACTCCTAGATGGGCCAGGTGTTTGTGCCGCACACTTGTGTCGCTTAGCTTGGCCATCCAGCTACCTCATTGCACCTCTTTTTCTTCTTTGCATCATGTGCTGTTTGGGGCCTATTTTTTAAATCTGTCATCCTGTCTGCCACTGCAGTGCCACTCCTAGATGGGCCAGGTGTTTGTGTCGCACACTTGTGTCGTTTAGCTTGGCCATCCAGCTACCTAATTGCACCTCTTTTTATTCATTGCATAATGTGCTGTTTGGGGCCTAGTTTTTGAATAGTGCCATCTTGTCTGCAACTGCAGTACCACTCCTAGATGGGCCAGGTGTTTGTGCCACACACTTGTGTCGCTTAGCTTAGTCATACAGCCACCTCGGTGCAACTTTTAGGCCTAAAAACAATATATTGAGGTGTTCAGAACAGACTGGAAATGAGTGTAAATGAATGTTATTGAGGTTAATAATACCGTAGGAGCAAAATTACCCCCAAATTCTATGATTTTAGCTGTTTTTATGTTTTTTTCAAAAATCATCCAGATTCAAAACTAAAACCAAAACCAAAACACGAAAGGGTGGTTTTGGCAAAACCAAGCCAAAACCAAAATACGAAAGTGGAATTAGAACTAAGGGGGTCATTCCGAGTTGATCGCTCGCTAGCTGCTTTTAGCAGCAGTGCACACTCTAAGCCGCCGCCCTCTGGGAGTGTATCTTAGCTCAGCAGAAGTGCGAATGAAAGGTTAGCAGAACAGTGCTGATTTTTTTTCAAGCAGTTTCAGAGTAGCTGCAGACCTACTCCTTCCTTGCGATCATTTCAGTCTATTTAGTTCCTGCTTTGACGTCACAAACACGCCCTGCGTCCGGCCAGCCACTACCCTGTTTCCCCAGGCACGCCTGTGTTTTTACCTGACACGCCTGCGTAGTTTAGCACACTCCCGGAAAACGGTCAGTTACCACCCAGAAACACCCACTTCCTGTCAATCACACTGATCAACAGAGCGACTGAAAAGCGTTGCTCGACCTTGTGTAAAACTGCATAGTTTTTTGTGAACGCACTTTGCCCGTACGCATGCGCAGAAATGCAGATTTTTAGCCTGATCGCTACACTGCAAACAACGGCAGCCAGCGATCAACTCAGAATGACCACCTAAAACCAAAACAGAAAACACGAAAAGTGCCCGCCGCACATCTCTAGTTATTATTACCCAGTTTTGTTATATCATTGTTATTTCCAATTGTAAATCGCAACAGAATTTGCTGCGCTATATAAGAAACTGTTAATAAATAAATTAGGCCCAATATACAGTAGCTGGTCGGCAAATGTCTTATTCATGTGAAATAATGATCATTCCTGCACAAAATACTGTGCTGTTTCCTGGAAGAAGAAGTGGTGTATAAATTATTCCAGCTCTGGAATCAAGTTCTGTAGAAAGGGGCATAACAGCTTTAAGGGGCATAGCAGTAGATTTTCAAAACCCTACATTTTCCAGATTTTGCCTGTCAGATTTAAAAGGGCAATACTACTTAATGTAAACAACTGTTATTATTGCTGCCCTTTTAAATATGGCAGACAAAATCTGTAAATATTTAGGGTTTTGTAAATCCACTGCTTAAATATTCCTAAGTGTCAGAGAAGCGCATCAAGATTAAGGGGGTCATTCAGACCTGATTGCACGCTAGGATTTTTTGTTGCGCTGTGATCAGGTCAGAACTGCGCATGCGTATGCACCGCAATGCGCAGTCGTGTCACATGGGTACAAAGCGGATTGTTGCTGTGCGATGGATTATGCAAAGAATCCATTCGCACAGCCGATCGCAAGGAGATTGACAGGAAGAAGGCGTTGGTGGGTGGCAACTGACCATTTTTTGGGAGTGTTCGGAAAAACACAGGCGTGTCCAAGCGTTTGCAGGGCTGGTGTCTGACGTCAATTCCGGCCCCAGACAGACTGAAGTGATGGCAGCGGCTGAGTAAGTCCTGGGCAACTCAAAAACTGCACAAAACTTTTTTGTATCGCTTGGCTGCACATGCGTTCGCACACTTTGCATAGCAAAAATACACTCCCCTATGGGCGGAGACTATCTGCTCGCAGCAGTGCAAAAATCCCCTAGCGAGCGATCAGGTCTGAATTAGGCCCTAAGATCACTGGAAGAACTACCTACTAATGTTGATTTAATGGGGTAAATTTACTAACATTCGTAATTTTCGGAAAAAGGTCAAAGTTCATTCACGAATGACATCGAAAGTGTAAAACTGCAACTTTTTGAATTTATTACGCCTAATTTACTAAGCTGTCGTATTCGGATTTTTCATTTGTTCCGATGTCGATGTCATTCGTGTTTTTTCCCCGTTTTTTACGGCAGTGATTAGCAAAACACTGCCGAATTTATCACAATGAATCTCAGCCGGATCTGTGTGATCCGTGCTGGGGTTCATTTTTTTTTTCTTTTTTAAAATAAACACTGTAAAACTTTAAAAAAAATTGCGTGGGGTCCCCCCTCCTAAGCATAACCAGCCTCGGGCTCTTTGAGCCGATCCTGGTTGCAGAAATATGGGAAAAAAAGTGACATGGGTTCCCCCATATTTAAGCAACCAGCATCGGGCTCTGCGCCTGGTCCTGGTTCCAAAAATACGGGGGACAAAAAGAGTAGGGGTCCCCCGTATTTTTAAAACCAGCACCGGGCTCCACTAGCTGGACAGATAATGCCACAGCCAGGGGTCACTTTTATATAGTGCCCTGCGCCCGTGGCATCAAAAATCCAACTAGTATCCCCTGGCCGGGGTACCCTGGGGGAGTGGGGACCCCTTCAATCAAGGGGTCCCCCCCCCAGCCACCCAAGGGCCAGGGGTGAAGCCCGAGGCTGTCCCCCCCCCATCCAATGGGCTGCGGATGGGGAGGCTGATAGCCTTTTGTGATAATGAAAAGATATTGTTTTTAGTAGCAGTACTACAAGGCCTAGCAAGCCTCCCCCGCATGCTGGTACTTGGAGAACCACAAGTACCAGCATGCTACGGAAAAACGGGCCCGCTGGTACCTGTAGTACTACTACTAAAAAAATACCCAAAAAAAGACAAGACACACACACCGTGAAAGTAAAGATTTATTACATACATGCACACAAACATACATACATACTTACCTTATGTTCACACGAGGGTCTGTCCTCTTCTCCAGTAGAATCCAAGGGGTACCTGTTGAATAAATTCTACTCACCAGATCCCGGGTCCCAGGGTCCTCGGGGCAACCATTTGTAATCCAGGTACTTGAATAAAATAACAAAACGGATACCCGAGCCACGAACTGAAAGGGGCCCCATGTTTTCACATGGGACTCCTTTCCCCGAATGCCAGAAACCCACTCTGACTTCTGTCTAAGTGGGTTTCTTCAGCCAATCAGGGAGCGTCACGTTGTAGCACTCTCCTGATCGGCTGTGTGCTCCTGTACTGAGTGACAGGCGGCACACGGCAGTGTTACAATTTAGCGCCTATGCGCTCCATTGTAACCAATGGTGGGAACTTTCTGCTCAGCGGTGACGTCACTTTAGGTCAACCGCAGGGCAGAAAGTTCCCACCATTGGTTACAATGGAGCGCATAGGCGCTACATTGTAACACTGCCGTGTGCCGCCTGTCATACAGTACAGGAGCACACAGCCGATCAGGAGGGTGCTACAACGTAGCGCTCCCTGATTGGCTGAAGAAACCCACTTAGACATCAGTCAGAGTGGGTTTCTGGCATTCGGGGAAAGGAGTCCCATGTGAAAACATGGGGCCCCTTTCAGTGCGTGGCTCGGCTCTCCGTTTTGTTATTTTATTCAAGTACCTGGATTACAAATGGTTGCCCCGCGGACCCTGGGACCCTGGATCTGGTGAGTAGAATTTATTCAACAGGTACCCCTTGGATTCTACTGGAGAAGAGGACCGACCTGCGTGTGAACATAAGGTAAGTATGTATGTATGTTTGTGTGCATGTATGTATAGAGATGAGCGCCGTAAATTTTTCGGGTTTTGTGTTTTGGTTTTGTGTTCGGTTCCGCGGCCGTGTTTTGGGTTCGACCGCGTTTTGGCAAAACCTCACCGAATTTTTTTTGTCGGATTCGGGTGTGTTTTGGATTCGGGTGTTTTTTTCAAAAAACACTAAAAAACAGCTTAAATCATAGAATTTGGGGGTCATTTTGATCCCAAAGTATTATTAACCTCAAAAACCATAATTTACACTCATTTTCAGTCTATTCTGAATACCTCACACCTCACAATATTATTTTTAGTCCTAAAATTTGCACCTAGGTCGCTGGATGACTAAGCTAAGCGACCCTAGTGGCCGACACAAACACCGGGCCCATCTAGGAGTGTCACTGCAGTGTCACGCAGGATGTCCCTTCCAAAAAACCCTCCCCAAACAGCACATGACGCAAAGAAAAAAAGAGGCGCAATGAGGTAGCTGTGTGAGTAAGATAAGCGACCCTAGTGGCCGACACAAACACCGGGCCCATCTAGGAGTGTCACTGCAGTGTCACGCAGGATGTCCCTTCCAAAAAACCCTCCCCAAACAGCACATGACGCAAAGAAAAAAAGAGGCGCAATGAGGTAGCTGTGTGAGAAAGATAAGCGACCCTAGTGGCCGACACAAACACCGGGCCCATCTAGGAGTGGCACTGCAGTGTCACGCAGGATGTCCCTTCCAAAAAACCCTCCCCAAACAGCACATGACGCAAAGAAAAATTAAAGAAAAAAGAGGTGCAAGATGGAATTGTCCTTGGGCCCTCCCACCCACCCTTATGTTGTATAAACAGGACATGCACACTTTAACCAACCCATCATTTCAGTGACAGGGTCTGCCACACGACTGTGACTGAAATGACGGGTTGGTTTGGACCCCCACCAAAAAAGAAGCAATTATTCTCTCCTTGCACAAACTGGCTCTACAGAGGCAAGATGTCCACCTTATCATCATCCTCCGATATATCACCGTGTACATCCCCCTCCTCACAGATTATCAATTCGTCCCCACTGGAATCCACCATCTCAGCTCCCTGTGTACTTTGTGGAGGCAATTGCTGCTGGTCAATGTCTCCACGGAGGAATTGATTATAATTCATTTTAATGAACATCATCTTCTCCACATTTTCTGGATGTAACCTCGTACGCCGATTGCTGACAAGGTGAGCGGCGGCACTAAACACTCTTTCGGAGTACACACTTGTGGGAGGGCAACTTAGGTAGAATAAAGCCAGTTTGTGCAAGGGCCTCCAAATTGCCTCTTTTTCCTGCCAGTATAAGTACGGACTGTGTGACGTGCCTACTTGGATGCGGTCACTCATATAATCCTCCACCATTCTTTCAATGGTGAGAGAATCATATGCAGTGACAGTAGACGACATGTCCGTAATCGTTGTCAGGTCCTTCAGTCCGGACCAGATGTCAGCATCAGCAGTCGCTCCAGACTGCCCTGCATCACCGCCAGCGGGTGGGCTCGGAATTCTGAGCCTTTTCCTCGCACCCCCAGTTGCGGGAGAATGTGAAGGAGGAGATGTTGACAGGTCACGTTCCGCTTGACTTGACAATTTTCTCACCAGCAGGTCTTTCAACCCCAGCAGACTTGTGTCTGCCGGAAAGAGAGATCCAAGGTAGGCTTTAAATCTAGGATCGAGCACGGTGGCCAAAATGTAGTGCTCTGATTTCAACAGATTGACCACCAGACTGCTACAGTAAGCTACTATACTATACTAGTAGTATGTACAAAGAAGAAAGAAAAAAAAAAACCACGGGTAGGTGGTATACAATTATGGATGGACTGCCGAGTGCCGACACAGAGGTAGCTACAGCCGTGGACTAACGTACTGTGTCTGCTGCTAATATAGACTGGATGATTGATAATGAGATGAAATCAATATATATATATGTATGTATATATAATATCACTAGTACTGCAGCCGGACAGGTAGATAATATATTTATTAGGTAATGATGACTGATGACGGACCTGCTGGACACTGTCAGCTCAGCAGCACCGCAGACTGCTACAGTAAGCTACTATACTCTATAGTAGTATGTACAAAGAAGAAAGAAAAAAAAAAAACCACGGGTAGGTGGTATACAATTATGGATGGACTGCCGAGTGCCGACACAGAGGTAGCTACAGCCGTGGACTAACGTACTGTGTCTGCTGCTAATATAGACTGGATGATTGATAATGAGATGAAATCAATATATATATATGTATGTATATATAATATCACTAGTACTGCAGCCGGACAGGTAGATAATATATTTATTAGGTAATGATGACTGATGACGGACCTGCTGGACACTGTCAGCTCAGCAGCACCGCAGACTGCTACAGTAAGCTACTATACTATAGTAGTATGTACAAAGAAGAAAGAAAAAAAAAAAACACGGGTAGGTGGTATACAATTATGGATGGACTGCCGAGTGCCGACACAGAGGTAGCTACAGCCGTGGACTAACATACTGTGTCTGCTGCTAATATAGACTGGATGATTGATAATGAGATGAAATCAATATATATATGTATGTATATATAATATCACTAGTACTGCAGCCGGACAGGTAGATAATATATTTATTAGGTAATGATGACTGATGACGGACCTGCTGGACACTGTCAGCTCAGCAGCACCGCAGACTGCTACAGTAAGCTACTATACTATAGTAGTATGTACAAAGAAGAAAGAAAAAAAAAAAACCACGGGTAGGTGGTATACAATTATGGATGGACTGCCGAGTGCCGACACAGAGGTAGCTACAGCCGTGGACTAACGTACTGTGTCTGCTGCTAATATAGAGTCTAGAGTAGACTGGATGATAAATTATTGATAATGAGATGAAATCAATATAATATCACTAGTACTGCAGCCGGACAGGTACTATATATATTTATTATGTAATGACTGATGACGGACCTGCTGGACACTGTCAGGTCAGCACAGCACCGCAGACTGCTACAGTAAGCTACTATAGTAGTATGTATAAAGAAGAATGAAAAAAAAAAAAACCACGGGTAGGTGGTATACAATATTATATATATATATATATATATATTATATACAATTATATATATATATATATATATATATATTAAACTGGTGGTGATTGATTATTAAACTGGTGGTCACTTCAGGTCACGTTGCAACTTGCAACTAGTACTCCGAGGCCTAAGCAGACAATCACAAAATATATTATTATACTGGTGGTCAGTGTGGTCACAACAATGGCAGTGTGGCACTGACTCTGGCAGCAAAAGTGTGCACTGTACGTTATATGTACTCCTGAGTCCTGCTCTCAGACTCTAACTGCTCCCCACTGTCAGTGTCTCCCCCACAAGTCAGATAATACACTTACAGTCACACTATCTAATCTATAAATATCACTTCAGCAAGTAGTATAGTAGTATACAGTATAGTAGTACTCCTCCTAATAATGCTCCCCAAAATACTGTGTCTCTCTCTTCTCTAAACGGAGAGGACGCCAGCCACGTCCTCTCCCTATGACTCTCAATGCACGTGTGAAAATGGCGGCGACGCGCGGCTCCTTATATAGAATCCGAGTCTCGCGTTAGAATCCGAGCCTCGCGAGAATCCGACAGCGTGATGATGACGTTCGGGCGCGCTCGGGTTAGCCGAGCAAGGCGGGAAGATCCGAGCCTGCTCGGACCCGTGTAAAAAACCTGAAGTTCGGGCGGGTTCGGAGTCAGAGGAACCGAACCCGCTCATCTCTAGTATGTAATAAATCTTTACTTTCACGGTGTGTGTGTCTTGTCTTTTTTTGGGTATTTTTTTAGTAATAGTACTACAGGTACCAGCGGGCCCGTTTTTCCGCTGCATGCTGGTACTTGTGGTTCCCCAAGTACCAGCATGCGGGGGAGGCTTGCTGGGCCTTGTAGTACTGCTACTAAAAACAATATCTTTTCATTATCACAAAAGGCTATCAGCCCCCCCATCCGCAGCCCATTGGATGGGGGGGGGGACAGCCTCGGGCTTCACCCCTGGCCCTTGGGTGGCTGGGGGGGGGGACCCCTTGATTGAAGGGGTCCCCACTCCCCCAGGGTACCCCGGCCAGGGGTGACTAGTTGGATTTTTGATGCCACGGCCGCAGGGCACTATATAAAAGTGACCCCCGGCTGTGGCATTATCTGTCCAGCTAGTGGAGCCCGGTGCTGGTTTTAAAAATACGGGGGACCCCTACTCTTTTTGTCCCCCGTATTTTTGGAACCAGGACCAGGCGCAGAGCCCGATGCTGGTTGCTTAAATATGGGGGAACCCCTGTCATTTCCCCCCCCATATTTCTGCAACCAGGATCGGCTCAAAGAGCCCGAGGCTGGTTATGCTTAGGAGGGGGGACCCCACGCAATTTTTTTGGAGAAAATAATCACTTTCCCACCCCTTCCCACTGATATACATGCACGGATCTCATGGATCCGTGCATGCCTATCCAATCACGAATAAAAAAAGCAGGTCTGTTTTTTTTAAGCACTTTTTTACGAGTTGTAATTTTTCACGGCAGTGTTTTTTTTTTTTTTGCTTTGCACTTCTTAGTAAATGACCGAGATTCATACTTAAACAGCCGCGTTTTGACCGATGGTGTATTCATTCGTGATTTTTTTCCTAGGACTTCCAAATATTACGAATGCCCTCATCACTGCCGTGATTTGAGTTTAGTAAATTACCGAGATGACACTTTGATGAAAAAACGGCATCTCGGTCAAAATCGGGACCTTAGTAAATTTACCCCAATGTGTCAACAACTCTGGTGCTGGAATCATGTACACCAGGTTTTGTTTTTAATAAAAAAGCAGATGTTCAGTATCTCATGAATGAATGCTCATTAGTACAAGGCTATGAGACATATACTGGCCAGCAACACTTATTTCACTACAGTAAAATGAGTAGTTTAATAGCTTTAATTGTATAATTAGTTTAAGTTGTGCATTACATACTATATTTGAGGCTATTATTATACAGTGGCAAACGCAGGATTTTCATGGGGGGGGGGGGGGGTTCTGAAGATATATATATATATATAGGTACACACATGCATACACACAGCACAGTATGTAAACACACACACATATATATATATATATACACACACACATACAGTACATCTGTGTACATAGACATACATACACACACATACATACTGTACAGTAGCATACTTACAAACACAGCATACATACATACATGCACACAGCATACGTACTTGCACAGCATACATTCAAGCAGCATACATACATGCAGAGACACACAGTATACATGCACACACCACACATACATGCATAGACACACAATATACATGCACACACAGTATACATACTGTACAGCATAGACACACAGTATACATGCACACATACATAAACACAGCTTACATGCATACATACATAAACATAGTATACATGCACACAGCACACATATATACACACACAATATACAGTACATGCACACATACATACATACATACATACATACACACACACACAATATACATGCACACAGTACATATACACACACCCAATAACAGGAAGCACAGCCCCCAGCACCTATACACATGACATGCTTCTTGCATAAACAGTGCTGGCTGGGGGAGGTACATGCTGCACCAATCACTGCAGCAATTTATTTTCAGAGTGCCCCCTCCTTCAATCCCTGACATACAGTATGTAGTAGATGCACCTGGCTGCTGCAGATTCAGTGTGTGTGCGTGATGAACAAAGCAGACACTGCCTGACCCGACTCTGTTTCAAAGTCCCTTGGCTTCTACTGCCTGAGAGGAGCTGCGCGCTTTGCTGCAGCTCCCCCTACAGGCAGCCGGCAGCCAGCTTCTCACTGTCACTCGGATACTGACAGTGGAGCCGAGGAGGGAGCTGCAGCAACGTGAGCTTCTCTTTCTAAAAAACCCCAAAACATTGTCCACTAGCACCGACAGATCGGCGGCCAGGGGGGGTTTCTAGTTACTCGGAACCCCCCCCTGCGTGCGCGTATGTTATACTACTATTAACACTTATGTTTGTCCTCTTTTAGTAGGGTATTTCATTAATCAAAGCTTGAAAAAATATAAAATTGTGAGATATAAAATACTAACCAATCAGCTCCTAACTGTAATGTTTCAAACACAGCCTGTAAAAATGTAAAGTAGAAGCAAATTGGCTAGTACTTTATCTCTCACCAAGCTGTGCTAAATACCACCCTGCAACTCTGCATTTTATTATGACTTTTTATCGTGCGATAGATTAGACTTAATTTTAGTGGGAATATGGTATCGGTATTTATCGGTAAAGTATAGAGAGAGATAAGGTGGAGAGATATAAAGCACTAACCAGTCAGTTCCTAACTCTCATTTTACAGGCTGTGTTTGAAGAATTACAGTTAGGAGCTGATTGGCTAGAGCTTTATTTTTCTCTACTTTACCTCTCTCCATGCCTAAATAAATACCCCCATAATAATAACAACAACAATAATAATAATAATAATAATAATAATAATAATTTTATTTATATAGCGCTCTTTCTCCAACAGGACTCAATGCATTTTGCAGGCATAAAAAACAAAGCACATACTCAAAAAAATGAAGTAATACAGAAGTAAAAAACAAAACCTAGAGCGCATAATAAGTGTAATGTAGGGTTGATACATACATTTTGGGTAATAACTTCCATGAGTTAAATATTCCACCCACCAAAGGTATCATGTGAGGCAGCCTTGTTGGGTGCACTACGTAGTCTTAATCTGGGTAGAATAGGTTCCTCTCAGGGAATACATACTAATTACCTATGGCTGGGATCCGTGCTGTCATGAACCCGACAGCAGGCTCTCAGCCACCAGTATGTCGGCAGCGGGGCGAACAATACAAAGACCCTTACGGGCTTGCTGCCCTTGCCACGCTGTGGGCACGGTGGTTTGCTGCGCTCGCCACAGAATCTTTACTGTGCTGTGGACACCCATAGAGGGAGAAAAGACTGTGGTACCGGCATTTAACCCACTGTCAGGATTCCGGCATTCGGAATTGTGACAGCCAGGATCATGATAGGCAGTTTCTTGTAGAGTGCCCTTTTATACCAGGCAGAGCCCTCTTTTACACATTGCACCAGATAGAGCCCCCTTTTACACATTATGCCAGGTAGAGTCCCCTTTTACAAAAGGTAGAGCTTCCTTTTATACACTGCGCCAGATAGATCCTCCTTTTACACATTATGCCAGGTAGAGTCCACTTTTACACACTGCATCAGGTAAAGCTCCCTTTTACACACTGCGACAGGTAGAGCCCCCTTTTACACACTGCACCAGGTAGAGATCACTTTTATACATTGCACCAGATAGAGCCCCCTGTTGCACACTGTGCCACTTAGAGCCCCCTGTTACACATTACACCAGGTAGAGTCCTTTTTTACACCAGTTAGAGCTCCCTTTTACACATTGCGCCAGGTAGAGCCCCCTTTTACACATTATGCTAGGTAGAGTCCCCTTTTACACACTGCATCAGGTAGAGCTCCCTTTTACACACTGCGCCAGGTAGAGCCCCCCTTTTACACATTGCACTAGGTACAGCCCTCTCTTACACATTGTGCCAGGTAGAGCCCCCTTTTACACATTATGCTAGGTATAGTCCCCTTATACAATGCCAGGTAGAGCCCATTTTACACACTGCATCAAGTAGAGCTCCCTTTTACACACTGCACCAGGTAGAGGCCCCTTTTACACAGTGCACCAGGTAGGTCTCCCTTTTACACACTGCACCAGGTAGAGCCCCCTTACACATTGTGCCAGGTAGAGTCCCATTTTACACAATATGCCAGGTAGAGCCCTCCTTTACACATTATGCCATGTAGAGTCAGCTTTTACATGTTAAGCCAGGCAGAGTCCCATTTTACAATGCCAGGTAGAGCTCCTTTTACACATTGCAACAGGTAGAGCCCCCTTTTATACTTTGCACCAGGTAAAGCCCCCTTTTACACATAGCACTCAGTAGAGCCCCCTTTTACACATTACGCAAGGTAGAGTCCCCTTTTACGCCAGGTGGAGCCCCTTTTACACATTGTACCAGGTAGAGCCCCCTTTTACACATTATGGCAGGTAGAGTCCCCTTATACAATGCCAGGTAGAGTCCCCTTTTACACATTGTGCCAGGTAGAGCCCCCTTTTAAAATGTGTGTGTGTGTCTGTGTTCTACTTACATCTGCCTCCGGAGTAGCTGCTTCTCCATTTTCTGGCCTCACCCATCTCTCTGTTCTTCTTTGTCCATGTGGGTGCTGCTGGCAGTACTGTGCGCACAGTGCATGTGCATTATGTGCAAGGCACAGCTAGCACACCGATAGTTACGGCCCTGCATGTGTAGTGGCATAGGGCGGAAGTACTCTTCGAATAAAAAAGTGCCCCAAACAGAAGTTTTTTGTTCTGTCTGCCTGGCCTCTTTTCAAGGTAGAATCTTCCTCTGTGTACCCATTACAATTACTCTTTGGGAGCACCACCAATAGCTATCATTACTTGCTCATAAATACCAGTGGCTTTATATTATATGTACATTTTTTTTTAAATTGTAATTTATGATTCTAATATTCTGTGCAGAATCAATTAATAGTCTTGGTTTGTGCCAATGTCTAATCTTATATCAGACCAGATTATTATTTATTGCCTTTGGATATGATTGCCTAATGATATAACTGTATCTATGATTTAATAGCAGAGGGATTTTCTCAAAATTAGACACACCTGTTGCCATTTGGTTTTTCCATACATTTTAAAAATATTACGAGATACAAGTTAACATGCTAGATCTTAGCTTCTAATTACCATCTGTACTCTGGGTCATCATTAGGTTCATGTTTCCTATCCTACACCTTAATTATAGATAATTTTAGACAGAAGGCATATTAATGCTAAAACAAACAAATAAAGTGCATAAATTCAAATAATCCCTCTTAAAGACTTACCTGTAAAGTTTACTTTCAGCAAATAATCCTTGTAGAGTTTCTTACCATCTACAGTTTTCATGGCATCACACAGATGGGTGGTATTTGAGCACAGAGCCTGTTGCATTTTATGCAGGGCATGTGCCATTGCATATACTGCATTTACCACAAACATAATTTTAGATTCTTGTTCATAATTAGAGCTGTTGATATTCAGGTGCCTGTCACATGGTTTTTCTGTTTTGTTGTGCAGGCTACATTGAAATTTTTGTTGCCAAAAATCCCTAAACCATGGATTGCGATGATTATTGTTGGGGTTAAGGCTTTTAAAGTACTTGTCAAATTCTTTAACAGGATGTGAAGCAAGTTCTAAAGTAATTGCCCCATATGCTATGTGTTCGTTGCCTTTAACAATACTTTCTTGAGCTCCCCACCCATCACTGGCAATCCAAGTAAAAGAAGCATTAAACCTGTTGGCAGCAGCCAGAAGTTCTCTGGTATCATCACTCCGCATGAAAAGAACCACAACTTTTGCATTTGGCTTTTGTAATAGTTCTCTTATTGCATTGTCATATGACTTTTTAATATTTGATCTCCCAACTTTTTCAGAAGTGGCAATGCAAATGTTTCTCATTCTTGCTTCTTGTTCAAACGCTTCAATTCCTGTCTCCCCATAATCTCCTTCAGAGGCAACAGTAGACACATATGTCCAATTAAAGAAACGTAAAATTTCAGCCATCGCTTTTGCCTGATAGAAGTCTGGTGGCACTGTTCTTGCAAAGTAGTCATAACGTGACTTGTCACTAAGTTTGGCACTGGTGGAAGCATAGCTTATTTGAGGAATATGGAAGAGTCTCAGCAAATTAGCGACCTGCAAATACAAAATTCACAAAGCATTAAAATATAATACAACCTTTTTCACTAAGGTTATAGACAATGCTTTAGCTCAATATTTTCTAACCCAGATCCTCAAACACAACTGTTTTTAAATAGTAACCTTTGATAATAACTGATCCAGCCAAAGAGGTAAATTATGCTGTATAAAAGAAAATAAAAATGTCCAAAGCATGGACTTTCTGAGATAGTTGGAATGTTAGGGCATGCTGGTTTTATTGTTGGAGTTGCAGCTGTTGTATCTCTTCCTCTGTCTCAATGGGCTGTAACTTTTCATTTGGCAGCAAACAGTAGGTATCACTGCTGGCACTAATTACCTAATAGTGTTGAATTTAGCTAATAATCCTGAGCCCAGCTTCCTGAGCAACAAGAACAAGAGATACCATGGAGTGAAACCTAGCTGGTTTTGTAGAATCACTTTGAAGATGCACTGGTTCCAAACAAATAAAATAGAGAAAAAATTCTATTGTTGTAAAATTGATAACAGACAGAACTCTTGACTTAACAGCATAAAACATTACAACCATATATTTATGATTCTTATAATCTGACTTCCAAATGAACTACTTCATATCTGGACGTAGTTTTCCAGAACTATGTTTATGTGTTTATAATGCATCAATCTCTTGTCAAAAACATTTTTATAGCTTTAGTTACCTAAGAAAAAACAAAATAAAAAATCCTTTTATTTTTGAACAGATATCCCCAGCCAGCCTAATGATATATAAAAGGTTTAGGTTTGAGCTTTGCAGCCCAAGCTTTGTTTTTTTATGTTAATTACTTAATTGTAAACCAACTGTAATAAGCAGTCAACATAACAAGCATACTGCAATCACATTAAGCATACTATTATTAACTTATAATTAAGAAAATATAATAATAATAATAATTATAATAATTACCAAGAAAAGATTACTTCTCAGAATGAAATAGTATAACAAACGTACAAGTGTAAAAAATAAAACACAATAGTAAAATGAGGAAATTCTAATGTATTAAAAAGAATAAAAGGACTTTCCATAATCTCAATGGTTAACAACTTTTGTGCCATTATTATTATCTTAGTATTCTAGAATAAGATGGATTGCTGGTTATCATGTCGGGTGTTACAAGGTTTTCTTTACCCTTTAACTCTTGTTTACTTCACATCTTCTTGTCTCTTAAATTTGTCACCCCTTTCACACTTTCTTCACTTCTCTCTCCATCACTCCTATCATGCTGTATCTTATCTCTGTCCCTTTTATCCTGACTCATCTCTGTCACCCTTGCCCTTCATCTCTTATCTCCATCTTCCTACCACCCCTTGTCCCCATATCTAATCTCTGTCCCCCTCATCCCCCTATCACTGTTTCTCTCATAGCTGTCCACCACAACTGTACCCTTTCTCTCATCACTGTCCCCTCAACCCCTCCAATCTCTTTTAGCTCTGTCCCTAATGTCAGTTTTGCTAATCTCAATTCCCTGCCCTTTCTCCCCCTGTCAGTCTCTCTTGCCTGTCCCTAGTTTTCACCCTTGTGTTTGGGCGAAAGCACAGGGGGAGCACACTGTTAGGACAGGTCTGTTTCCTTCTGTCAGCATCTGCAGCCATCTTAGGTAGTGAGGAGGGATGCATGTGTGGAAGGCAGGTGGAAGTGCTTACAGGAGGGATCAGTCCTTCCCTAAAAGTGCTAGGGTGAGAAGAGAGATTGAGAGGAAAGCAAAAGAAGGCATGCAACATACCTTTGCAAAACCATGTTGCTTCGCAGAAAGATTTAGATTTAGGAGGGTTATATCCAAAATATAAATCAGTGTAAAAATAAATATATCCAACATACATGGGGCACAGAC
Organism: Pseudophryne corroboree; assembly: GCF_028390025.1. Taxonomy (NCBI): domain Eukaryota; kingdom Metazoa; phylum Chordata; class Amphibia; order Anura; family Myobatrachidae; genus Pseudophryne; species Pseudophryne corroboree. The sequence continues at coordinate 410,310,600 of NC_086449.1, forward strand.
AGAGGCATCACTAGGGGGGGAGGTGTATCATACCCAGGTATCACCCTCCGAGGGGTTTACACTAAAATGCTATCATACAGCTCCTGGCTCCTGTCTATTAGTATCCTTAGCAATGGGGAAAAAATCCCATTGCCTCTGCCCACTTGTACCCAATATTTTAGAATGTTCCAACCATTATGGTAATTGTTATCCCCAATAAGTTTCCACCTTTACTAATGCCATCTGTACTCAATGTGAGCAGTAACAACTTTAAAAGATAAAAAAGCATTTCTGTCTGCCCTTACCTTTGACCAAGTCAAACATGATAATTTAATTCAGGAAGCAGATTTGCCTCCTCTGTCTCAGACACAATCGGAAACACAGGCGGAGAAATCACACTTGAAGTTATTGCAGCCATTTCCCAACTTCAGTTACATAAAATTCCAGGTCCTGGTGGCTTTTCCAATGAATACTATAAAATACTAAAGCCACATATTGCCCCTACTCTAGTGGAATTGTTAAATTACATTCTCTATAACCACACTGCTATCGACCTCCTTCTAGGTATACTGCAAAATGACACATTAAGGGAATCACCATTGGCAAAAAAGAAAAACTAACTGCCTTTGCAAATGACATTCTATTATACATATCCAACTCCTCTGACTCATTTGCTCACATAACTGAACAATTATTCAGGGAAGTGTCTGGATTTGCTGTCAACTGGGCCATCTATTGCATTATGTTTGGATAGAGACAATGCTAGTCCCGTTGGAGTGGATGGTGTTTCATTGTCTTGGCGATCATATCTCTTTACTCATCTGGGGGTTAAAATTCCAAAAAACCTGAGACTTCTCTGTAACCTTAACTTCCTACATCAGTTGGGTAAGATTTCTGTTGAGCTAGAGAGCTGGAAATCCCTCCACATTTCATACACTGGAAGGGCAAACTTAATCAAAATGATAACATTTCCCCGCCTTATGTATCTGATGCAGGTCTTGCCATTGCCACTGGCTCCTAAGGATATTACAGATACTCATTTTATTTTTTGCTGTTTAATTTGGCAAGTAAAAAGGCCATGTATTGTCTTATTGAAATTAGGACAACCAAAATCAAATGGTGGTATTATTTTCCCTAATGTATTTCCAGATGACCCTTTTACATTATCTCATGGATTGACTCCATGGTTAGGAAGACTATAGTAATACTTCCCTGGAGAGTAGATTTTTGGAGGGGGGAGATTTGATAACCTTTTTACACCTCCATGATCAAAAGGTCCCTACTCACATGAGAGAGAACCCGTTGCCCTGGCCTCCCAGGAAATTGTAGACAAAACTTAAATGTGCATAGGTCCCTCTATCTTTGTTTTATGTCCAACCCTGACTTTCAGGAGGGTCATGCTAGGCACCCTTTCAACATCTTAAGAATGGGAGGGGTAATAAATACTGGATTGATAGTTGAAATACAGTATCAGCTAAATGTCCTCTCACATTCCAGGAGGCAACTGAGAAGTACCCCCTACTAACTGCATACCCTGTAGCTTTTCTCTTGGCCCATCATTACACCAGTCTAACCATTCACCACTTTTATCAAGCCGACTGGTCAAATATTATGGATACCTTTCTCCAGCACACAATAGGGAGAAAAGTGATTTTTGTGCCCTATAGACATCTACAACATTTCTTAATATATTCTGTTTCTCAAGGTGACCCTCAGACATGGACTTCACAGCTTCTGAGCCTGCAGGTTGATGATTTATAAAAACCTCACACCAGATCATGTCATATGCTTTCCTCTACCATGTACACAGAGATGTTTCTCAATATGTTGCACAAATCCTACCTGTCCCCACATAGGATATTTCTAATTGGGCTTTCTACAACCCACTCCTGTTTCAAGTGTGGCCAGCCACAGGCCGATATATTTCATTGTTTATGGTCATGTCCGCTAATTCATAAATTCTGGTTGCAAGTGCTCAATTACTCCCAAGACCATTTGTTTAATTATATGGCAAGACCATTTGTTTAATTATATGGGGTATATGCAATAGCGGGCGAATTGGCAAAAAAGGCGAATTCCGGGCCGTTTTCGCCTCCAAAAATCAATTCGCCTATGCAGTGCAGTCATTTTTCGCAAAAAAACGGCCCGTCAAAATTCGCCTTTTCTCAATTCGCCTTTTTCCGAATTCGCCTTTTCTGCAATGGTACAGATGCTGCAATTCGCCTCCAGCATATTCAATTCAAGTTTGGAAATTCGCCTGCAGTGTTTTTTGACAGCAAATTCGCGATTTTCACTCCGCCACACTTTGGAGGGTGAAAACAATTAAAAAAATTTTAAACATGGTTTTTTTTGTGTTTTTTTTTTTGGGAATAGCAGATCTATTTATATTAGAAGGGATTAGGTTTTTTTTTTTTTTTGGGGGGAGGCACAAATATTATTTTTATATTTTTTAAAATATTATTATTTTTTTTTTATTTTTTTATTGCTGGAACGGTAAAATCAGAAAAAAAAATGGCGTGGGGTCCCCCCTCCAAAGCATAACCAGCCTCGGGCTCATTGAGCTGGTCCTGGTTCTAAAAATGCGGGGAAAAAATTGACAGGGGATCCCCCGTATTTTTAAAACCAGCACCGGGCTCTGCGCCTGGTGCTGGTGCCAAAAATACGGGGGACAAAAAGAGTAGGGGTCCCCCGTATTTTTAACACCAGCATCGGGCTCCACTAGCTGGACAGATAATGCCACAGCCGGGGGTCACTTTTATGCCGTGCCCTGCGGCCGTGGCATCAAATATCCAACTAGTCACCCCTGGCCGGGGTACCCTGGGGGAGTGGGGACCCCTTCAATCAAGGGGTCCCCCCCCCCCAGCCACCCAAGGGCCAGGGGTGAAGCCCGAGGCTGTCCCCCCCCATCCAATGGGCTGCGGATGGGGGGGCTGATAGCCTTTGTGTTAAAAAAAAAAGATATTGTTTTTTCCATTAGTACTACAAGTCCCAGCAAGCCTCCCCTGCAAGCTGGTACTTGGAGAACCACAAGTACCAGCATGCGGGTGAAAAACGGGCCCGCTGGTACCTGTAGTTCTAATGGAAAAAAAATACCCAAATAAAAACAGGACACAGACACCGTCGACAGTAAAACTTTATTACACACTGCCGACACACACATACTTACCTATGTTCACACGCCGACATCGGTCCTCTTCTCCCTGTAGAATCCACGGATACCTGAAAAGCAAAGTTCAATATACTCACCTTAACCAGGGTCCAGAGATAAATCCACGTACTTGGCAAAAAAATAAAACGCATTTACCCGCACCAAAAACGGACTGAAAGGGGTCCCATGCTGACACATGGGACACCTTTCCACGAATAAGACCTGTCAGTGAAAGCTGTCACTGACAGGTCCCTAAGCCAATCAGGAAGCGCAACTTCGTTGCTCTCACCTGATTGGCTGATCGCTGTGACAGCGCATCGCACAGCTCCCTCCATTATATTCAATGGTGGGAACTTAGCGGCTAGCGGTGAGGTCACCCGCCGGTCAGCGGCTGACCGGCGGGTGACCCCACCGCTAGCCGCTAAGTTCCCACCATTGAAAGTAATGGAGCGGCTTTGCGAGGCGCTGTCAGAGTACAGACGGCGTCCAGCCAATCAGGTGAGCGCCACGGCAGTAGCGCTTCCTGATTGGCTGAAGGGACATCAGTGACAGGAGTCACGTGATGTCCCGGCATTCGGGGAAAGGATTCTAATGTGAAAACATTGGACCCCTTTCATTAGTCCGGTGGAGCGGGTGTTCGGTTTGTTTTTTTACAAAGTACGTGGATTTACCTCTGGACCTCTGGACGCTGGAAGGTGAGTATAATTTTTTGACAGGTACCCTCGGATCGTCGGAGATCGTTGCAGTCGGCGTGTCAACACAGGTAAGTATGTGTGTGTCGGTGTATGAAATAAAGTTTTACTATCAAGGTGTGTGTGTCCTGTTTTTATTTGGGTATTTTTTCCCCAGTAGTACTACAGGTACCAGCGGGCCCGTTTTTCTCCCGCATGCTGGTACTTGTGGTTCTCCAAGTACCAGCTTGCGGGGGAGGCTTGCTGGGACTTGTAGTACTAATGGAAAAAACAATATCTTTTTTTTTATCACAAAGGCTATCAGCCCCCCCATCCGCAGCCCATTGGATGGGGGGGGACAGCCTCGGGCTTCACCCCTGGCCCTTGGGTGGCTGGGGGGGGGGGACCCCTTGATTGAAGGGGTCCCCACTCCCCCAGGGTACCCCGGCCAGGGGTGACTAGTTGGATATTTGATGCCACGGCCGCAGGGCACGGCATAAAAGTGACCCCCGGCTGTGGCATTATCTGTCCAGCTAGTGGAGCCCGATGCTGGTGTTAAAAATACGGGGGACCCCTACTCGTTTTGTCCCCCGTATTTTTGGCACCAGCATCAGGCGCAGAGCCCGGTGCTGGTTTTAAAAATACGGGGGATCCCTGCCCGATTTTTCCCCTGCATTTTTAGAACCAGGACCAGCTCGATGAGCCCGAGGCTGGTTATGCTTTGGAGGGGGGACCCCACGCCATTTTTTTTTCGGGTTTTTCCCCATTTTTTCCCGTTTTTAAAAATCGCGGCAAAATCCGCCAAATCGGCCGATTTTCGCCCGCGACTCTGGCGAATCCGTTTTTCATTGCATATGGTGAATTCCGGAAGCCACCTTCCGGAATTCACCTGACGAATTTGGTCGAATTGAAAAAACGGCGATAATTGCCGCGATTTCGCCCGCTATTGCATATACCCCTATGGCTTTAACCCCTGAATAGGCTCTGTTTGGCATTTTCCCTAGAGGGCTTCAAATTTCAAAGGGCGGCAGATGACTTTTACTGGCGGTCAGCGCAGCTGCCCAAAAGTCTATTTTGCAGGTCATAAATCCTAAATTATTTTACCTTTTTTGTTTGGCATGGGGGGGGAGGTAGTGCAAGAACTGGAGGCCAAAAACGAGAATTTTTTTTTAAATGTGGGAGAGTTTCATTGTGACTCTTTCCATAGATAACCAAAACCATATTTGAAATTCCTTATGTAGTACATTCTGGTATCTTCTGCAGATGGTTGAGGGTGTCCCTCTAATTTAAATGTAATTGTGGGGGGAAGTAGAGGTGAGCAAACTTTATTTTGTTAAGTCCCAATCTGATTTAATTGTAACTTTTGTACTTGTTTGTCACCATTTGGGCCTACTTATGTATACTATTTCTGTGACTGAATGACCATATGTCCAAACATAAATATAACACTTATGTTTAATTGGTCTGTTGTATTCCATCATGTTAGGCTTTATGCTGCATTATGTTTCAATATACTATGATTTATAGTTATACATTGCTTCAATAAAAATATATATATTAAAAAAAGTATTTTTTTTAAATACTGTATAACTATACAGGAATTACAGTACTTGTAAACACTAGCATCAATAATTCAACAATTAAACATATTAATACATTAAATATTTGTATTATAATTTAACCAGTATTAGTGATAGATAAGCAATACATAAATTTCCTAGTGGCAGCCATTGCTCTAGAGAGAGCTGCCTAATGCACAAAATCCAATACAGAGGGTCCCCTAGTTATCACTATATGATACAGAGCGCATCCTTGTAATTGCCCTTCAACACAACGTTTGTCCTTATGACCATGTTACAATGCAGAAAGCATTCAAGTGACTGCAGTCAAAGAATCTCCTTATCATGGTCCTCATAATTAATTTCCTTACATAGTGGCTGTTCTTGTATTGATAGAAACATAGAATTTGACAGCAGATAAGAACCACTTGGCCCATCTAGTCTGCCCCTTTTTTTTTACCATATTTTTATCTCAAACCTTATTTGATCCTTTTTTCTTTCTTAGGATATCCTTATGTCTATCCCATGCATGTTTAAATTGCTCTACTATCTTAGCCTCTACCACCTCTGATGGGAGTCTATTCCACTTGTCCACTACCCTTTCTGTGAAGTAATTTTTCCTCATATTTCCCCTGAACCACCCCTTCCCCCAGTCTCAGTACATGTCCTTGTGTCCTGTTGCTTCTCTTTATTTGAAGAATGTTTCCCTCCTGGACTTTGTTAAAACCTTTATTATATTTGAAAGTGTCTATTATGTCCAGGGGTGTATCTGGAGAGGAGTGGACCCGTGTGCAGTCTCCGGGTGTGAGCCCCCTCCTCTCCAGTCCCGTAGCTGGCAGCTTTCCCTTCTCTGCTCCAAACTCTACATATTGAGATTAGTGATGTGCACCGGACATTTTTTGGGTTTTGTGTTTTGGTTTTGGATTCGGTTCCGCGGCCGTGTTTTGGATTCGGACGCGTTTTGGCAAAACCTCCCTGAAAATTTTTTGTCGGATTCGGGTGTGTTTTGGATTCGTTTTTTTTTTACAAAAAACCCTAAAAAACAGCTTAAATCATAGAATTTGGGGGTAATTTTGATCCCATGGTATTATTAACCTCAATAACCATAATTTACACTCATTTTCAGTCTATTCTGAACACCTCACACCTCACAATATTATTTTTAGTCCTAAAATTTGCACCGAGGTCGCTGGATGGCTAAGCTAAGCGACCCAAGTGGCCGACACAAACACCTGGCCCATCTAGGAGTGGCACTGCAGTGTCAGGCAGGATGGCACTTCAAAAAAATTGTCCCCAAACAGCACATGATGCAAAGAAAAAAAGAGGCGCACCAAGGTCGCTGTGTGACTAAGCTAAGCGACCCAAGTGGCTGACACAAACACCTGGCCCATCTAGGAGTGGCACTGCAGTGTCAGACAGGATGGCAGATTAAAAAAATTGTCCCCAAACAGCAAATGATGCAAAGAAAAAAAGAGGCGCAATGAGGTCGCTGTGTGACTAAGCTAAGCGACACAAGTGGCCGACACAAACACCTGGCCTATCTAGGAGTGGCACCTAAGGCAAAACCTCCCTGAAAATGTTTTGTCGGATTCGGGTGTTTTTTTACAAAAAACCCTCAAAACAGCTTAAATCATAGAATTTGGGGGTCATTTTGATCCCATAGTATTATTAACCTCAATAACCATAATTTCCACTCATTTTCAGTCCATTCTGAACACCTCACACCTCACAATATTATTTTTAGTCCTAAAATTTGCACCGAGGTCGCTGGATGGCTAAGCTAAGCGACACAAGTGGCCGACACAGACACCTGGCCCATCTAGGAGTGACACTGCAGTGTCAGACAGGATGGCACTTCAAAAAAATAGTCCCCAAACAGCACATGATGCAAAGAAAAAAAGAGGCGCAATGAGGTAGCTGTGTGACTAAGCTAAGCGACCCAAGAGGCCGACACAAACACCAGGCCCATCTAGGAGTGGCATTGCAGTGTCAGACAGGATGGCACTTCAAAAAAATAGTCCCCAAACAGCACATGATGCAAAGAAAAAAAGAGGCACACCAAGGTCGCTGTGTGACTAAGCTAAGCGACACAAGTGGCCGACACAAACACCTGGCCCATCTAGGAGTGGCACTGCAGTGTCAGGCAGGATGGCACTTCAAAAAAATAGTCCTCAAACAGCATATGATGCAAAGAAAAAAAGAGGCGCCCCAAGGTCGCTGTGTGACTAAGCTAAGCGACACAAGTGGCCGACACAAACACCTGGCCCATCTAGGAGTGGCACTGCAGTGTCAGGCAGGATGGCACTTCAAAAAAATTGTCCCCAAACAGCACATGATGCAAAGAAAAATGAAAGAAAAAAGAGGTGCAAGATGGAATTGTCCTTGGGCCCTCCCATCCACCCTTATGTTGTATAAACAGGACATGCACACTTTAACGAACCCATCATTTCAGCGACAGGGTCTGCCACACGACTGTGACTGAAATGACTGGTTGGTTTGGGCCCCCACCAAAAAAAGAAGCAATCAATCTCTCCTTGCACAAACTGGCTCTACAGAGGCAAGATGTCCACCTCATCATCTTCCTCCGATTCCTCACCCCTTTCACTGTGTACATCCCCCCTCCTCACAGATTATTAATTCGTCCCCACTGGAATCCACCATCTCAGGTCCCTGTGTACTTTGTGGAGGCAATTGCTGCTCGTGAATGTCTCCACGGAGGAATTGATTATAATTCATTTTGATGAACATCATCTTCTCCACATTTTCTGGAAGTAACCTCGTACGCCGATTGCTGACAAGGTGAGCGGCTGCACTAAACACTCTTTCGGAGAACACACTGGAGGGAGGGCAACTTAGGTAGAATAAAGCCAGTTTGTTCAAGGGCCTCCAAATTGCCTCTTTTTCCTGCCAGTATACGTACGGACTGTCTGACGTGCCTACTTGGATGCGGTCACTCATATAATCCTCCACCATTCTTTCAATGGTGAGAGAATCATATGCAGTGACAGTAGACGACATGTCAGTAATTGTTGGCAGGTCCTTCAGTCCGGACCAGATGTCAGCACTCGCTCCAGACTGCCCTGCATCACCGCCAGCGGGTGGGCTCAGAATTCTTAGCCTTTTCCTCGCACCCCCAGTTGCGGGAGAATGTGAAGGAGGAGATGTTGACGGGTCACGTTCCGCTTGACTTGACAATTTTCTCACCAGCAGGTCTTTGAACCTCTGCAGACTTGTGTCTGCCGGAAAGAGAGATACAACGTAGGTTTTAAATCTAGGATCGAGCACGGTGGCCAAAATGTAGTGCTCTGATTTCAACAGATTGACCACCCGTGAATCCTGGTTAAGCGAATTAAGAGCTCCATCCACAAGTCCCACATGCCTAGCGGAATCGCTCTGTTTTAGCTCCTCCTTCAATGTCTCCAGCTTCTTCTGCAAAAACCTGATGAGGGGAATGACCTGACTCAGGCTGGCAGTGTCTGAACTGACTTCACGTGTAGCAAGTTCAAAGGGTTGCAGAACCTTGCACAACGTTGAAATCATTCTCCACTGCGCTTGAGTCAGGTGCATTCCCCCTCCTTTGCCTATATCGTGGCCAGATGTATAGGCTTGAATGGCCTTTTGCTGCTCCTCCATCCTCTGAAGCATATAGAGGGTTGAATTCCACCTCGTTACCACCTCTTGCTTCAGATGATGGCAGGGCAGGTTCAGGAATGTTTGGTGGTGCTCCAGTCTTCGGCACGCGGTGGCTGAATGCCGAAAGTGGCCGGTAATTCTTCGGGCCACCGACAGCATCTCTTGCACGCCCCTGTCGTTTTTTAAATAATTATGCACCACCAAATTCAATGTATGTGCAAAACATGGGACGTGCTGGAATTTGCCCAGATGTAATGCACGCACAATATTGCTGGCGTTGTCCGATGTCACAAATCCCCAGGAGAGTCCAATTGGGGTAAGCCATTCTGCGATGATCTTCCTCAGTTTCCGTAAGAGGTTGTCAGCTGTGTGCCTCTTCTGGAAAGCGGTGATACAAAGCGTAGCCTGCCTAGGAACGAGTTGGCGTTTGCGAGATGCTGCTACTGGTGCCGCCGCTGCTGTTCTTGCTGCGGGAGGCAATACATCTACCCAATGGGCTGTCACAGTCATATAGTCCTGAGTCTGCCCTGCTCCACTTGTCCACATGTCAATGGTTAAGTGGACATTGGGTACAACTGCATTTTTTAGGACACTGGTGACCCTTTTTCTGAGGTCTGTGTACATTTTCGGTATCGCCTGCCTAGAGAAATGGAACCTAGATGGTATTTGGTACTGGGGACACAGTACCTCAATCAAGTCTCTAGTTGCCTCTGAATTAACGGTGGATACCGGAACCACGTTTCTCACCGCCCAGGCTGCCAAGGCCTGAGTTATCTGCTTTGCAGCAGGATGACTGCTGTGATATTTCATCTTCCTCGCAAAGGACTGTTGGACAGTCAATTGCTTACTGGAAGCAGTACAAGTGGTCTTCCGACTTCCCCTCTGGGCTGACGATCGACTCCCAGCAGCAACAACAGCAGCACCAGCAGCAGTAGGCGTTACACTCAAGGATGCATCGGAGGAATCCCAGGCAGGAGAGGACTCGTCAGACTTGCCAGTAACATGGCCTGCAGGACTATTGGCTTTCCTGGGTAAGGAGGAAATTGACACTGAGGGAGTTGTTGGTGTGGTTTGCAGGAGCTTGGTTACAAGAGGAAGGGATTTATTGGTCAGTGGACTGCTTCCGCTGTCATCCAAAGTTTTTGAACTTGTCACTGACTTATGATGAATGCGCTGCAGGTGACGTATAAGGGAGGATGTTCCGAGGTGGTTAACGTCCTTACCCCTACTTATTACAGCTTGACAAAGGCAACACACAGCTTGACACCTGTTGTCCGCATTTGTGTTGAAATAATTCCACACCGAAGAGCTGATTTTTTTTGTATTTTGACCAGGCATGTCAATGGCCATATTCGTCCCACGGACAACAGGTGTCTCCCCAGGTGCCTGACTTAAACAAACCACCTCACCATCAGAATCCTCCTTGTCAATTTCCTCCCCAGCGCCAGCAACACCCATATCCTCATCCTGGTGTACTTCAACAGTGACATCTTCAATTTGACTATCAGGAACTGGACTGCGGGTGCTCCTTCCAGCACTTGCAGGGGGCGTGCAAATGGTGGAAGGCGCAAGCTCTTCCCGTCCAGTGTTGGGAAGGTCAGGCATCGCAACCGACACAATTGGACTCTCTTTGGGGATTTGTGATTTAGAAGAATGCACAGTTCTTTGCTGTGCTTTTGCCAGCTTAAGTCTTTTCATTTTTCTAGCGAGAGGATGAGTGCTTCCATCCTCATGTGAATCTGAACCAATAGCCATGAACATAGGCCAGGGCCTCAGCCGTTCCTTGCCACTCCGTGTCGTAAATGGCATATTGGCAAGTTTTCAATTTTGATTTTTGGGACATTTTACTGAACTTTTGTTTTTTGGATTTTACATGCTCTCTACTATGACATTGGGCATCGGCCTTGGCAGACGACATTGATGGCATTTCATCGTCTCGGCCATGACTAGTGGCAGCAGCTTCAGCACGAGGTGGAAGTGGATCTTGATCTTTCCCTATTTTAACCTCAACATTTTTGTTCTCCATTTTTTAATGTGTGGAATTATATGCCAGTATCAATGCAATGGCCTACTACTATATATACTGCGCACAACTGAAATGCACCACAGGTATAGAATGTAGATGAATAGTATACTTGACGACACAGAGGTAGGTACAGCAGTGGCCTACCATACCGTACTGCTATATATACTGGTGGTCACTGTCAGCAAACTGCAAAACTAAAATGCACCACAGGTATAGAATCTAGATGGATAGTATACTTGACGACACAGAGGTAGGTACAGCAGTGGCCTTCCGTACTGTACTGCTATATATACTGGTGGTCACTGTCAGCAAACTGCAAAAGTTAAATGCACCACAGGTATAGAATCTAGATGGATAGTATACTTGACGACACAGAGGTAGGTACTGCAGTGGCCTTCCGTACCGTACTGCTATATATACTGGTGGTCACTGTCAGCAAACTGCAAAACTAAAATGCACCACAGGTATAGAATCTAGATGGATAGTATACTTGACGACACAGAGGTAGGTACAGCAGTGGCCTACCATACCGTACTGCTATATATACTGGTGGTCACTGTCAGCAAACTGCAAAACTAAAATGCACCACAGGTATAGAATCTAGATGGATAGTATACTTGACGACACAGAGGTAGGTACAGCAGTGGCCTACCGTACCGTACTGCTATATATACTGGTGGTCACTGTCAGCAAACTGCAAAAGTAAAATGCACCACAGGTATAGAATCTAGATGGATAGTATACTTGACGACACAGAGGTAGGTACAGCAGTGGCCTACCATACCGTACTGCTATATATACTGGTGGTCACTGTCAGCAAACTGCAAAACTAAAATGCACCACAGGTATAGAATCTAGATGGATAGTATACTTGACGACACAGAGGTAGGTACAGCAGTGGCCTACCGTACCGTACTGCTATATATACTGGTGGTCACTGTCAGCAAACTGCAAAACTAAAATGCACCACAGGTATAGAATCTAGATGGATAGTATAGTTGACGACACAGAGGTAGGTACAGCAGTGGCCTTCCGTACCGTACTGCTATATATACTGGTGGTCACTGTGTCAGCAAACTGCACAACTGAAATGCACCACAGGTATAGAATCTAGATGGATAGTATACTTGACGACACAGAGGTAGGTACAGCAGTGGCCTACCGTACCGTACTGCTATGTATACTGGTGGTCACTGTCAGCAAACTGCAAAACTAAAATGCACCACAGGTATAGAATGTAGATGGATAGTATACTTGACGACACAGAGGTAGGTACAGCAGTGGCCTACCGTACCGTACTGCTATATATACTGGTGGTCACTGTCAGCAAACTGCAAAACTAAAATGCACCACAGGTATAGAATCTAGATGGATAGTATACTTGACAACACAGAAGTAGGTACAGCAGTGGCCTTCCGTACCGTACTGCTATATATACTGGTGGTCACTGTGTCAGCAAACTGCACAACTGAAATGCACCACAGGTATAGAATCTAGATGGATAGTATACTTGATGACACAGTGGTAGGTACAGCAGTGGCCTTCCGTACCGTACTGCTATATATACTGGTGGTCACTGTCAACAAACTGCAAAACTAAAATGCACCACAGGTATAGAATCTAGATGGATAGTATACTTGACGACACACAGGTAGGTACAGCAGTGGCCTTCCGTACCGTACTGCTATATATACTGGTGGTCACTGTCAGCAAACTGCAAAACTAAAATGCACCACAGGTATAGAATCTAGATGGATAGTATACTTGACGACACAGAGATAGGTACAGCAGTGGCCTTCCGTACCATACTGCTATATATACTGGTGGTCACTGTGTCAGCAAACTGCAAAACTAAAATGCACCACAGGTATAGAATGTAGATGGATAGTATACTTAATGACGACACAGAGGTAGGTACAGCAGTGGCCTTCCGTACCGTACTGCTATATATACTGGTGGTCACTGTGTCAGCAAACTGCAAAACTAAAATGCACCACAGGTATAGAATGTAGATGGATAGTATACTTGACGACACAGAGGTAGGTACAGCAGTGGCCTTCCGTACCGTACTGCTATATATACTGGTGGTCACTGTGTCAACAAACTGCAAAACTAAAATGCACCACAGGTATAGAATGTAGATGGATAGTATACTTGACGACACAGAGGTAGGTACAGCAGTGGCCTTCCGTACCATACTGCTATATATACTGGTGGTCACTGTGTCAGCAAACTGCAAAACTAAAATGCACCACAGGTATAGAATGTAGATGGATAGTATACTTAATGACGACACAGAGGTAGGTACAGCAGTGGCCTTCCGTACCGTACTGCTATATATACTGGTGGTCACTGTGTCAGCAAACTGCAAAACTAAAATGCACCACAGGTGTAGAATGTAGATGGATAGTATACTTGACGACACAGAGGTAGGTACAGCAGTGGCCTTCCGTACCGTACTGCTATATATACTGGTGGTCACTGTGTCAACAAACTGCAAAACTAAAATGCACCACAGGTATAGAATGTAGATGGATAGTATACTTGACGACACAGAGGTAGGTACAGCAGTGGCCTTCCGTACCGTACTGCTATATATACTAGTGGTCACTGTGTCAGCAAACTGCAAAACTAAAATGCACCACAGGTATAGAATGTAGATGGATAGTATATTTGACGACACAGAGGTAGGTACAGCAGTGGCCTACTGTACCGTAATGCTATATATTATATACTGGTGGTCAGCAAACTGTGCAAAACTGAAATGCACCACAGGTATGGATGGATAGTATACTTGACGACACAGAGGTAGGTACAGCAGTGGCCTTCTGTACCGTACTCCTATATATTATATACTGGTGGTCAGCAAAATTATGCACTGTACTCCTACTATATACTGTCTACAATGCAGCACAGATATGGAGTGTTTTTCAGGCAGACAACGTATACTGGTGGTCACTGGTCAGCAAAACTCTGCACTGTACTCCTCCTATATAATATTATACTGGTGGTCCCCAGTCCCCACAATAAAGCAGCACACTGAGCACAGATATGGAGTGTTTTTCAGGCAGACAACGTATACTGTCAGCAAAACTCTGCACTGTACTCCTGCTATATAATACAGCTGCTCCCCAGTCCCCACAATTAAGCAGTGTGAGCACAGATATATGCAGCACACTGAGCACAGATAAGGAGCGTTTTTTTCATGCAGAGAACGGATAAAACTGGTGGTCACTGATCAGCAAAACTCTGCACTGTACTCCTCCTATATTAATATACAGCTGCTCCCCAGTCCCCACAATTAAGCAATAAGTAAAGCAAGCACAAATATTTGCATCAACAATACACGGAGAGGACGCCAGCCACGTCCTCTCCCTAACATTTCCAATGCACGAGTGAAAATGGCAGCGATGCGCGGCTGCTTATATAGAATCCGAATCTCGCGAGAATCTGACAGCGGGATGATGACGTTCGGGCGCGCTCGGGTTAACCGAGCCATACGGGAGAATCCGAGTATGCCTCGGACCCGTGTAAAAAGGGTGAAGTTCGGGGGGGTTCGGTTTCCGAGAAACCGAACCCGCTCATCACTAATTGAGATAGATTCTCTACATATAATGCCATTATTCCAATACAGACATTCTACATATCATGTCTCCCGATACTGATACTCCCCCATATCATGCTTCCTGCTTACTGATGCTCGTCTACAACGTGATCCTCAAGTATTGATTCTCCCAATATCATGCTACCCTTTATTGATCCTCTCAATATCATGCCCCTTTCCAGAAAAAGTAATTCTCCCTAGTACTTTCACTGTCAGGGTGGTTCTGCCAAGTGAGGACAGCAGAGGTCTGATCTTTGTTGTAGTCTTACAAGATGTGAAGTACAGTACACTGAGAGACTGGCTAGCAAACAAAATACAGCTGTCTTATTATGAATTTCTGCCAGGCTAAATGGCATTGCCTCTTTGCTGTGATTGGGTTAAAAAATAACTAAATCAATCAATCAATCAATCAATCAATCAATACATCCATTAATCAGAAATGAAATAAAAATAGAGGATAAAAATTAATTGTAAAAAATAACTACAGCAATTAGTCATTATCTACTGTTTAATTTAGATTTTTTTCCAATATGTAGAATAACAAAAAAGTTACAAACATGCTGTATTAAGAAAGTAATTTTAGAAATGATGTTTCATCCTCACCTAGTGAATTATGATTTTCGATTGGTTAAAATATTTAAGTCATATTTGTGTTCATTTCGTATGCTCTGTTGCTTTGCATATTGTCCTTCATCAAATCATCCCTTAGTGGCTAGAGGTTTATGAATGCTGTTTATGATGACTAAATTTGTCGGAATGCAGGCATATATAACTCAACTCCCCAGACAGTGCTGCACATCAACATTTGATGAGGATGAACTGTATTATTTACCAGCAAGCCTGATATGTATAAAAAAAACGTATCCAACTTCATTCTGCCACAAAAGATGCCTGTGCAGTTCATAAAGTTCTTTTTACTATCTTAAACAACAAAAGCATAATCTACCTGTGCCTCCACAGAATACACATCTTCTCTGACAATGCATGTCATTTCTAAATTATAAAGCAAATAAAAGGGTAGGATATTAAAATAGCGGCAACACCTCTTGGCTATTCTGGGCATGTTAATTGACCATTTTTTTTATTTGAATTCCTAGATGAATGCAGATTTCTATTAACATGTGCATTGTTATGTTAATTTTATGAACTCAAAACAACATATAATATCCCACACTGTGCATAAATACATTTATTACAGTAATAACTTAGAAGAAAGAAAGAAAGAAAATTAAAAATTGTATTCAGTAGCAAAAGCATGGTATTGTAGATAGATCTTGCCATGTGCAATTAAATAGAACCTAGACAGACTTTTTGCTCAAGTAAATAAAAGTTCTATTGTTTTTATAAGTAGAGATGAGCAAATTTGTGATTACATTTTACCTAAATCAGGTTGCACGAAAGAACAGACTGTTAAATCTTTGAAAAAGGGAGTGTGAAATTCTTAATGGCGCTTCTAGTAAACCGATTGCTGCCTTCTTGGTCCAACGGTGGACTTATCCCAGGTAGTCCAAAAGTGGAACAGAAAGAGTTGTGGTGGTGTGGACCAGATGGCGCTATCGCTCAAGCGGTGATGGTGAATATGAGAGTGCTCAAAAAAATACTTAGCTGTGCCGTCTCCGGACGGAAAGTCAAGGGTGTTCAATGTTCAATTCTTGATAGAGAGCTCAACCGTGTTCAAAAAATAGGAAAATTAAACAGAAGTATACAATGTGTAGTATTGTCGCGTGAAACAAAATGAGGCAATAACGTAGTCTACGGTTTTTGCCGATAGGCTAGTAGGCTTCACTAGGCAATGTGAATGGTCAGAGAATTGGTGATCTTTTTAAACCAACAAATTGAGACAGTGTTCTCATATAAACACACCTGACTTACAAAAAGACAGGTGTTGACATGCCCATAAAGGTATCTTTTCAAGATGTGACATGCTCTTTATCAATTGGTGGTTGAAGACCAGGATCTAAATGGTATCTGCTATTGTGAGAGAGGGGCGTACCTAACACTCACGTGAGTGACGGTCGATATCCTCATATAACGGTTTCTTTCAAGGACATCGTTCCAAAGGGGTTATCATGGTGGTTAAATATCCGATGCTGGAATACTCGACCATATATGAAATGTGAGACAGAAGTACACAATGTGTAGTATATTCAAAAAACATGTGGTATCTTAGCCACTGTTTATAGGCGTACCTAATTTCAAAATGATCAGTATCTTTCTATGCTGGTAGTGAAACCATAGAATTCCTAAAAACACACCTGACTTACATAGAGACAGGTGTCTGGACGCCCATAACAGTATCTTTCATGAGATATGGGGTTCTCTATCAGTCAGTGGCGGGTAGCCAAACTTAAAATAGTGAGGGAGGCGTACCTAACACTCACGTGCAAAACGGTTAGTGTCCTCATATAGCGGCTTCTTTCAAGGACCTCGATCCAGGAGTAGTAAAAAGTAAAATTTATTCAAAGTACATAACATAAAAAACAGGCTGATCTTAGCGTAAGAGTCCGGCTCTGATGGAAGTGAGAACCGTCTTGGAACAATAAGTGGCCAACTTAGGGGTTCAAAAAAAAAATATATTTATGACAAGGTCCTACCTTCCTTCAGAGTCCAATAGACAGGTCCGCTGTTGAAGAGCCCCCTCTAAGCCAAGCGTTTCGAGTCAGGAGACTCTGTTTCAAGGCATGCCTTGAAAAAGAGTCTCCTGACTCGAAACGCGTTGGATTATTTTCCTATTTTCGCGTTGGCTTATTTTCCTTATTTTCCTATTTTTTGAACACGGTTGAGCTCTCTATCAATAATTGAACATTGAACACCCTTGACTTTCCGTCCGGAGACGGCACAGCTAAGTATTTTTTTGAGCACTCTCATATTCACCATCACCGCTTGAGCGATAGCGCCATCTAGTCCACACCACCACAACTCTTTCTGTTAAATCTTTGAGTTTGCAAGGCCTGAGGTCATAAACGGCTATTGGTTGCTAGAGCACAATGGAGAGTGGGTAGGGCAGACTAATTCAGTCCCTCCATCTGGTTGTTTTTTTGTGCAGTGTAGATCTTACAAGCCTTTACACTTTCATTCAGCATGATATGAAAATTCTTTTTGAAATGATCACATTTTTGATAAAAAAATATATAGGTGTGTGTGTGTGTGTGTGTGTGTGTGTGTGTGTGTGTAAAAATACAACTTTTTACTGCCATTCTTTATTTATTTTCCAGGAGAAGCGGATCTGCAGGGAGCCTCCGAGAGCGGGACAGGGTTGTGACATCATGAAGCCCTGCCCCCACATCATGAAACACTGCAATTCGCGACTCCCTGCGAAGGGCTAAAATGATGCAATTCGATTAATTTCATCCCATCCCCCACCCCACGGACCCACGAATACCGGAGAGTACTGTATCTCTCCATCCTGCCCACTTCACTAGGGTGCAGGCAGGATGTGGGAGATCTGCCTGCTCTTTCGGGGGTGCGGGGAGCCTCCCGCTACTTCCAGTAGAGAAGGCTAGTATGAATTTGGAGTGTGTGTATAAAGATTGCTAGACATCCTGTAAATAAATCAGTAGTTGCTTCACCAGAAATATGGTATGTGTACGTGACAGTACATCAACTTGAAGGTGTCAGATCCCCAACCCCTTTGACAGCAAAAGACACAGCTCGGCGCAACTAGGCGTGGGTGCATCTAGCCGCACCGGGAGTGCCCATACATTACAGATGCCTTCCAAATATATATATATATATATATATATATATACATACACACATATATATTTGGAAGGCACCTGGTCATTTATCTGATTTTATTTTAGGAGTTCCGGGTCTTGTATATGGTATATATATATATATATATATATATATATATACTCATCACCCTTTATATATTTTATGTCCATCATTCAACATATATTTTTATATGTCCTTCATCTTCCTTTTTATGCCTATCATCCCATCACCCATACATACCTCCCAACTTTTCAGAGGAGCAGAGAAGGACTTTTGCATGCACCAAAAATGCATGTCTGAAAAAAAAGGAGGTATGGCTTTGCCCCTCTGATTTTGTCACGCAGGAGGCATGCCCCCAGACCCTCTCTCCAGTGAATAGATACTGTGCACATGCGTATAGCATATATTTACCACGTGCTCTGATAAGCGGTGATGTATGACGGGAACCACTCAGCAGCATGTATGACGGGAACCTTCCATCCCGCCCCCCTGCCCTTCTCCACACGACACTGCGGCCTGCGGGTGGAACAGCAGGAATAGAGGCTGATTATTGATTAAATCTAAAAAATGGCAACTTCAGCAGTGTACATGGGTAAAGGTTCTGCATTATGTTTCATTTCTCAGTGAAGTAAATAGTTCCCAATAAATTGATAAGCTAAATATGGTTAAGTCTGAAAATGGCAGCCTCTGTTGTTTGTACAGATGGGTCCACGTTTATCTTGACCTTTAATAGGATTAACTGAGACTGGCCAATCGGACTTAGGTGGTCATTCCGAGTTGTTCGCTCGTTGCCGTTTTTTGCAACGCAGCGATTAGGTGGAAAATGCGCATGCGCATGGTATGCAGCGCGCATGCGCTAAGTAATTTAACACAAAACTTTGGAGTTTTACACAAGCTCGAGCAACGTTTTTTCAACGCTCGAGTGATCGTAGTGTGATTGACAGGAAGTGGGTGTTTCTGAGCGGCAACTCAGCGTTTTCAGGGAGTGTACTAAAAAACGCAGGCGTGCCAGGTATAAACGCAGGAGTGACTGGAGAAACGGGGGAGTGGCTGGCCGAACGCAGGGTGTGTTTGTGACGTCAAAGCAGGAACTAAACGGACTGAGGTGATCGCAATCTAGGAGTAGGTCTGGAGCTACTCAGAAACTGCAAGGAATTATTTAGTAGCAGTTCTGCTAACCTTTCGTTCACTATTCTGCTAAGCTAAGATACACTCCCAGAGGGCGGCGGCCTAGTGTTTGCAATGCTGCTAAAAGCCGCTAGCGAGCGAACAACTCGCAATGAGGGCCTTAATCCCCTGCTGTATTGTTCTCTGTAGTGTATTGCAGCTGTGAACAATAGATGAAGGGTTTATGCTAATAAGTCATGTTGTGCCTAGGTGCAGAAAACTAGTCAAGATAACCATGGACCCATCTGTAGGTGTCAAGCCCACTAAAGCTGTGGATGAAAGATACTGAAAATGTGATATTGTCTATTAGAATTTCCATTATCTCTCGCCCCGTGTTTTTTTGTGATGAACTCAATAGAACTGAGTTTCTTCTGCCATTGGTAGTAGTGCTGTTGCAAGGGAAGGGGATCTGTACTTTTAAACCTGGCCCAATGGGGTTCCAGGTCCCGTTACCCCCCATCCCTGTTGTAGACTGTGGCATTTGGGGTGGGGAGAGAGAGGCCAGATTGCGGCTACAGCATTGAACTGGGAAGAGAGGATGCTGCAGACGCAGTCAGTCCTCTCTTTCCTTGCATGATGTGCAGGGGTAGTGAGCGATTGCACCCGCCAACCCCCCGCCCTTTGCCTCCATCGCCCATTGGTTCTCACACCTTTGGCTCCCTGTTGTGGCCACACAAAGTGAATATTTTTATATTTTCTAAGGAGGGGGACTGGCCTCACCTCCCTGCATTGACCACGCTCCTCCCAGTACCTGGGCCTAGCACAGCTGCGGCGTCCCTGATTGGGAATATATTTTAACACTCCTTCCTACAACTTGCATCACCAGACTAGTCCATTCTTGCTGCATAGTAGACCAGGGAGACACTAGCCTGCCCACGAGGCCTTCAGCAATTTAGGAGAGTACAGGTAACTTTTTTCATTTTAAAAATAAAACACTTTTCTTTACTTCACTTTAAAATATTCTAAAACTAATTTTAATAGGTATAGAGTCTGGAAAATTCCTTCCATGTAGCATATTGGCTGAGAAGTGTGGTGTCTGTCTCTTAACTAGCTGTGGGAATTACTTGTGTTCTCATTCTCATTCCTGCAAGGTCATTGAATAGAAGCCAGCAATTTAACAAGTATGATTTCAGCTATAATTTTCTGCTAATAAGTCAATTTATACAGAAATAAGAAATGTTTCCACAAACCTCATTAACTCTGAAAGTTAGGATAGAGAGTTAACATTTTCATGGCTTGTGATTTCCTTCATGTAATAAGGTCAGAAAACTTGTTTGTCCAGTACTGCGAGACAGACTCTATCAAATCTTTTCAAATGTAAAAATCAAAGTTGTATTTTCAAGGGATCATAACATAAACATTTAGTTTTACTTTGTTTCTCAACCTTTACTTGATGAAAACATCCTCATGATCCGATTGGTAAAAGGACTGAAGGGCAAGTTGAAGATGTTTGATGACTAACATCATTTAATCTCATTATAATTCAAAGTAGATATTATCTGGAGATAATGAATTCTGCACTCTTGCAATGTGTCCATTCTTCACCTGCCTTTCCAGTTATTAAAGGTCATTTATGAACCATAAAAAATGCATACTACAGTGCTGTTTCCCATAAATATAGTAAGAACCTATGTGATAAAAAAATAAATAAATGCTTCAGAAACTAAAGAACAGAAATTTTGAGCTGACGACTGACTGTGTTTTCTGGGTGAAACATTTTCTGCTATCTATAGCTATAGATTTTTTAGTCCATTTCTACTGGACAAGCATAAAGCAAAAATGCAATTTATATGTGTACAATTATAAGCATGCATACAGTTGGCCACATTACAGTTGGCCCCAGTACTTAATGTCATCAGTGCACCAAAAATTATTATCCACTATGGAAGGAATAACAAAGTTGCCTAAAAAATGTAGACAACCTGCAGTTTTCAGAGGTTTTCCTCAATCCCCTATGATTTAAAGTGGTCTTCAGAGGATAATGGAGATATCCGCTAATGTCCGCTGGCACTGCAGTTCCCATAGAATGCTATGGGGCCAGTGGCGGATCTTTTGAGTTGTGGAATTAGTGTGACCAGTGTGTATGAGGCCTGTCATGTAAGTGTGACCTGTATATAGGGGAGGCAATCACGAGACCACCTGTCAGGATCCCGGTGGTCACAATACCGACACCGAAATCCCAAGAGGTGGTGAAATGCCGCTGCCAGATTACTGGCATCACAGGCTTTTCTCCCTCTCACTTTGGGAGCACAGCGTGGTGCTTGCCCCGCTGCCGGCATACTGGTGGCCAGGATCCCGCTGTCTGAATCATGACAGCTGGGATCCCGGCCGCCGGTAACACGTATGTATTCTGTCTATAGTGATCATTGTGTAAATATATATCAATGGATTGGAGGAGGGGTCCTAAACCATTATAGTCAGGGGTTAAAGTGGACTGGAACGGGTCAGAATGCAGTTCCGGCAGTTCTGTGTGTGTAACACCCCGGGGGTTGCCGGGTGTCTATTTGGTAAATAGGTCAGGTGTTCAGTGGCTTAGTGATGGACCCTTTTCCTAAGATGTTTTTTCCATACCTTGTTCGATGTAAATGGTTCAGAGAGGTAGGACAGATTGATACATAAACAGGAAGGTCATTTAACAGCAATCTCAATAGAGAGAATTCTTTATTTTACCGTAATAAATACTGGGTAGAAAAAGAGGTTATTTGGTTCATGCAATCAAGATAATCAAGAACGTTACATTCAAAAAGATTAAATCACTTTGTGGCATTCAATACCGACTAATTCACTTGACAGCTCACAATTTACTGGATGAGTCAATGTGGTTCATAAAAATACTGATTTAGAATCAAACTAATCACAATTATGCTAATATTACTTAGTGCAATTCAGAAGACAAAGAATAAGAATATGATCAAAAAAGGAATACTTTGCAAAAATTGATTAAAGTCACTGAGGGTTAGAAAAATACAATCTCTATTTTCCCTTAATGTCCCTACACTCAGTCCAGATCTTCTCCGGCAATTAGAATAATGCTGGAGATCATTTATCCCACAGTATCACAGTGTTAAATTTGGGGGACTAAGGGTTTAAATTGAATTTGTTGCTCAATGATTTGGGTACCTCCTAAAAGAAATCCAAGTCCAGGAATCAAATACCTGACTCTCACTGTCAGGGTAGACAGTGTCACTGTATGCCAATTATGCACAGGGTTTGTGTGGCAAATATGTCTTTAGGTTCCAATTTAGTAAAACGTTTCTGTAGCGAATGCTCAAAGTAACAAGTGTCTCTGTACTAATAGTGGTGCCATTCAATCAGGGGTCAATCTATGGCAGTGACCTGTATCATGTCTCCAGGCACACTCCTTAATGTGGTAGCTGGGCAAGGTGTATGTATGAAATAAAATGGTGTTTTGCACTCACCCTCCTGTGGTACAACGGATAACACAGCATCTGTAACTCACTCGTCCATGTCTTTCTCCAAACGGCGTCACAACCTGCTCAAAATGGCCGTTGCATCTACGTCTCTGCATAGGCCTGGTGGTGCCTGTACCCTGGCTGTGGCATCCCTTGCCTGCACTCCCACCTCCCACAACCTTCCTGCAAGCACCCCACTGCCTCTGCTCTGCAGCATAGCTCACAGCCGTCTGCTGCATGACCGCTCGACTCTCCAGTTCTCACTGCACATCTCCGTTCCTCACACATGTCTTCTCATGGCAATGGCTTCAGCTCCAACCAACATGTCACACCCTCTTCTTCCCAGAAGGTGCCACTTGCTCCTCCTGCTCTATCTAATCGGATCCCGTCACCTCACTGTACAGGCCATGTGACCAGGCTCTGGGTCTATTCCTTTAAATCTCACTATGCCAGAAAACACTGTTCTTACAACTAAAGAGGCATACACAGTTTCCTCTAGGGTGCCACACCTGTCCACATTGCCCAGCCACAGCATTGAAATATCCAATTTCAATGCTGTGGCCCTAACCAATATGATGCCCTAGGAAAGATATTGGCTGGGGCCCCCTAGCACCACCGCTGGTTCCGCCTCTGACCTTGCACCTCTTTCCCAGCATCATCACCCCTCACCCATAGCATTTCTTATTTTGGTGTTTGTACCCGCTATATTTTAAATAGGAACAGTTCGCACATTTGGCACTCAGCCCAAAAAGGGTGTGTGTTTTTGCTGGCAAGGGGCATGGCCACAAAATAGTAAACCCAATTCCAATTACGCCACACAGTACTGCAACTTTATGCACATTTGAACATGCGATAGTGTCCATAATTCATATTACATCCCACAGTAGTATCACTTTACCTTATAAACGTTACTCCTCACAGTAGAGCACCTTATTCACATTACATCACACTGAATTGCTCCTTATTCACATTACACCACACCTTATTGCTCTTTATTCACATTAGACGACACAGTAGTGCCCTTTCTATATGAAACACCACATAGTAGAGCACCTTATACACATAATGCCACAGAGTAATGCCCCTTACACATATGAGACACATTATTAATGTCCTTATAAACATAATGCGCCTTACACATTATGACAACCTTTATTAATGCCCTTTTACACATAATGTCCCTTACACATATGCCGCACATTATTAATGCCCTAATACACATAATGACACACATAATGCCCCCTACATATTTGCTGCACATTATTAGTGACCCTATATACATAATGACACACATACAGTAGTACCCTGTTACACATATGCTGCACATTATTAATGCCCTTATACACATAATGACACGCATAGTGCCCCTTACACATATGTTGCACATTATTAATGCATTTTACATGACAAACATAATGCTCCTTACACATATTCCGAACACTACTGCGCAACCAACCCACTCACATGCACACAGCACTCACACTGCCACTAACACTGTGACCTCTGCCTCTGCTTGGATACAGATGTGTCCTCATAAATCTTGCCTCAATGCTAAAGTCGGGCACCTTTTTTTATGAAAATGAATCTTATTTGCATTGCTCTGTGGCTATGATGCACAAGAAGCTTCTGCTGATTAAAATTATATGCATCATGCCTATATACTGTGTGAGACTGTGGCTCTGCATATGAAATGCTACACACAGAATATAGGCATGCCGCATATAATTTTAATCAGCAGAAGCTGCTGATGCCCCCAGGCATATCAAATGCCCTAGGCAATTGCCTAGTTTGCCTATGCCTATGGCCGGCTCTGGAAATATCTGCTGCAACCGTTCCATTACACACCTGCTCAGTACTTGGCTGCATAGTCTATAGACCATGCCCAGCATCTCACAATCCCCTACAGTACCTCATACACCCTGCTGCCCTGTACTGGCACCAACTCCTGGGGTGTATGTGGGGGTGATATGGGGTATATGTGGGGGATTAGGGTGTGTGTGGGGTGACAGAGAGATATAGTGTGTATTTGAGGGACAGGCAGAGTAGAGTGTATGTGATAATATGGGTATAAGCAGCACTACTACTGTGGACCATATGTGTAAGGGACACTACTATTGTGGGCATAGTGTATAAGGGGCACTACTGTGTGGCATAATGTGAATAATGTGAATAAGTGGTGCTACTGTGTGGCATAGTGTGAATAAGGGGCACTACTTTGTGTCAGAATGTAAATAAGGAGTATTACTTGTGGTGTAACATAAATTAGGGGCACTACATGAGGTGTAATGTGAATAAGAAGAACTACATGTGGTGTAATATGAATAAGATTTTGCTACTGTGTGGTGTAATTTCAATTTGGGTTTCTACTGTGTGTGGTCGTTACCGCCTATTACTGTTATACTCTACCGCCACCAAGCACCCAGAACTTGCTTGGAGGCAGTAGCACAGCCTCCTGTTTCAGGGCTGCTGGGAGTGTGACATCATCATGCTTCCACTGCTGGCACGTAGAAGACCCTGGGGGCTGTGCGACATTGGGCATGGTGTAGCTGTAGCACCTAGAAGATCCTCTGGTTCCTGTGTCTCTCTCTCCTTGCTGGCAGGCAGAGGCAGGCAAAGAAACAATGACAGCGCCAGCCTGGGGGTGAGTAATTCCTCGAGTTGTCTGGTCCCCTCCAGTGCAATATGTCTGACTGTCTGTGTGAGAGACACAGAGTGAAGGAGGGGGGGGGGGGGCGCAGGCTGAGAAGCACAGAGTGAAGGGGGGACACAGGCTGAGAGACACAGAGTGAAGGAGGGTGGGGACACAGGCTGAGAGACACAGAGTGAAGGAGGGTGGGGACACTGGCTGAGAGACACAGAGTGAAGGCCCAGGCTGAGACACAGAGTGAAGGAGGGAGGGACACAGGCTGAGAGACAAAGGCAAAGAAACATGCAGATGGAATGGAAATAAATGTTCTTAATGTTCTTAAAGTGACGAGAAAATGGGGACATGTCATGTTGACACACCCCATTTTCATTGACCATGCTCATTTTTTGAGGGGGGGAAGGGCACACCTTAGGCATACGCACACAGTAGCACCATGATTTCTTTTTTTACTTGCACCACTGGAGGAGAGCTATTGATCACTGGAACTGAGTGAGTCTGGAAGAGGGATCTATGCAAGACCATAGATCAGGAAGAGTGGTCGCTTATCAAACAACATGTTTCAAATCATTGATAAATACTTTCCTCACTTGAAGGTCTATACAAGTTGGTACTTAGGGCCTTATTCAGTTTTGTTAGCAAACCAAAAAAGCCCACTAATGGGCAAACCCATGCTGCACTGCCGGTGGGGCAGATGTAACATGTGCACAGAGAGTTAGATTTGTGTGGGTTGTGTTCAAACTGAAATCTAAATTGCAGCCAGTATTTACCCTGCACAGAAACAATATAACCCACCCAAATCTAAATCTCTCTGCACATGTTACATCTGCCCCACCTGCAGTGTAACATGGTTTTGGCCATTAGTGTGCTTTTTTGGCTTGCTAACAAGCCTGAATAACCCACTTAGTTGCCTCTAATCTCCAACATATTTATCCAACTACTATACTTCCAACGGGTGGTCTTCAGTATGCCGAATGTTGGGATCCCGGCGCACAGTATACCGGTGCCGGAATCCCGACACCCGGCATACCGACAGATATTCTCCCTTGTGGGGGTCCACGACCCCCCTGGATGGAGAATAAATAGCGTGGCGCACGCAGCGCGGCGAGCCCGCAAGGGGCTCATTTGCGCTCGCCACATTGTCGGTATGCCGGCGGTCGGGCTCCCGGCGCCGGTATGCTGGTCACCGGGAGCCCGGCCGCCGGCATACCATACTACACCCCTTCCAACCTGTGTTGGAGACACTGTGGAGGCATTGGCACCTTTATTTCTGTTTAGTAGCACTGCCCTCAATTCGCAAATATTTGGCAATCTCAGTCCTTATAGTGCAACTTCTTTACACCAATATACTGTATCTATTGACTATTTTGCTGTGCTATAATGATATCTGAAAAAAATCAATAAAGCAAATGATATTTTTTAACAAAATGCATGCAGATACTGCTAGGTCTCAAATAGCTATACACTGAATAAAATCCACCATGTTGCAACTGTATGATAACACAAATCTGGTATGTAGTGCAATTGGAATATATCATACGCACGCTTTGCAAAAGACCTAAACCTGTCTACTCCGAAGACATTGTTACTCTGATATCAACTTGCCACTCCCCAGAGGTGGATTACCCACTATGTATATGAGACACTTGCCTAGGGGTGCCACTTGCTGGAGGGGCGGCACAGCAGTTTCCCTTGCATGGCAGCCATGATAGGCCACTGGCCAGATGAGACCAGGTGATTTTTTGGGGGCATTACAACTTATTTTTTTATTGTGCGACTGGCAGGGGGAGGGTGGCAATGGGCAGTAAATGTTGGTGCAGGAGATGGTGGGGGTAAGGTTGGGACTAATTTGGTTGTCTGGAGGTGTTTGTACTGGCCCTGACATGAAGGGGGAAGGGACATGATGGAGGAACCACTTGTGACTGGGACAGCCTGACCCCTAAATTTGTCCCTGACACTTCCTGATATAACTTAGTTACTATATGGGTATAACTCGCTACTCATTAGCTAACCCCTGGGCCCATATCCTCTCCCCATTCTTATTCTGTCCTCTCCTTTCCCCATAGTTATACACAAAAAGTCCAACTGCACACCACCATTACTATTATCTAACTTTTCATTATTTGTTGTCTAAAATTTCCAGTTGTGGCTACTTTATATTTGTGATGTTAGTGTATTAGAATGCTTAATATTTGTACACACTCCCTTACAAATGTTTGTAAGCCTGTATCTTCAGTGATGGTCCCTGGGACCAGGGGAATGCTGGGAAGTGGGTGGTCTATTGGCAGTGTGCCTGGAGTTGGGGATGGAATAAAAAGCACAGCAGTGAAATTACATGTCTCTGTGTCCTGATGACTGGATTTACAAACATATGAACAAAACATGGTGTCAGAAGAAGTTTAACTTGGACTGCTAGTGCTCTCAGAGTGTGAAAGAATCTTGCAGAAGTCTGTGGCTGTGATACTCTGTGTCTGCAAAACCTGCCGTGTGCTCCTATCTTCAAACAGTGAGTAACCATGGATAAACTAGCTCCTCCAACCGGCATGCTGATGTCTGGTAACTTGTCTGAAAACTGGAAAAGATTTAAGCAAAGGTTTAATATATTTCTTGCTGCATGTGGAGCTGATTCAGAGACTGACAAAACGAAGGCATCCATTTTCCTCCATGTGATAGGAGAGGATGTGCAGGACATTTATAATAGTTTTCAGTTTGCTGAGGGGCAGAATATGGTGCTATCTTCTATTATGCAAAAGTTTGAAGATTAGTTTGTGCCAAGGAAAAATGTGACATATGAAAGATATAAGTTTTTCACATGTGATCAGAAGTCTGTAGATGGATTTAATCAGTATGTCACAGAGCTGTAATCACTCAGTAAAACCTGTGAGTTTGGTTATTTAAAGGATTCACTGATTAGAGATCGTATTGTCTGTGGAATACCTGATAATGGACTCAGAGAGAGACAGCTGAGGGAGCAAGACCTAATACTAGAAAAGGCAGTGACTATGTGTAGATCTGCAGAAATAACTAGATTTCAAGTCAAAAAGTTACACAAGGAAGTTGATGCTGATGTGCATGTAGTGCAGAAAACAGAGCCATGCAAACATCCATTCTCAAGAATTAAGCAGTCTAATCCACAGTCTAATAAAGAAATGTGTAGTAGATGTGGAAATGCTCACAATCCTAAAATGGGCCCTGCTTATGGTAAAACCTGCATGAAATGTGGTAGACTTAATCACTGTGCCAAATACTGTCAAATTAAAAGTAAAACAACCAAAGTGCATGCTTTGTGGATGAATTCTTTGTGGATTGCATTGAACTTTGCAGTGCAGATAAGAAAGAATGGATTGTCCCTTTAACTGTGAACGAGATTGTCATTCCCTTTAAGCTTGATACTGGTGCGCAGGTGAATTTAATATCATTTCAAGACTATAAGACTTTTAGAGTAAAACCTAA
Organism: Pseudophryne corroboree; assembly: GCF_028390025.1. Lineage (NCBI taxonomy): Eukaryota > Metazoa > Chordata > Amphibia > Anura > Myobatrachidae > Pseudophryne > Pseudophryne corroboree. The sequence goes on from NC_086449.1 coordinate 410,339,614, forward strand.
AATTCACCCAGCCAAAGTGAAAGTTTCAGGGTACACTGGGGAGGAAATTCCAGTGAGAGATACATGCTTAGTGACACTGAAATATAAGGGACAACAGTTTAAAACATCTCTACTGATTGTGGATAAAAATGTGCAACCGATTCTAGGATTAAGTAAGTTCCTGTGAGAAACTAAGCTTGCTAAAGAAAGTTTTTATGGTGACATCACAAGTAGAAGATGACTGCAAATCGATGTTTACAGAATACAGAGACTTGTTTGAAGGTCTAGGTTGTTTGCCTGGAGAGCATAAAATAAATATAGACACGCAAGTTTCTTCAGTGATACACACCTGTAGAAAAGTGCCGTTTGCGCTGAGAGAAAAACTGAAACAAGAGTTAAATCGCATGGAAGCCTTGGGTGTGATACAGAAAGTTGATGAGCCTACTGAATGGGTAAGCTCCTTAGTAATTGTTGAAAAGAAAAATGGACAACTCCGAATATGTCTAGACCCCAGAGATTTAAACAAAGCTATTAAACAAGAACATTTCAAACTACCAACCAGAGATTAAATCATGTCGCAATTTGCGGGAGCAAAATGGTTCAGTGAATTGGACGCATCTTCAGGATTCTGGCAAATGAAGCTAGATGAGGCCAGCTCAAAGCTTTGTACATTTAATACACCAGAAGGTCGATACAGATTTCTTCGACAACCATATGGAATATTGTCTGCTCCAGAAGTAAATCACAAAAAGATACACATGATTTTTGAACATATTCCAGCTGTTGAAACAATGATGGATGACATTATTGTCTCGGGATCTACAAAGGAAGAACATGATTCTAGATTGAGACAAGTAATGGAACTTGTCAAGAAAGTGAATCTAAAGCTAAACAAGGACAAATGTGAATTTGGCGTGAATACACTTACCTTTATGGGCGACGTGGTCTCGGATCAAGGTGTAAAACCAGACCCAAGGAAAATATGGGTCGTGAAACATGGAACGTCCTAACAACAAAGATGACATCAGAAGATTCCTAGGAATGATTACTTACTTAGGAAAGTTTATTTCTCAACTCTCTGAATAAACAGCCTCTCTTAGATGGTTGTTGGACAAAGATAACGAGTGGATGTGGTCACATGAACAAGAAGAAAGTTTGCAAAACTTGAAACAGATCATTACAGAGCAACCAGTGCTAAAATTATTTGATCCTGCGAAAAGAATAAGAATTTCAGCAGATGCTTCGCAATTTGGCTTAGGCTCAGTGCTGTTACAAGAACATGAGAATACATGGCAACCAGTAATCTATGCATCAAGAGCACTGACAAGTGCTGAAACAAGGTATGCTCAGATAGAAAAAGAACTTCTAGCGATCACATATGCATGTGAGCGATTTCATCAGTTTGTGTATGGTCAAACATTTACAGTGGAAACTGACCACAAGCCATTGATAGCTATCATGACTTAATCATTACATGACTGTCCCATGAGAATTCAATGAATGCTTATCAGACTACAGAAATATGATGTACACTTGCTGTACTGTCCCGGCAAATACATGTACATTGCTGATACACTTTCTCGTACTGTGGACAAAAGTGAAGGTTCCAAAAGTCTGATGGATGAAGAGATAGAAGCCTATGTTAATTTGATCGTAGCTTCTCTACCAGTGTCTCTTGCAAGACAAGAACAGATTAGGAAAGAAACTGAGACAGATGACACAATAAAAGTGTTGAAAGATATCATTCTGAAAGGTTGGCCAGCAGAAAAACATGCGTGCCCGCTGTCTATCCATGATTATTGGATGTACCGCAGTGACCTTACAGTTGTCGATGGTATTATTTACAAAGGCAATAGGTTTGTCATACCTGCACAACTAAGAAAAACTATGCTGTGCAAGATACATGAAGGCCACTTAGGAGAAGAAAAATGTAAGCGGAGAGCGCATGAAGTTATGTATTGGCCAAGAATGAACCAAGACATAGCACAGACTACAGCTACATGTGAATTATGTCTTACGTATAGACTGAAACAACAATTCGAGCCACTGAGTCCTCACGCAGTGCCAGAGAGACCGTACCAGAAAGTTGGCGCAGATTTGTTTGATTGTAATGGGAAAACGTACAGAGTCGTGACTGATTATTACTCTAACTATCCTGAGGTGAAGACACTACGTACAACTACTAGTAAAGCCGTAATCAATTGTTAGGATCTCCTGCTCTGTGCTGCCACGTCGCCATGGCAACCGGGAGGCAAGTGTTAGCGAAGTAACCTGAGCGCAGCTGATACTCCGGTCCGGGTTTTTACTGTGTAGTGGTTACAGGCTCTGTGCACGGCAGGGAATCCGGCGCTGGTTTTGTGCTCACAGTCTGTGAGGTCTGAGTGGGGCGTGGACAGCACCTGCAATATAAACCATCCTCTCAGGCTAGGCAAATGCTGCTGAATCTTTGTTTGTTAGTCAGTTCCAGAGAGTTAGCTAGTACTGTGTGACTTTGTATTAACTTGTTGCTTACTGCGAATAGGCCTTGGGATTCGGTACTTCATTCTGCCAATCCGGACCTAGCAGTAAGACTGGAGTCAGTTGTTTGACCTGCTGGGGTTCTTTTGCTATTCTGTGAACCCAGCAGGTTTGCGGCTGTACTCTCAGACCTGCTTGCTTAATCCTCCCTCACTGTGCAGGGCGTCCAGGTGTCAGTTTAGTGGCAGTAAGCTGAACCTGTGCCCTGCAAGTGGGGGTTAGGATTGTGGATACTCTCCTTGTGTCTATATTTCTATCTCTGACCAAGGAGTTTATTCCCACACCCATTGGTAACCCTTTGGGGTTTTTTCTGTTGCTCTTAGCAACATAATTTCAGGTGCTCCACATGTTAAATCACTACACATCGCTTCATTGTCCGCTCTATTCCATCTGAGC